>NC_134705.1:101988738-102347488 GCF_043290135.1 Rhipicephalus microplus
CAAAGTTATCTGCGAATGATATTTATACCACCCTGTGCTGAGCGTTTTGATTAAAGTCAAGCTTTCAACTTTTGGAAACTTTCTCGCCACAGCTAACCACTCAGTGTCTTCGACTACGTTTCACATATAATGTTTCCTCGCCAGTCTGTCATTGACTTCGTATTCTGCATATTTGTCAACAAACGCTAATTCTGCCAATTGTCAACTGCCAATTGTATTCTGCCAATTGTCAACAAACGCTAATTTTGTTGTAGTTCTTTGAACGAATATCTAAAAATACAGCGCACTAAGCAGTTCGTTCTTACGGATGTTTCTGATTGTACCTGTTGCAAAAGTACCGCTTATTGTCTGCTTCTACGCGACACTTGTGAATAAAACTGAGAGATTTTGTTTACACGACTTTGTCGTTCATAGTCAGTTGTACTGCGACAGGCTGTAGGGCTAAAACTTTTCCGCCATTTCGCTCGGGGTTCTTGTTTGGAGCAACAAGTAGAAGAAACCACACGATAACGACATTTAACTGCGCGAAAAAGAACGTACGGACAAAAATCACGCACATGGCACACGCGCTTGTACTTTATATATGCTTTTCGTTCGCGTTTTTTTTCAGCACCCTGTAACTAGTCGAAGACAATTATGACTAATCCATTCCGGTATTTGCAAATTAGTTTCACTTTAGAACTTTGACACTTGTATGGCTTCGGGATTTACTTATTCGCAGAAATTTCTCGCTAACACTGATTATTGTTATCTTTATCTAGAAAGTAGCACATACATTGCGTTTTGTTCTTTTTCTTTCAATGATTGTCAATGTAGTCGTATGAAGCATATCTCAGCATGTGGTAAATAAAATTGGCGACGTTGAGTCTTAGTGCCTGGCACCTTCATCGGCTGCTATCTTTTCTTTTGCTTTTGTTTCTTAAAAGCAAGGTAGCAATGCAGTCATTAACAACGCCAGCTAAGAAGCCTACATATCTTTCCAGCGCACCAATACAAAGTTAAGTCTTTCCCCATGGCCTGTCGGTGTCGGTCCAACAGAAGCCTTACAGAGTGGCAATGCTTCTGAACCACGCATAGTGAACTATCCAGCGAAAGACCGCCTTGGCTCCCAGCAACCACTGTGCTCTCTCGTGAAGGCATCACGGAACAAGGCCGCCATGTTAGTGGCACGTGCGCCAACCACGTAACATGCGCGCTCCCGGATGTTCGAGAAGACGTGCACCCGGGAGCAACGCCACCAGAACTAGCTACGCCATCTCGTTCTTCTTTCTCACATTCTCTCTCGTCGTTCTTTCCCGACACGAGCGGTTTCGATGATCAACATGTCCTCTTAATTACGCGCACGCCTTTTCATTGTTTCGGACGTATGCGATTGATCTTGAAGCCAACTACGGAGTGTACTGCAGCGCTCTCGAAGACGGTGCTGCGTTCTCTGGTCGTGAAAGGAGGCCTGGGAACTTTCGTGATCTTCACAGCGAGTGACGTTTATATGCGGGCATCTCCGATCGTTAACAGCAGCCGCTTGTCGAAGTTCCTTCAGACATGCGGCATGAACAAGGCTGAACGCAACTTGATAGTAACGCTAGAAAATTGAGAGAGGTTTTGGGTGTATAGTGACATTATCACACCGTTCATAAGTGACTGCGTTCATAGGTCCATGAAACATCTTTGCAAAATGACACGATGTTTGAGCGATGCATGAAGACGCTGTACACGCGTAATTGAATTGAAGTTCGTCATTGTGGCTTAAAAATATCACGGGAAGCTAACCACTAACTTTTTATGGACATAAAAATTAGGAATGCAGAATCTCCTATTCCACACAAAACGGCTGCGTCTTCGTCCTAGCAACAGCGTAATACAGGTGTAAAAAAATCCGTGAAAGTGGCAACTCAGCCCCTAAACTACGCCTTGCAATATTCTGAGAGGGCCGGTGGTCAGTCAAATAAACTTTTTCATCTAAGGGGTGATGAATTCACCGACAATTGTCACGAAATCTGTTGGTATTGCTGGCATAACCGAAAGGGGATGGCCCATGGTTGGCATATATGCCGAACCTTGGAATTGTTTTTCGGTATGCAATTTTCAATTTGACGCTTCCATTTCGTGCTGAACTCAAGTTGTTGCATGGGCCAAAGAGTATATTATAGGAATTTAAAAAAAAAGCGCTAAGATATGTACAAGGAAACAGCGAGGTCGTGTATTCTTTTTTGTTTGCTTTCCTATGCGCTGTTTGAATGCTTGCTTTTGTTTAGATTGGCTATTCAGACGAGCAAGTGTCATCAAGTTTTGAAACGTGAAACATGAAAAATAGCAGGTTTTCTTTGCCTCCGCAAAAAAGAAACGCTCGCATCGTGAAAACGTGTTCTTCGAGACTTCTTGGAACAGAAGGTTTATCAGGATGCAAGATGGGGGTGGTAAGAATTTTTTTAGATGTGTTTTTTGTGTGTTTAAATTTTTTGCATACACACACAGAATGTAGTAATTTCAGGGAGTGGTTGAGTTTTCATCCCCAAATAACCATGTAAACTAGGCCACTGTTCTGGTCGTAGACCTGCCATCCATACTTAGCCTCCCAAACTGGGAGGCTAAGGAAGTTATCTCGCGACATGTCCCAGAATAATTTTCTTAGCGCATCGCTTCCGACGAAAGAACGTATTCAATACATTAACACGTCACGTTGCGTAGATATGAGGCACTTCCCGTTAGCTCATAAAGGAAAATGCTGGACATCACGGTAACTCGGATGAACCGGTAGCACATAACGGGCGTAGTCTGCACAGTTTCCTATACGAAATGGTCGTTCAAATGAGACACCGCTACTGTCAAACAGAGGACATTCGGAGCTGAGGACATGGATGGGCCGAAATTAGAGCACACGTCGAGAGGTGCCTTGCGACAGCTGGTGACCTCTAAACGTGTCTTCATCGACGATCTGTCATTACTGCCACGAGCACAAACGGACGCAGATCTATGACTCGCGGCATGGAAAGGCGATATGCTTTGCCTAACTGGCCCACTAGGAGTCACTCTCGAAGGTTTTTATTTCAAGCGCAGCCAGCAAACGGCACGTAGACAGCGATGCTCATTTCGCTTCGGCCACTTAGTGGACGCGGCGTGCAGGCCGAGCCAGAGAGCAGTTCCAACCAGGAAAATATGAATTGATAGAAGGCGGGGATGCTTTGAGGAGCGCGGTGCCGTGGCATGTTGATGGAGGCTTTGCGTACACATAACCACTCCGTCGGCGGACATTGACAAATGGACAAGCACCGGTCACGGATGAATTGGCCGGCTTCTGAGGCGAGCACGAAGGAGGAAGTTTCGCATCTCGTCGTTGTCCAGGCGTTTTCGAAAGCCGGGGACTTCAAGCTACCCGCTCTCCTTCCTCCTAATGAGCCCAGCGCATCTATAGACGGCTGTTGGGAACTCCTTTTATAAAAACCATGTAACAACCCGCGAGGGATGCGTTGGGCATCGCGCCATAAACAAGGTCCTCAAGAGGTGGGAAAGAAGGGTTGCAAACCCGGGACCAAAGCGAAGGAAATGGATGTATGCGAGTCGTAATAAGACTATACAGCTTGGTCGGTCAGCAAACGGAGCGCTTGACCATAGTGACCCACCCTGAAGCGATGCGAGAGTACGGATAGAGCCTGCTTTGGCAGCAAGAAACACGGCAACAGCATACGAATTTAGGGCTGGCGTAACGGTGTGAGTGGTCGCAGAGTTGAGGCTCTGTATAGAATCTTAGATGGGTATGCGTGGTCAGTCTTTCGAATAGGTCGGACGTGACTTCCATTAAGGGCGCGCGCGTGGAGCGAGCCACCTGGAACAGAGAGCCCTTGCGCATACGTGAAAATGAGCACAATATTCCATGTTTTTTTGTTTGTCTCGTGTACGGGTTTAGAGCACGACCGCGAGCACACCGTATTCCGCGCTAATGAGCTCGCATAGGGTATTAGAGCGGTGGGCGCTTGTTGCCCGGTAACTACCCGATGCACCGATTCCCACCATCGGCAGCGCTTCGCCGCGCTCACGTGCATATTGTGAGCAATAGAACGTGATCGTGCTTGTGTGGCCAAGTTTATAACCGGCATGAAGCTGCATAACCGATACGATAAACCCCTGTAGAGTTGTGTACGAAGGTGCCTGTAACACGTTTAATGTGATGTTTTATGATTAGCTCCAAAGTAACAATCACTAACGGGTAATAGAATTAATTTGATCCAGTTCAGTTTCATTAGGAAAACAGGGCCATAACACTCACGTAAGCTCGTGTTGACGTTAGCTTCTATGTAGCACGTATACGATATAGTTAAGAACGGCGTCGTTATTGAATCTCGAAAACCCATGCAGAAGCAGCGCCGACTGCTGTTATTTATTCCTTCAACCATGTGGAGTCACGTACAGACGGGCCAGATAGAAAACACGCACGAATATATAGTTTATAAGGTAATTTGATTCACCAGTGTAAGCGAGACCACAAGGGATGTTTGTAATGCGCAGGAATCTACCAGCTGAAGTTGATCCACCTTTAATACCGTATAGTAGGTTCACAGCATTTGAATAAAAAGCGATTCCGCTCGTGCCAAAAGTTCGGAATCAATCAAGGAGATCATCTGTTTGATCGAGCAATGTTATGGTGTGTTTTGACTTTGTCATAGCCGTATCGCATCGTATATTCCCGTGTCCCAAATATTCGTGTGTTTATGTTTAGCGAAGCTTTGTAGCTGTATCATACGGCACCTCCAAAGTGTAGAGGATATCCAACTGAAACGAAGGTGTTGTAATGTAATGAATATGACACTGTGGACACAAGATGGTTATATTCATTTATTTTTGAAAAAAAAAACAACCACCCATCACACACGTTCTTCTTGCTTACATTTCTAAGTGTCGTGGTCCCTCTACACGCTTCTTTTTCAGCGCATCCATTAGCCTATCCGTAACATCTGAATTCTAGCAGCGCGTGAGATACTATCAGCAACAAAGTTCGCACCCGCGCAAGTTTGAATCCGTCCCAATGATGTAAACATCCTTTACGGTAATTAGGCGATCGTGAAGGTTATACGAAGGTGTTCTGGCTCCTTTTGTAGGCGCAAGAATGCTGCCGTGCGCTTCGCACATGCGTAACGAATGGCGAAAAGGCCGACGGCGAGGCAACCTGAGTCACACCCGGATGCTTAAGTGTCCAAGATATCTTCTCTCTCTCTCTTTCTCTTTATTTTCTCTTTCTTGCTTTTTCTTCTTTCTTTCTTTCATTCTTTCTTTCTATTATGTTACTATGCATTATTCTTAGAAGATTCTGCGTCTCTTCATAGCGTAAGATCTATTTGTAGTGTTTGTAATTCGTCCCTAGGCAGTGCCCCCAGTTGGGCAAGCGCCAATGTGACCGCTCTAACTTAATTACTTTAAGAGGAGGCCGCCTCCAAGAGAAGCTATGAATATTCGATGAGGTGTGCTTCGCTAGGCTTACAACCGACGTGAGAACTACCACGCGAAGATTAAATAATAATAATAATAATAAATATGTGTGAAAAAACTTGGTGCTCGTCCAGTGATTGTGCTTGCTGGAAAGGATTGTGGAAATTCACAGCCACTTCTATTTAACTTTGAAACAATGTTTTGGCTATGTAGCTTCAAGCAAAGACGATTGTTCTGTTGCTAAAATGATAATAAATTTATCAAGTCTATTAGTATGTAGAACGTTCTTGCAGTAGACGTTGGGTTGTAAGTATTGAGTTGCGTTGCCATCAGAACCGCCTCAGGTACACGTTGTAAGCTCACTAGTAAATAAGTACATCAAAAAGTACGTCTAATAACACAGTCTATGTAGCGCGATCGTGGGAAGGAAGAATTTCAAAGAGCAATACCACATTTGTGACGATGTAACAGCACGCTTCCCAATTTCCACACATACGCGTTGAAGAAGCGCGTCTTCATTATTAATTTGTCACTTACCGAAGAACTTGCTGTCAAAGTGTAAATACGCGGATGCGAATAGGTGTCTTGCTGTTTGAACTACAGCGACGTAAAGAAAACTCGTGGGGACGCTTTGGTGGAGAAGCTCATTGCAGGCTTGAACCGAAGACCTCGATTTAGAATTGGAAATACAAAGATTACGTGGTGTTTACTTTTGACAGGAAGCTTTATTGTATGCATTTTGCTTCAAGACACGATAGTTGAAGCAGCAAGGACACTTGAGATGTGGCACTACCACGGTGTTGGAGAATCCTGCTGTTATTGGATTTGATTATGGTTCAAATGCTGGCTCTTCCGATGCAAAGCAGAAGGGTGAGCACGCGTACAATGTAGACAGCGTTGTACGTGCAGCCGCTAAGTCACCCTTTTAAAATAGTTTTGTACGTCTAAAACTGCCCGCTCCACACGAATTATTGTCGCTACTTTCATTGTGTTTGCTCGCGACTGGAACAGACCTTGAACCTGAACTGCACTTCCTTAATTTCATCAAGATGAACATGTTTCTGTACAGCTGTCCAGGCATGCCTGTTGGTTTGAAGAAAAGCCAATTATAGAACGCTTGTCTTCAGAGCGCAGCAAGAATATTGTACAGATTGAGAATTATGTAAGGTACTACACCAAGGATTTAGTTACTATAGCGCAAGGCTTTCTCACCTGCAGCTCAACGAGTCTGGTTCGATACCATGGCGGCCGCGACGACGTCAGTTGGATCTGCTCTCACCCTTCAAGAAGTCCAGCCATTCTGGCTAATTTGTGTGCTCGTGCGCAGCGATTTCGTACATATCGCGAACACTGGCCGGAGATAGTGTAAGTCACGGCCGCAAGTTACAGCAGTGTTGGCGCACGCTCCTCACAGTGTATAACCTTAATGACCTCATAAGCAAAGCCACGTGGCGACTTTCCTGTGCGATGAGGACCGCTAGATTCTTCTGCGGCCACTGAAAGCGGATGTTGCAATGTTTCTCGCCGCTGTCGATATTATACAGCGCTGCCGTGCACGTCCCTGCTCCCGTGCGTGAAGCGCCGACACGATCATCGCTCAGGTGATGGCAAAGCGTGCTTACTGCGTGCGCATTAGGTTCTGGCCTTGCCACTCTTGGGCGCGTGGGCAGGCGTCGTGCGCGCGCGCGCGTGTATATGCTTGATCAAGCCGAAACGTGCGTGCTTACGTATACACTATAGCGTACGTTCCGCGTATATCGGCAGCCGTAGCTCCGATACGCCGGCAGCGATTTCCGGCAATGCATGAATGAATCGGCTGCCGGTCGGAGGTCTGTGAGTGGCAGGCAGGCCTTGTATGGCGCGTGCAGCGCCGCGCAGGCGTGAAATTTACACCTCCATTCACGCCGAAGCCCGGCCTTACTCGATGAGCTCTCGGGTGGCCGAAGGAGCTCGCCTTCAAGACTACGTTGGGAGATAATTCCTACAACCTCTCACAGCCAGCTGTTAGGTGTCCTTGGATCCTGCCAACGGGCAGATGCGTCAGCATTCAATATCGTACACAGTGAAATATTTTTGCTTCGTATTGACGGAAATGTCAACGCTACACATAATGCCGTACCACAAAGCCATTGAGGTACAAGAAAATGTAGCTGGATGCGGACTTGAGTCCTCCTGGGAAAATCCTGCGCAAGCAATTACAATAGAGGCCATTTTCTGCGTCATATTCATTCACCTGCATTGGGACGTCCGATACTCATTCATATACTTAGGTTTTTGAGGACGTAGTCTGTTAGTCCTGACAGTGGAAATCGTCACAAAGGTATCAATGCTTTTGAAAAAAATTGCACGTAGCTCTCCCAGCCGAAAATGTTCAGATAACTTTAAGATCACTTTTCAGCTTGGCAGGCTCTGTAGCATGTTCACGCATAAAATGTGAATCAGTGTGTATCAGAAAACACACATTCAAGTGTGTGTTCACGTTCTTCCTGCAGCGGTGAGTTCCATCTCGGTTACCAAAAGTCCAGCCTTCAGAGCATCTCCTGGTACGAACTTGTCCACTGGGAGCACCTAAGGGAAGCACAGTCAAAGCACCGTCTAAGTGAGTATTGCACGTGACGTGAAACCTGATCCAAATGCAACATAGTCGTGTATAGTTGGACGGATGTCAATGTTAATAAAAAAAAATAAAAGTACATTCTGCGTGGCGTGTCATCGCAAATCAGCTCTGCGCGATTCCGCAAGTTGGCAGAAGAGTTACCATAAAAAAATACTGCCACTTATCTATAGAGCACAGAAGTACAAGAAAATCAGTATCGGCTTCTTCGTAGCTTCATGTTAGAAAACACATGGTAGTCAGTTCTTCTCAATGTGTTCAACGATGCCGTCAAATAGTATGAATGAAACTGCAGAAAAAATGTCTCCACTCCAAGTTATGACTTGCATAATATTTTTCTATTTAAGGATGCACTCGAGAACAAATCGAGGTGTAGCTGTTCTCTCATCTTGCTGCTGTTGTTGCTGTGTATGTCTACAAGCCTCTTCGGTTTAAAATTACACTTACATCTGCATTGTCGTACGTGGCTGTTATCAGACTGATACACTTTCGTGTAAGCAAATAGCAGCTTTTCATTGACTCATGTGGGCAGTTGAACTGAAGATGTAATTTATCTCATGTGCTTTTCTAAAGGGCAAAGACAAGGACATTGTTCGCATTATATTTGAATATGAATATTAAAGCACATAGATGCAGCACTCAGAGTCACTCAGAGACCAACAACGAGAAAACGAAGCGTTGCGTGAAGATTGAGAAGAGAGGGTTTAATTAAACACTCAGACTCAACCAGTTCCGAGACGAATCGAAGCTCTGGCAGCAGCAGAGACATACGCAAATAGGATAACATGAAAAGACAGTGTGAGGTACCGCGTCTCTCGCAAGATCCGCCCCGGAGATCCGCCCGCCTTCCTCCTGAAATTGGTGAGGGAGGGAGTCCTTATTAAGTGACCATAGTCGCCGACTGGGCTCCTTTCCTATTGGCCACACTGGTCGACTCCGAACAAGAACGAGGGGCTCGTCCACCAGGACTCCTTGCACGCGCAAGAACACCTTGCGTGCAAATTTAGGCGAGGAAAACTAGAGAAAGAAAGGAGATCAAACAAAATGGCCACCAAAGCAACCTCCCAGCAGGAAAGCTGTAGGAAGATGCTGACTTGAAGAAGCCACAAAGGTAAAAAAAAGTACTAGCGAGCATGCGGCGAAGAAGGGGGTTCGCGTTTGGCTCAGAGAAGACGAAGAAGCCATGGGCGTGACGCGATATAAGCGAGAAATTATACGCACGATCCCAATCTTATCCTTCTCCCTCTTCTCGGTCTTTTCCGAGCTTCTCTTTCTCTCTCGCCTTTTGCTCTCTGCCGTTTCTAGTTCTGAACTGGCGAATGCTTCTTCCTCGCCCTTTACGCTGTATACATAGATCCCCGCGAGCCGCACAGTCTTTAGGCCGAGCCACAGGGCAGCCGTAGCCGAATGCCAGCCATCCGCCTCACTGCTACACAGAGAGCGACGCTAAGCTGTAGCTGCGACTAGCACGCAGACAAACGGCAATATGCACGAGCAACCAGTTTCCCCCTCTCTCTTTTTACCTTTACAGGCTTCCCAGTCCTTTTTCTTCTTTTGTTTTAGCTTTAGTTTCTCGCTCTCTTCGTCTCAGAGAGCTAGCTAGCCCGCTAGATGCGCGGTCGTATCACGAATCCCGTTCGATGCGAAAAGAGACCGAAGAAGAAAGAGGTTACCGCCTTAGAGGCAGGAACTTAGTCTACACAACGCCGCTTGGAAGTTGGCGTACGAACGCGTACGCGAGAAGCACACCTTGAACAACGACAACAACAAAAAAAGATGGGCGGAGGAACGTAAGGTGGCCGCACGTGTTGTGTTTTATAATGTTCCGAAACAAGGGGTCCTTATGGGAGGCGTCTTATGCTCGCATAAGTAGTCACAGCCTCACCCCATCATTTGCGTCTACCCGGGTCAAAGGCACCTGTGTGTGGCTAGGTCAGCTACCTAACGCAGATCTATCGTAGTTTCGATGTTCTTGTGGCTGAGATGATGCCTATTTGTGTTCATTCTTGTGCTTATTCATTGCTCGTAGACGCACGCGTTGTCTTCTTGAGGGAGCGGCGGACTAACATGCCAAACGTCGAAAATAGGACATGAGGTGCGGATAAGTAAGGTGACACAAAAAATACGAAGATATTCAGTACGCATCTGCTCATATCCTTCATTCGATTGCGTAGGCAAGGTTCTGAATATTCATTAATAGCTACCCGCGTGAAATTACCATTGCTTTGAAGAGCCTAAAGGTTCTCAATTACAGAAGTTCTCTGGTGGAGACAACCATACCATTGTACAATGCTGTCCGTGTAACTGCTGGTCATGTTTGGGTACTTGGGCATATTGATCCTTTCATTCATGCTAATGCCGAAGCTGCGCATGAATTTGAGTGAAATGCCTCTATTCAGTTGCATAAAGATCTCCACGACGACATTTGCAGTTACGCAATCGGAGCAGGAGCGATCGTGCATCTTGTTGGTGCGGTTGCAGACAAGTCGTTCGGGCTGGCTGTGGGTGCACGCAGTGCTCCAGGTGAAGGATGGCTCTGACAGCTCTCAGCAGCCCGTTATCGTATGCACTAACCAAGTTCTCAGGTGAGATATGTCAAACATATACGGTAATACTCCTTTTCGCTCTTTTAGAATATAGCGAAGTTATACAAGTCTTCGTGCTGTAAACTTGCTAACGATAAAAGATGGTCCACTTTGGCAGGGCGCTTTAATCTCACTGATTAGTGTTAATAATGTGTACTTGGTTAAGTATATATATTCAGCCTGATATTATACCTTTTGATTATAAAATGGCTTTTCACTTCCAGCTTGTCTGTTCTTCCTAAGCTTTCCGAAGAAACACCACTGAAATAATTGATTTCGCCATCTACAATCACAGCTGCTAGTTCAAAGATGGCACTAGGTAAAATGTCGTGTATCCCAACTGTGCTTCGTAGTAACAAAAATGTGGGCCCAATGTCACACAAATCTTTTACGTTATGATGGTTCGTAAGAAAATATTCCAGGCAATCCCAACTCTTGAAATGTCCACAAATGTTGTTTGCTAACCACAAACAGCTCTTACTAATAAACTTCCAGGGATGAGGATTGTCAGTGTATTTTCTAAATATCCGTGGCGACAAGTGGGATCACTGAGCTCTGAAAAATTATAACGCTTGCAGCGTAACATCACGCAATAGGATAACACAAGTGATATTATTGTGTAAGCGAATGTTTCAATGCTAGCAACTGCCATGCATAAACTAAGAATCCTGCTCCTTTTTCCAGTGAACGAGAAGCAGCCGTGATGCGGGCCAACTCTTGGCTCTACCAATACTACTCTCTCCACTCGAAGATGCACTACGGCCTCGCGTACGAAGCAACGCGCCTGCCAGCTTACTACCCAACTCCTGTGATGCCCTATCCACCACCTCCCCCGCCTCCACCACCACGAGAAGTGCCGCAAGCACCGCTACCGCACTCGCCTTACCCCTTGCCCCATCACCTCAATGGAGCACCAGTCCCTCATCATCCACAACACCACCCTGGTGTGCTCCAGTACGGCGGCCCGTCTCCACACAGTGGTCTTCCTTACAGCAGCGTCGCTACTAGCGCCGCAGCAACCGCAGCTTCAGCATGTGCCAGCACAAGCAGTCCAATCCCTTCACCTGACCACCGGAAGTGGACACCTGCTTCATCTTCCGGTGGGCTCAAGAGACCGGCGTCTCCCGGTCCGAGCATCAGCGTAAGCAGTGGCGGGAGCCTTAGCGGGAACTCCAATGGCACGATTACCAGTCCGACTCTTCCCAAGGCCCCGAGACCAAGCTATGGTGCCTTTACGGAACTCGCTCCCCTGCTTCCTTCCGGATACTACGGTGGGCCCGGGCAGGTACTGGCCGCAACTGCTCCAGTTCCAGCGGCCTTTCGTGCCCCCACAAAGCTACCCGATGATAGGCTGGCCGATGTGGAACAGTCTCTGACTCCAACGAACACGGAAGACGTGTCCCAGCTGATCTCAGGTGGTGGACCCGGTTACCTGCGGCCAACGTACATGTCTCTCGATGACCCTGAGGTGGCAAAGGCCACTCGAAGCGTGGCACCGTATCCGACGCCTCTTGAACCACCCGCCTACTATCCTCGCTACCTGGAGCTGAGCCTTACGCTTGAACTCGCCGACGGCAAGGAACCATACGCTGCTGCGGCTGCTGCAGCAGCAGCCGCGGCAGCGGCGCAGAGTTCGGCGGATCTCAGGGAAGGTTTCCTCTACCACCGGGGCGCCTTCGCTCCACCGCGGTTATCGGCACCATGCGGAACTGGCAGCGAAGATGAAGCGGCGGCAGCTTTAGACGCCTCTGCAGCAGCGCATGCGGCAGCTGTGGCGGCTGCGGCTCATCACCATCATCCGCATCCTTACTGGCACCGGCCGGTTGGTGGCACAGGCCCTGCAGGTTTAGGTGGTGCTGCCGGTGCCATCGACGCCGCCACTGGAGCATGCCTTCCACCACAACCGGGACACCGGGCGATCACCGAGGAACCAGCTTCTGTCGAATCCTGACCGGGTGAGGGCTACTTTCATGGTGGAAAAAAAGTATTAGCATTTTGTAAAATAAAACGTGAATTAATTGTCACTACCCACTATTTGTGTTAGTATGCCCAAACCCATATTTTCCAAACATTGCTACCTCGCGTTGCAATGCTCCTGCAACACACTGGGTCTCATGAATTTGCATGCAGTACGTAGGTTAAGCTTTGTACGTGGGTAAATATTCACGTCACACTATTTCATAAAGGCATAAACTTTCATTTTCGTGGCATAAGTAGGTAATATTTTGTCTATGTCATTCACATCTTAGAAATGGTAAGGCTATAAATGAATTAAATTAGGTGGACCTTGACTTTCGCGTAATTTTACAATATTATAGATTCTATATTGCAGCATATTTAACCCTCATGGTGATTAGGGTTGTAAATATCTGACCACTGCGACACTTTTTTGATGAATGCAACAATCTAGAGGTCTGTGTACTTAGATTTAGATCATGTTCAGGAAAGTTGGGTTGTCAAAATTGCAGGAGCCATTCACCAGACATCGGCAATATTCATATCGTGGTTTTAGGTCGTATACCCTTAACAAATAATTATTACACCTAACGATGAAGTTTTTCATACAAACTTGGCGCATTGAGACATACGAGTTGATTCACTTTAAATAAATCCAAGGCCTGTTCGTATTTATTGAAAGCCTTGTTCTTAGATTACCTTCTGAGAAAATTTTTATTCCCGTAATATTCGACATTCCTTGAGCCGAGCCAGCTGGCCAATAACAATGAGCTGTCGAAAACTGAAGTATCTCTTGCTTTAGTCTTGGTTTGTAAGAAACAAAGCCTTAATAAAAGTCCAGCCAAGCAGTCATCTGAAATATTTGACAGGTGAATACCCTTAGTGCGATTGACGAGTGTGATACTGTTGTAATTAGGTGTTACTCACGTTTGTCTGCATTCTTTGCCCAGTGCTACGACTGGTGGCCTGATTCTTACTTGAAGTTTTTAGCACCTTTCGTCCCAGCAGAAGTAAAAGTGACAGTTCAATCGCACTACCAAGCAACAAATGCTTTTTCGTCTATCACGCCACCATTTTTTGTTACGACATGGGGAAATTTACTAGAATGTGGTTGCATGTGGTGATGAAGTCTGGAAAACAACAGATAAGCGCGAATTGAATGTCTTTATTGATACTAAGTTGTGCGTTCACAAGACCACGTAATGCATAGCGCATGCCACTGGTCGTGCGTTTCAAAGAAGAATAACTGTTTATATCAAACCTTATGGCACAGCAGATGAGAAATATTTCGTGTGGTGCCATCAAGGAGTTTGCAAACCATTTAGTGTAGTTAGGTCACGCTGAGAGGTTTACTAAGAGTAAGCTAAATATTTTGATGTGATTTGGTGTTCAGAAAACGAGTGAAAAGTGATGATTTTCATATACTGTAGAATGACCTGTCATTGAACGGCTGTTTTACAGCAATTATTGACTTCATAGTACGAGTTCTCAGTGGCTCCGTACGAGTGAGCCGATACTTGAATTTTTGTCCTAGATATTCAAATTCAAGTATGACGAGAACCTGTGTCTCTTCTTGTTGCAGCTGCAGTGCTTGGTGCCGGCCAAGTCACGGTTGTGTGACGCCTGCGATTCCGCCTCCGTCCAGCTTCGGATTTCCTCTTCCGATTCAATGAGAGTGACCGTATGGCATATTGCCAGCACAGCAAGCATAAAACTATGGCTTGGATGAAGACGGATTGGGACAATCGCGTTACTGCACCACGCACAAGCACACACCGTCCACCCGCGCTTGCTGCCATGGCAGACCGCCAGCTACACGGACCGAAGCTTTGTGGAAAGACTGCTGAAAGCCATCTGCCTTCGAAACAGTACATAGCCAAGCACAGCTTATGACAAAGCCTCTTTTATTATTATTTATTTCGGACATTTCATTGGGGCAGTGTAAGGAAATCTTCATATCCTTACGTGTGCGCTATTTTGATCAGTGGTGCGTAGTGAACAGAGTGACAGATCGTAAACGGCTGGTACTGGCAGGGGTGATAAGAAATACCTGCGGAAATTGGAATCACATTTCCAAACTTCCAACGTGCGATGATGTTGCCGCAGGGAGTACAGGTGATCCTTTACATCAACACCAAAGAGTGAAACAAAGTACTCAAACAAGTATTTTGTCATTTTCTTCAATAACAAGCCCCGGTTACATTTGCTTGCCCATTAGTGTTGTGTTTTCAATGGTGAGGTTGACATTTATCGTTCACTGTTTTTCTATAACACCATTTGTTATAGAACATAAAGAGGGGAACAGAAAATGATCGTGGCACTGTTACGAACCATGTACGAACAGAGATGATGCAGTACAACGGCGCGTTAGGGAGACTTCGCTGTCTTGAAATGTTTACTGACAGCGATGATTGTATTCAGAAGTTTAGCCTTTGCTCTAAGGAATACAATATTTTTTTCCAAGTGCCTTACTTATTCAAATCAGTGGTACTTCCCACTGTGTATTATAGTCCTGGAAAGTATGAAAATTTCCGAAAACAGTTGCAATGCTGCTTTATTACCCTTCAGTTGGTGCTGATTTCTGATGAACATGTCCGATTTCACGACGTGCGTTCTATGTCTAGGATTTATTCAGCCACTCTTAATGTGGTTGACGCTGAAACGCAAGAAAACATAGTGCTGCCAAGAAATTTAAAAGCCCCATTTCAGTGCACATAAAGTTCAATCTATTGAAACTAAAGAAAGCGTGGTATGGAGAGGTTCAACTCTATTCCGGATGTATGGTGCGGCATTGCTTGCGGCACCTCTTGTTCTATTGTGAACTGTGTGGATTGTCTAGCTTAAATGAATAAGGTTATAACTTGTGAGAAAATGTCAGTGGGGGTAGTGAAAGAGACACATTAAAAGTAGGCCTTATGTTCCGGTAGGTTTCAGTATGCAGCACACTGTGATAACGAACAAACATTTCTTCCAAACGCATATTATGCTGCGCTGTCATGAGTTAGTGGGCAGTACGAGCATACAAAATACATCAATGGCTAGAATTGTATGGGGTTTCTGCGCAACAATTGCAACTGTCTGTATGTCTGAAATTAAACGGTAGAGGACCACTAAATTAGGCGGTTATTCTAAATTGCAGCACAGTAAGAATGATTCAAATTGCAAGCTTTGAACATGTGGTTTCAAGCCAATCAGCGATAAGATAGTGGCCGATTCGGAGTGTCGTGTTCATGGCAGGGCCATCGCTGAGATACCTCACGGGGTGCCTTGGGCAAGATGAATAAACACGAATGTTGTGTAATGCTCTGTTATATAGTAGAACCCTATCTAACAAATTACTGCTCATGCGAAGCAAGTATGAGTTTCATGTGTGCTTGACGATTGATGTGAGCTAGCATTATGTTTGCCGATGGCCCATGTCTCGCAAAAAAAACGCGCATAATTCAATAAAGAGATTACATGTTCTAGCAGGTAATAGTGCTACTGTAGGTACCAGAATTGAACTGTTTCATTACAAAAAATTTTTCAGTCCTCACAAACTTTGCTGAAGACAGATATTTTAACTCAGGATGGCTAGCATGATGTATCTTTTATCAATTCTACTTTCACAACGCGGTTTCGAGGCAGCTGTTTCTACCATATCCACTAATTTCACTTGTTCACTTGCCTTAAACTACAGAATATAAACCGACATAAACTGAAGATACCGCGTGAATAACGGAACGCGTATTATTCAGCACCGCGCTCAGGATCGAACAAACTTGATTTGCACCGTAGACATGCGGCACCACATAATATTACCACTTTGTCTCCAAGTTGTCCCTTTAGATGCACATGACGTTGCAATATAACACTGTGTATGTGAACAAATATTTCGAGCACTAGGAATGGCCACAACACCTCCCTTGAAATATTTAATTCCAGTTGTCCACTGAGCGAAGGACAAATATACGCAGGGTGACATTGAACATCACCTATTTATATAATGTGGCTTCCTGAGGTCGTCTTCAATGTATTTTGTCTGTATGTGATTTCAGGCAACGTACCATGTAATGACGTTGAACTGCAGAGACCAGGAGGTAGTCTTTTAAACGTGTCATCAGTAAGGGAAATCGAATTGCTCAGAACATTCGCTGTTTGCAAAAGTGACACTGTTTCGGGCATGGAAAGCAAACTGAGATGTTACGTCATTTTTTACGAATGCTAATCGCATCTCTTGTTAGATTTCGTTAGTTAGAAATCACTTTACGCCTATTGCATACAAAAACTGTTGACGATGGGCACCCATTGATGTTCCCTTGCGCCATGTTTACAAATGAAAACGTCATTTCATGTAGCGTAGTGTGAGAAAGTTCCGTGTCTTGTATATACAAGTGTATGGTTTCTGTTGAATCTCAGATTGCCGAATGCGCTATCACCCATAGCATATGTTTTGTTTGTCACAATACGTTCTTGATCACAGATATAACTTTCATATTTCAGTCGAGCATATGTAAATAAACCGAGAAAGAAAAAAAATATGCACTGTCTCCGAAATATAGGTGACTAGCTTTTTTTTCAGCAAGCTGTATTGTGTGATGAAAGCACCTTCTTATAGTGAGTGTATGGTTCCTTCGTGCTTTCTTTTGAATGCCATTTATGAAGGAGTAGGATGAATAGAACTTTTATTGGTCTTACTTGTGCGAGTGCATTTTCCTTTTTTTTACGGTAATGTGTGTCTGTGTGTGGAGTGTGCACGATTATACAGATCTCACCGCTACGGATAATTCCTGTGAATTTTATTTACCCTCAGTTTTCGCTGTGACTCCCATGTGTGCTATTTGTGCTTTTCAAAAAAATTACAGTAATGTAGACAAGATATATTTATTCTACACTATTTCGCATGACACCCTCCTTTTGTGCGTAATTGCTAGCACCTGTTTCTCGTGTCAGCATTTGACGACTTTGACTGGCCTGTGGGAAAATCACTTCTTGAGAATATATCGCACCAGATACGTGATAAAATCATGTTTGGCAATGACAGTGAGAAAGAGGGAGGCCTTCATGAAACAACATCAACTGTTGACAAAGCAGTGATAAAGTTTATTGAGATATATTGTTCAGAAGCTAAATCAATGAATCATTTTGTGATTTGTGTATCGTAATTGTCAGGAACAATACTGTGTTCCTGATTCGCAACTAAATTAGGGTGGTTTAAGAAGAAGAGTTGGGCAAGTTTGTTTTGGTGGATTTTTTAACTGTACAAAGACGAAAACACTCAACGCTCCGGCTGTTATTTCTCCGATGTGTGCTTTTGTGTTTGCATTGTTTACAGCATAGTACAATCAATTATAAAGGGAACATTATTGTGACCACAATAATCCATTGCCCATTATAATATCGCCACCCTGCTAGGCGGGGTAAAAACGAAGAAAAATTCAAAGTAACTTTGCTGTTAGGATTTCAATTTTTTTATAAACACAAAGGCTCTGTATTAGAAAAAATAAAATGTTCCAGCCGAATCCAAAAGGCAATAAAGGCTTTTTATATGTATGTACTGCATGTCATGGCTGTGCGAATTTATCGTGGCTTTCAGACCGTGCTGCTTGATATCCTCCCACCTTGTTTTTTGTTTCTGTTTGTTTCGTTTTACGAGCGGTGTGGACATTATGTGTGCGCGAGCCCTTGCTTTGTTTGAAGCACTGTCACGTTGCATTTTCCTGTGTCACGTCACCGCGCCTTAGAGAGCGCGAAAAATCTCTGTGTACAGACATGTTTATTATGTGGCAATGGATGCAATTAAAGAGACAAGAGAAGTTATTGTTTCGTAGAAGAAAACGAAAGCCGTATCACTGTGTCGCTCATTTGGACCCCCGGGACCTTTCAAGGAACAGGCCCTTGACACCCCTTTGTATTGTTGCAGGATGAGAAATACAGGATTGACTCTTTTGAACTCTTGTTTTAAGCACAAACAATACGATCCATGCATCCACAAAAAATTCGGCAGATCCCACGTATCTGGGAATCAACTTTATGCGAAGCACTCAGAGAGAAGGTGGCCGTGTTGCATTTTTTTTTTCAATTGAGTGACACGTCATGAGATGACGCTAAATATATGTACAGATGTTTCACGCAGAGACATACGTTGAAGAGTTGCAGATGTTTATATAACCAGTTTTTCACTTGTAGAAAGATGTCAGCTGGAAATGTGTTTTAGCAACACCAAAAGCTGATATGAAGCCCTGATTCTCGCGAAGATGCTGGCCCTTGACACTGCTACATAAATCAAATACAGCGCATGACAGCTCACCAAAATTGGCGTTAACCCAACGTGACGGCCGTATGAATGGAGCACATATGTAATGATTATAAAATTGGGCAGGCAGTGCTGCAACCACTATTGGTGTTTCACGAAGATTATCGCCTAATTGAAAACTAGTTCCGAGATGTGGCACAGCTCTGCGTTAGAATGCTTGACTGCCACGCTCAATGCTCGGGTTCGATTCCTGGTGGGACTCTGAAATTTATTATTTGCATTTGTCGCGTGGCCAGCGCTGCTTATGTCCGGTTTTTCTTAACGCTGACATTTATTCTATGCCTTCGTTGGGTCGACGCTACCAATGTCGGGTATTGCTTAACGCTGACGGGTTAAAATTGCCCATGTGTGTTCTCGTCGTTCCTGGGTAGATACCAAGTGTCAATCACCTGTGGCGCATACCCGCTTACCAGTGGCAAATACCCGCCCGTAAGTATGTGCCGCTGTCTAGCGGGAAGTTTTCGACGACGCACGCGACCGGAATGTGACATTATTGATGTCTTGACCAGCGTGCCATATTCGTCAAACCATCTTATCCTCTCATGCTAATTTTGGTTCACGCCAAGTTAAGGGGGTGACCACGAGAGCACCTAAACATAAGCGGCTAGACAGATAGATACACTCAAAGTCGCTGAAGTTCGCTTAGAAATCATTTAATAAAGAGTACAGTTTCAAGATCTAGAGTAAAGTAGGCAAAAGTGAGGCTGCAAGTACTGCTTGAGCGATACTCTGGCCTTTGTGATCAGCAGAGGTTTGCAGCCCGGAAATGCCTCGTGACTCAGACAAAAATACAAGAGTGCAGTTTTAAAGAATCGAAACTGCTCAATTCACAGCTAAGTAATGTACAAGACTCATTGGTTCTATGTTGAGTGCGGGTAATTTTGCCTCGAACGACGCGTAGATAAGAGCTTACATTATCTTTAGAGACCACATTCTACTCGACATGATTGGTTATCTGTAGTGATGGCACATACCAGTCCTTCTGGCTAAAAAAGTAGTTGCGTTCGAATCCATGAGTGCTAATCATTATTCCTCAAACGTACTGGAGACATTTACATTTACTGTAACATACTCCATACCACGATGTCGAAAACTTATACAGTACAATGTTATGTCAATTAAGAAATGAGAAAAAGAACGCGCCAGAGAACTATAAGTAATATATTTATTATCATATATTATGCCTGATATTTGATAGTATTCACGCTGTATAGTTTATGTTGGCATTGCAAAGCCGTTTTCAAGAAAGATAGTCGCAGAGGATTATGATGTTATCTGCAGCTTGAATCGGCCTCGAGAGTATCTTGTATTACCTCAATTGCGCAGCAGTCATGGAGGTGAACAAGCACATCCCGATGACTTGACGCAGAATTGACAGTTTTGAAATTAAAGGCTACATGTTGCGGCAAGATTAGCAGAGGATGATGAATTTCGATGAGTTTTTTGACTTCATAAAGTTGCGCCTGATGAAAGACCGGCTGGTTGCACTGATGAGCTCAAAGGTGCCATTCGGTGGACGTAAATAATTTAGGCCCAATAGGTTACAATCACAAGATATTTCTTCTTGGCAGAATAAAAACAAGCCTGGCAGCAACGTATCGCTTGGCGCAATGACTAGGAGCTCAGCACGTTTCTCACCTCCGTTCATTCCCTCTTAGCCTTACCACCGTTGCTTATCTCTATACCTACTATACTATACTGTATTGTACTATACTATACTATACTATACTATACTATACTATACTTACTATACTACACTGTACAGTACTGTATTCTACAATACTACACAAGACTTTGATAAGCTTCAGTGTATGTTGTAATCCTTTCCTTCTTCCTTATCTTTGTGTTCCTTTCTCTCGCCCTCACTCCCATTTCTCATTTCCCCTACTATACCGACCAGGATAGAGACCCCCTGGGCCCTTACGCTGCTGCTCGAAGGGTTGTATTCGTAGTCCGTGTTAGCAATAACTGCATCGCTCTGAAGCACAGTAATATTACGTGACCCTACTGTTCGAATGCAGCATTCGTCTCCTTTAGCAGCCGCCCATACTCATTCGCCATTCGAGCGGTGATGCGCCAGAAGAACAGAGGTTTGCCGCGATACTCTTTTTAAAAGGTCTGCCTTGATTGAACTTCTTGAAAGAGCAGATGGTTTTGTTTCGAGCAGCTGTGTTTGCGGCATCCGGCGAAGCAGTTTTCAAGTTCGCGCTTGTTCCTTACTGGCTTCTAAGATGTGGTTTGGAAGGGTGACAATACCGGCAACGTTAACCGCAAAACTACACTAGACAACACGAACATCGAATTGCGGGTTCCATTACCACACACCTAAATAAATAATCACGGTGACTTCAAACATATCGGTTCTTCCTCTTTTTTTCTTCTGGTGCAGATAGAATGCACATTATTCACGTTAAATGCTTGTTGTTGAAATACTCTGCTTCAACAGAGAAAAGGCTCTTCCCGTTTCTCAGCGGCTACCAGAAAGAATAACCATGATGTTTTTCATTATTACTGTTGGTGAGTTTTCACCACGTGCTCTCGCAAAAATAAGCGACCAGTGAAGTGCGACATTGCATATTTCTGAGAGTCATATTTTAGACCTAAACTTAACAGGTAAGGCCTGCTTTCGCGCAACTACCAATTGTACATGATGAATGAAAACTCATATGCTTACTTATGCATTTGCTTCAGGAGACTTCATTGCAAAAGCCATCTTTTTCTTCTGAATCAGTCGCGTTGTTCCTCAACCCTGACCACTGAAAGCCTTTTGCATCCAGCGTGGCTGCACTGCCTCTGAGATCGATATCAATGAATGTTTTTTGAACCCCACGTGCTCGTGCAGTGCCTCCAAGATTGGCCCACCTTGAACCAAGAGGCGCTGTTGTGCAATGACGTCGTCAGGTGACGTAACGTCATGTGACCTCATGCTGAAGTCAATTGTTGAAGTCATGTTGAAGGATTGCGCAGTATCAGGAATAATTTCATAATTAATGTCAATGAGACGTCGTAGAACTTTATAGGGCTTGAAGTACCGTCTTAACAATTTTCCTGAGAGGCCACGGCGCCGAATGAAGTCCATATCCGAACTTTCTCTCCTGGCTCGTAAGAGACTGGTCAGTGACGAAGATTTTACTGTCTTGAATCTTAGTCCTGCTGGCGACTAATACGAAGGCATGCAAGTTGTTGGGCTTCTTCGGCAAGCTGGGTGATATAATCAGCATCCGTTGCGGCGTCTTCGCACTTGTGTGGCAGCTTAGCATCGAACATAGTTGTGACTTCACGACCATGAAGAAGGTAGAATGGCGTTGTTCTTGTTGTTTCTTGATGAGCCGTGTTATAGGCGAACGTGACATATGGCAAGATCTCGTCCCAGTTTTTATGCTCCACATCGCCGTACATGGAGAGCATATCCTGAAGTGTCTTGTTGAGACACTCTGTAAGGTCATTCGCTTGCGGATGGTACGCCGTTTTTCGCCGGTGGGATGTGCCACTAAGTCTTAAAACTGTCGGTAATAATTAGGCTCCGAATGCAGTTCCCCTGTCAGTTATTACTGCTGATGGAGCTCCATGCCTCTGCACCACACTCTGTACAAAATATATGGCTGCTTCACTTGCCATGCCCCTCGCCAGAGCCTTCGTTTCGGCGTAACGAGTCAGGTAGTTGGTGGCTACTATAATCCATCTGCGACCTGCCGACGAGTTTGAAAATAAGCCCAAAAGATCCATTACGACTTGAGCGAATGGAGTAACAGACACGTCAATAGGATGGAGGAGGCCTGCTGGTTTGACGGGTGGGGCTTTTCTGAGTTGGCAATCAAGCCACGTCCGAACATAGTGTTGAACAGTTGCCGTTAGTCTTGGCCAGTAGTATTTCTGCCTCACTCTGCACAGCGTACGCGTGTAGCCCAAGTGACTGGATGTTGGTTTGTCATGGCAAGCCTGTAATACTTCGCTCCTTAGAGATGTTGGGACGACGAGTAAGTAGTTGTTTCCGTGTGGCGTGAAGTTCATCTTATACAGGACGTCGTTGCGCAAGAAAAAGGACGAAAGCCCTCTCGCAAACAGTCTAGGTAGAGATGAAGTGCGACCCTCGAAAAAACGAATTATGGGTTCTAGTTTCAGGTCATCTTGTTGCAGCTGTGCGACAGTAGCCGTGTTTACAACTCCGACAAAGGCTGTATTGTCATATTCTGCTGTCGGAGGTTCGTCGTTTTTCCGATCTGTAGATCACCGTCTTATTGAATTCTTGAAACTTCAGGCTCCAGCACGCCAGCCGTGCTACGAGTCTTTTAAATTCGTCAGCCAGCAGAGGTAGTGATGATCGCTGACAACATTAAAAGGACGGCCATACAGATATGGGCAAAATTTTATAACCACCCACACCGCCGCAAGGCACTATTTTTCCGTGGTAGAATAATTTTCTTCCGCGCGTGAAAGAGTTCTGCTCGCGTAGGCAATTACTAATTCGGCACCATCCTGCCACTGCACAAGTACAGCTCCTAAGCCGACATTGCTGGCCTCGGTGTGCACTGTTTTCGGGGCGTCATCATCAAAGTGTGCGAACTGATGGCTTCTGAAGGCGTTGCCGCAACTCATTCAACGATTTTTGCTGTTCGCCATCCCATACAAATGCGACGTCTTCTCTGGTAAGGCGGGTCAATGGCAAGGCAATGCGCGAGAAGTTCTCAATGAAGCGTTGGTAGTAAGCGCACAGTCCGAAAAATTCGTCTTACCACCTTTTTGTCAGTTGGCGCTGGAAAATTCTTAACAGCAGATATTTTTTCAGGGTCAGGTGGCACACCTTCACGGCTTATAATAAGCCCTAGGAACAGGAGCTTTTCGAAGCCAAAGTCGCATTTCTCCGGCTTAATTGTTAGTCTGGCGGAATGGATAGCTTGAAATAATGAGTGCAGTCACCTTACGTGTTCGTAGAGTGTGGTAGAAAATACGATGACCTCATCTAAACACACTAAGCACGTCTGTCACTTGAGGCCTGATAGTACGGTGTCAATCAGCTGCTGAAACGTTGCCGATGCTGAGAACAAGGAAAATGAAAGTACCTTAAATTTGAAAAGACCATCAGGTGTCTCGAAAGCTGTTTTCTCCTGGTCTTTTTCATCGACTTCTATCTGCCAATACCCACTTTCAAGATCCATCGACAAGAAATAACGCGCATGCCATAGTGTCACAGAACGAGCGCTAAACAAGAGCGCGCAGCCAAATCCTTGCGACAACGGGCGGCAGAAACGCCGCGAGGTAAAAAGAAAAAAAAAAGAAAGCAAACATCCAGGGCTCCCGGGCGCGCGCTCTCCCCGCAGAAGCACGGCTTCGCAGACGATCCTCCTCACCCCACATCGGCGGCCCAGCAAGGCCGCGATTTTTCTAGAACGAAGGAGGCGGGGTCAGACCGAGTGAACCATCCTCCGGAGAGGGCAGTCGAACCGTCTCGTGCCTCTTCCCAGCCTTCGCTGCGTATCGCGCCGACGAAATGACGAGAAACATCTGGAAAGTCGCGCGCAAGGTATTTAACCGAGCAGCCGAGACGGGGAATCAGGAGAAGACGGAAGTTAACGCCAGAGCGCGTAGGGATTCCGCCGTGTAGTCGGCGAAGGTTCTGCCCGTAGTGACAGAACAGGAGGAGACGGAAGTGAGCGCCAGAGTGCGTAGAGAGTCCGCCGTGTAGTCGGCGAAGTTTTGGTCCGTAGGGACGGCTCGAGCTACAGGCAAGAGCGGGGGTTTACCGCTATCGAGCGAAGACGCGGGCAACAGCTGCGTGTGGGAAGCCGACGGATCTCCGGCGAAGAAGTTGAAGTTTGAAGAGTGGCCAATTGAAGACGGGAGGTTTCCTGGAAGAGAAACTTCAGAGGGCGCGGAACGACAACAACGCTGGACTTTAAGTGAGTGATTCTCGGAAGAGTATCATTCAGACTTTTGTTCCAAGGACTTTGGACTGAATAGGTTTTATATCTCTTTAGTCTTTGAGTGTCTTGGTTGTTCAATGCATGCGACTGCATTGTAGTGCGTATTGTTGTCTGTGTCCGTTGTTTCAAGTGTGGTTGATTGTACTGTGTAGTACGTTGTCTGTTTGGTGACGTATTGTATGTAACTATTGTGGAGTGTGCATACGTGTGTATTGTTTTTGATCTGCCGTTAATGAGAACATAATTTTGTTTGTTTATCAACTCTCAGCTCTGACTTGTTCTTTGGGCCACAGCCGGCGTCCGCTGGCGCACCAAAAAGGGCCACTTCTAAATTGTCCACGCTTTCGTGGTGCGGTTCGGGGGGCCGAGACTTCGGCTCTTGGAATTAGCCCGGCGATCGCCTCCCTAATTAACGGGACAGGTGTGACAATTAATCTGGCGTCCGCGAAACAGGACCTTTTGGTGCACAGTGTGTCCAAAGTAGTGAGAAAGAGCCTCGAGTTGTTGATAGTGCTATCGGAACGATTTGGTGTGTTGTTCAGTGTTCTCGTTAACGAGTGCAGGAAAGTGTTCCGATAGACTGATTTAGGCAGATACTTTTTGCACGCGGCAAGGTTTTATTTGCGAGTTGCGAGACACAATGGATCTCGAAAAGTTAGTTGCTCTTGGTGAAAAGATGGGTCTTTCTGGCGCCGAACTACGGAAGTGGGTCACCCAGAAGGAAAAAGATGAAAAAGAGAGAGCCAAAGAAGAAAAAGCAGCCGAGCTGGAAAAAGAGAGGTTGGCGGTCGAAAGAGCCAAAGCGGAAAAAGAAGCTGAGGTGGAGAGAGAGAGGTTGGCGGCAGAGAGGGCCAAGGAAGAAAAGGCAGCTGAGTTGGAGAGAGAAAGGCTGGCCGCTGAAAGGGCGAGAGAAGAAAGAGAAGCAAAGGAGCGACAGCTGAAAGAAGAAAGAGAAGCAAAGGAGCGACAGCTGAAAGAAGAAAGAGAGGCAAAAGAGCAACAGCTGAAGGAAGAAAGAGAGCAGCAATTGAAGTTGGAGCTGGAGAGAGAAAAGTTGGCAGCCGAAAGGGCGAGAGAAGAAAGAGAAGCGGAGATGGCTGAAAGGGAGCGGCAGCGGCAACACGAGATGGAACTCGAGCGGCTCCGTTTGCAACAGCGAAGTGAAACTCCCGTCCAAGCTAGAGTTGAAAGCAGCGAACGGGAAGATCACGGCTTCCGCTTGAACCCAAGCAAGCTGCTCGTAGCGTTTGATGAAAGGAAGGACGACCTAGACGCGTACCTCCACCGATTTGAGACGATTGCGAAGAGCCAGAATTGGCCGGAACATCAATGGGCAACTGCTTTGAGTACTTGCTTGAGTGGTGAAGCGCTCAGTGTGTACGGTAGGCTGACGCCGACCGATGCAGCCAACTATGCAAAGGTGAAAGCTGCTTTGTTGAAGCGATTTAGATTCACTGTGGAAGGATTCCGGGACAGATTTCGGACAGGAAATCCAGCTGATGGTGAGACGGCTACGCAGTATGCCGCCCGACTTTGCCATTATTTCGACAGATGGATTGAACTTTCAGGGACAGCGCAGGAGTACGATGAGCTTAGAGAGCTCCTAATTAGAGAACAATTTCTTACTAGTTGCCACCCAAGTCTGTCACTGTACTTGAAAGAGAGGAAGGCTGACTCACTTGAAGACATGCTTGAATTGGCTGATCAATTCTTGGAAGCGCAAGGTGGCACTAATTTGGCCAAAGTCAAGAAGGAGTGTCCCGACGATTCGAAGAAATTGGCTCCCGAAGAAAAGAAGCGTGCACCAGAGAGCATTCAGCGATGTTTCCTGTGTAACCGAGTGGGTCATCGCGCGAAAAACTGTCGAACGATCCTTACGAGCCCTACGGTAGTGAAATGTTTTAAGTGTGGTCAGACTGGGCACAAAGCAGATGCATGTCGAAACGGAGCGAGTCAAACTCACCAGGTATCCTGTGTGCAAGCGGCACCGAAATCCGATAATAATGCCGTCACCGACGGATTCGTAGAATTGAAGAATGGGGAGAAAATTCCTATTGTGGGGGCTGTAATGTCAAAACAGCCAACCGGTGTTACGAAGGGAATGCCAACGCTTCCTGGAAAGATTGCAGGCAAGAAGATTACGGTTCTAAGAGACACCGGTAGCTCCACGGTTATCGTGAGGAGAAATTTGGTACGGGAAAGAGAGTTGACAGGCAGAACGAAACCGGTTTGCCTAATTGACCGTACGGTCCGGATGCTTCCCGAAGCAGAAATTGAGGTTGAAACCCCGTACTTCAGCGGGAAGGTTACTGCGTTATGCATGACGACCCCCCTGTATGACCTTGTCATCGGAAACATCGACGGGGCGCGAGGGCCAAGTGATCCAGAATGTTTGGGAGAAGACCCGAAGTTAGAGCCCTCGCCAACACAGCGGCCGCGAGATACAGTGGAGGAGCATCCCGTGACGGATCTCACTAGAGCCCGAGGCGAAGCCGCGGCGCAAGAGACAGCGAAGGGGAAGACGATCGTGTCGAATAAGTTCACGGGCCGAGCAACCGGACTTACGTCGGCACGACCTCAACAGACCGACAGTGTAAAGGAGACGGAGTTGGCCAGCCGGGCAAAATGTAGAGGCATGATCAAGCGGGTAAATAAACAGACAGGACCCGTCGAATGTAATGACGCGTTAACGGTGTCGGAAGAGACAACGATGGCTGAGACGACGCCTCAGATATCGTCGTTGGAAAGGGCTCGCCGAAAAAGAACGTGGAAGCACAAGAAGAGATCGAGCGAGCACCGCAAAAAGGGGCGCAAGCGCTGTTCGAAGTACTCAAGATAGGTGCTGAGGTGGAATCAGAATGTGTTTGGCAGGGCTGAGTGACATATGTTGTGTTAATGTTCTTGTTATCCTGTGTCACAAGTGTCAAAGTGTTGTGCTGTGATGTGATGTATAGTGTTGTATAATTGTTGTATAGACAGAACCTTGTACGTTTGTATTGTTTGGAATGTGTGATGAAGTGTTGTAATCATGTGCCTGTGGTTATATTTCATGTGCTGTGGAATTGAACTACAATGTAAGATTGTATTGAGTGATATATTGTGAATGTGAAGTGTCATGAGCGACGGATTGTGTTACAGTCTGTGAGAATGTGTGGTGACTGTTCGCGCTCGTTTGTGTGGTTTTGAATATTATGAGATAATATTCTTAAAGTGGGGGGCAGTGTCACAGAACGAGCGCTAAACAAGAGCGCGCCGCCAAATCCTTGCGACAACGGGTGGCAGAAACGCCGCGAGGTAAAAAGAAAAAAAAGAAAGCAAACATCCAGGGCTCCCGGGCGCGCGCTCTCCCCGCAGAAGCACGGCTTCGCAGACGATCCTCCTCACCCCACATCGGCGGCCCAGCAAGGCCGCGATTTTTCTAGAACGAAGGAGGCGGGGTCAGACCGAGTGAATCATCCTCCGGAGAGGGCAGTCGAACCGTCTCGTGCCTCTTCCCAGCCTTCGCTGCGTATCGCGCCGACGAAATGACGAGAAACATCTGGAAAGTCGCGCGCAAGGTATTTAACCGAGCAGCCGAGACGGGGAATCAGGAGAAGACGGAAGTTAACGCCAGAGCGCGTAGGGATTCCGCCGTGTAGTCGGCGAAGGTTCTGCCCGTAGTGACAGAACAGGAGGAGACGGAAGTGAGCGCCAGAGTGCGTAGAGAGTCCGCCGTGTAGTCGGCGAAGTTTTGGTCCGTAGGGACGGCTCGAGCTACAGGCAAGAGCGGGGGTTTACCGCTATCGAGCGAAGACGCGGGCAACAGCTGCGTGTGGGAAGCCGACGGATTTCCGGCGAAGAAGTTGAAGTTTGAAGAGTGGCCAATTGAAGACGGGAGGTTTCCTGGAAGAGAAACTTCAGAGGGCGCGGAACGACAACAACGCTGGACTTTAAGTGAGTGATTCTCGGAAGAGTATCATTCAGACTTTTGTTCCAAGGACTTTGGACTGAATAGGTTTTATATCTCTTTAGTCTTTGAGTGTCTTGGTTGTTCAATGCATGCGACTGCATTGTAGTGCGTATTGTTGTCTGTGTCCGTTGTTTCAAGTGTGGTTGATTGTACTGTGTAGTACGTTGTCTGTTTGGTGACGTATTGTATGTAACTATTGCGGAGTGTGCATACGTGTGTATTGTTTTTGATCTGCCGTTAATGAGAATATAATTTTGTTTGTTTATCAACTCTCAGCTCTGACTTGTTCTTTGGACCACAGCCGGCGTCCGCTGGCGCGCCAAAAAGGACCACTTCTAAATTGTCCACGCTTTCGTGGTGCGGTTCGGGGGGCCGATACTTCGACCCTTGGAATTAGCCCGGCGATTGCCTCCCTAATAAACGGGACATGTGTGACACATAGTCAATTGAGTGAATCGTCGTTACGTGAAAGTGGGTAGACGTATTTTTTGTCACTAATTCCGCTTGCGGTAATCCACGCAGAAACGTAAAGTGCCGTCTTTTTTATTCACTAATAACACTGGCGAAGCCAAAGGGCTTTTCAACAGCTGAATAAGGTCATCTTCAAGCATCTGTCGCATTTGATTTTCGTTGGCTTCACGTTCCCGTGGAGCTACCCGGTACGGGTTTTGCCTGATGGGTCTGCTCATGTCGTCCGTTATAATTCGATGTTTCGTCAGTGACGTTTGACGGACCCTGGACGTCGAAGAGAAACAATCTTCAAACTGCCTAATAAGCTGCAGGATACTTTGCTCCTGCGCCGGCAGAAAACTTAGGTCAATGTCAACAGATGGAGGTACCGGGGAACAGATCAGTTGAATTATCTTTCTCAAGAGTTAGGCAGTCTGTCAACTCGGCGAGCTCTTCCATGTACGCGACTGTGATGCCCCTCAATAGATGACAGCATTCAAAGCTGGAGTTCATAACAAGAACGTGCGTGTGTCTCCATTTTATGCTCACGGCGTCTCTTGCGATAGATAAACCATGGCTGAATAGCAGTACGGGAATTCGTTCGGCGATATTTTCGGAATTGCTTGATGTGTCACATGCGACAGCCGTGAGTGCACTCGACCGCGGTGGGATGGTCACGTCGTCATCGAAGACGCTCAAAGGTTTGCGTCGCTGGTCTGCACAGGGACCATTTGAAAACTGACCTGGGGCCATCCAAAACGTAACCGATCTCTCAGGAATGTTAATAACGGCGCCTTGCCTAAGATCAGGTGTTTGCAGCACTCCGGTAAAATTACAAAATTAGCGACAAAATCTGAACTGCCGATATTGATTCGAGTGCTACATTAGCCCGTCAGCTTCACCAATTGGCCCCCTGCGGTTCTTATGTTCGGGCCCGTCCATACTGTTCTGACTTCCTTTAGGCAATCGGCGAGTTTACGGCTGATAATAGCGAAGTCTGCATCAGTATCTACCAGCGCTGTTACTGGGCGTCCGTCTATACAAATGTCTAGATTGGCGCTTACGATTGCCGTTGATGTCAGTGACGTCGTATCGCCCTTGGTATCGTCCGTCGTACAATCCGTAGTATTATCCGTCCTATCGCGTCGTAGAGAAGATGTTGGGGGTGTGATAGCATCTCGACGGGCGGCAACCTTCCCCCAAAAGTCGCTGCTGTTAGTTTCCCCGACGAGGGCTAGGAGATCTGCCCGGACCACCTCGGCCTAACTGCGCTGCTGCGGCGAGTTATTTTGGAGGTGAAGGAGAGTGGGGTCGACGATACGGCCGATCGGGTTGCTGTGCTTGCGAGCCTGCACTTCTGTCACAGCGGTTATTGAAACAAGTGCGAGGAGAGGTTTGTAGAAAGTTCCGATGTCTAAGGTCACGGTGCGGGCAATCGCGGAAAATATGGTCGGCTTCTCCACAAAGAAAGCAAAGTGGTCGACGGTGCGCCATAAGTCCGTCTTACGGATGAATGGTCGACTAGTGGGTATCCTTTGCGATCAAGATGCAGATGTCGGCGGAGTATACATCGACGACGTTTGCATAGACACGTGAGACTGTGGATACGGCAGCACCGAATTGGAAGCTGGGGCCCACGGCTCGTTCTAAGGCTTTTAGCTGATGTCGCGATAAGCCAGTGGTGACGAGTTGTACGTCACTGGAGTGGGTCGATGGACGGCTGAAGCATAGCTTACAGACCGCTGGTCTAAGGGCAATCTGGGCGCTAAAAATTCCTGGCGGAGTTCTTGCCACACAACTTCTGCAACGCAAGCCATGGTATTTTCTTGTGGAGTCACAAGAAAGTTTTGGATCTCCTCCCAAACGACCTCACGAATGAGCTCACGCAGAGAACACTCACTGCCGGCAGTCAAAACAGAGAGGCTGGGAGATGTGTTGTTTGGTTGATCATGGTATCGGCGCCGTTGCTACAGTGTTCCCTCGATTGTCGTAGCCTCTTTGACAAATTCCGCTACTCTTGTTGGCGGGTTGCGCAGGAGACCAGCAAACAGCTCTTTTTTGAAGCCCCTCATCAAATGTCGGAGTTTTTTACTTTCAGGCATCTCGGGGTCAGCCCGCTGAAATAGGCAGGCCATGTCTTCCGCAAACATGGCGCCGTTCTCGTTTGGTTTTTGTATGCGTGCCTCTATGAGCTGCAAAGCAGAATCATGGCTGTCGGTGTTTGTGAACGTCCCGAGAATTAGCTGCCGAAATTAATCCCACGCAAACAGCGTTGACTCGTGTTTCCTGTACCATGTACGAGCGCTGACTGCCAAAGCAAAGTAGACGCGTTATAGCTTTTGTACAGTGGGCCAGTGGTTGACCTTTGCGACTCGCTCATACTGGGCTAACCAGTCCCCAACGTCTTCATAGACCTCAACGTGAAAGTTCTCGGGAATTTGAGGCCGATCAACAGTATGCTGTTAAGGCTGTTAGAGATGGGAAGGAAGGTCGCTCGCTGATGATGGCATCCCACCGCTGCCACCAGTTGTTAAGGTCGGGAAGGAAGATGTTGCAGGTGATGGCATCCGGATGGAGGAACTGAACGCTGACAAGAGGATACGAGAAACATAACAGAAGTTTATGACATTATTTACACTTATTTACAGAAAAGAAGGGATAGTGGTTTAACAAACCACGAGCGTGGTGGTTGAACACTACATAGTTCAGAGCCAGGTTCAGAGAGCGCTGTCCAGCACTCTGTCTCGTCGTTTTATGCCCTGTCGGGCTCCTCCTCTCAGAGTTGAACACCAATCACGCACACACAGGTGAGGGAGGCGAGCATACAAGGTCCACGTGAACACTGCACGGTGGTGGCGCCAGCAGGGCTGGTCCTCGTCGTGGGTGTGCCGTTAGACGAGCGTTCCAACGATCCTGGCCGCATACTTCAAAGGGCCCACTGCACAGCTCGCCCAATTAGCGGGGCGATCTAGGTGCGCTGTCCGTCGCGGTCTCTTTCAGAAAGACGCCGTCTTTGTTGGCCTCTCTCGAACGGCTAATGGCGCCTTCGCGAAACGACGTCTTGGTCCTCCGGCTAGCACGTACAGTGCCTGACGAGCATAGGCAGTCGGCAGGTCGGCTTGGTGATTGGGGATCAAAAGGGAGCACCGCTCCTCTGTCAGCTTCGGCGCCGGCCACGACAGCTTTGCCGTCGCCCGCTGAGTCGCCGAGTCCATTAGTCACCGCTTCTGCTTGAAGCGACGACAAAAGGTCCGCTTTTGAAGGACGTGAACTCGCCTCTGCCCGCCGCCTGGTCTGGAATAATCACTCAAATACTTGACAGCGTCGGTAAGACTGGGCGCCGAAGGGATGGAGAGATGAATCCCCAGGCCAAACCTAACAAGGCCCACCAGCAGCCATTTCTCAAGGCACGGTTTGTTGCTGGAGAAGTTTGAGGGAGATTGGTTCGGGACTAAGGCCTCACTATCGGTGACTCTAGCGGTAAACAGGAGTATCCACTGCAAGAACGGGCTGCGGTGGCGGACTCGAAGTGCCAGGGCGTGGAGGTATCCCAAGCATCAGTTGGAGAGGTCCAGCACCTCCACCAATGTCGCGACGTGAATAGAACAGGATATAGGACGACGGTGCGAGCAAGAAAAACAATGTCTGTATCAAAAGAACCAAAAAAAGAGCAGCCGCTGCGAAGTGGTATTTCTCGGAGGAACAGTGGTTGCTGTCTACGCTCATCACTTCGTTGTCCTCTGGCTTATTGCCCGCACTTTACCCGTCAAAATATCGCAAGTTTTTAAGATAAGTGACGATGCGGTGACATATACTAATGATATCACATAATAATTTTCTGCGTCAGTCGTGTTGACGGCGACCATCACTTTGATTTTTTATCAGGGATCTACAACTGATGCCCAATCGCACCAATTTCTCATGGCGGCAGTGGTAGAAAACATTTCATTTCAGAAAATGTACCAGAGAGTTGCGGCATATTGAATGCTTGAATGGTATGTCTCTATTCCGGGACGCCATTGGAGTTGGCTGCGGCTCGAGCAGGCCTATCCAAGGAACGGTGAGATTCCAAGGGAGCAGCCGAGCTGGTAATCCTCCGAAGCGTCTCTAGTTCAGAGGGGGAAAGGGGATGAAAAAGGAAGTGGGTTGGTGGGGCACGAAGCGACGACGTGGTATGTGTTCGCCAGGAACTGGCAGGTCGCGCAGGTGCCAAGCCTAGTATGTAGATGCCTCAAGTCTTACGAGTCCATCACGTCTAATATGGCTCTATTATAACATGTCTTTTATATATTCAGGTTTTTTACATCTTCAATAGCTGTGATGAAAAGTTTCCGGGCATGCAGTAATAACAAATACAAGCGCCAAGTCGTTGGCATGAAGAAATAGTTTTTGCCACTGCTGTCATTATGTTGCCAGAGTATCAGCTTGTTTTCCAGAAACCATGCCATTTCTGTGCTCATGGGAAGGCTAGCGAGCCTCTAGTTATCAAGTTCTCCGTCAGACAGGTCAAAATACCCTTTCTAGAAGCTTCGGGCACTGCTGGCTTATGTTACTTGTTCTTGTTACTCACCAAGTGTGACGCCCACGGGACGGCCTAGTGCTATCGCATAGTAGAGTACCAGGTACCCTAAATAATTCACCCCTTTCTCCAAGTACACGCTGTTATCAGCCTCTGACATGGCCTTATCAAGTGTGAGACTTATGGACCGCTTTATGCTCTCCTGCAGAAGAGTACCAAGTACTCTAGGTGATTAACCACTTTAGCTGAACACAGGTATATGCAGTGCTCACATGGTATACTTTGAGTATTATTCTGAATGAATACTCTGCAAGCCATCTCGTGCTTATATGGTAATTATATCTATCTGTGATACCAAAACTGACGGACGCAGACTGCCTGTCCGAATCGGTGATTGACGGACGCCTAAATGTGGCCGTACGGCCTGTTTTCTGTAGCAGCCTGCATTTCGCATCGCTTTAGAAATATAGTGTACAAATTCACATGCCAACACATACAGCGCATGTTCTAAGTTAGAGCCCTTATTGTTGCACGTGTGCCCTACGTCGCCACATGCGTGAAATTACGAATGAAAAAGAAAGATGTCCAAACCAGCACAGATAATCTGAAGACACCATGAAACATAAGATAAAAAAGGTGATTGCATTCAGAATGTAAATTGTATACGTGAACACGACGCTGATGACCGGAATAAGTAAAAAAGTGACTACTGGGTAAAATACTAACTAAAGTAAGCTAATGTCATTCAACTATTCATTACGTAGAACAAGAGCTCATGTTCAATTGTAATAGCAAACTTCCCGCGCAGAATCCTGCCTGTTCCAAAATGCAATAAGTGATCACCACGATTTGTCTAAACGAAATTAGCGGCGATATCTTTTTCCCCGTCACGCAGCAACGTCCAATGCTTTTATAGATATTTTTTGATCAACAGACATGTCTTTGCGAAAGCGCCATTGCGCAACAGACACAAGACAGCTCTGATTGCGTCAGTGTCGGCCCCCACAAAAGTCCGACACAAATCACTCTATGCAACGCGACCAAGCGAAAACCGATGGCTGGGTGTTTAGGGGGCGCCCCTACATCGCGCGCATTATACGGAAGGGGGCGCTCGTGTCTACACACAGCTGTACGCAGTGAGACGAGAGACACACACACTTACAACGCCGCGGCTTATTAGAGGTGTCAAAACGTGTAATCAGTGGAGGGCACTGCACACCGCTCTAGCGCGAGTGAGCCGGAATTGGCACCTGCTGGACAAGCGCTTAATTTTCTCTCCTCCTTTCACCGCTATCCTCTCCCTCAATGCGTGTACGTAGAGCTTCGTAAAGAGGGCACACTTCCTGTCGCCAGTTTGTCCGTGTGAGTTCCCTTTGGCGCTTGTAAATCGTCGTGACGCCACCTGGAACGCTTGTTGCTTTAGGGACATTGAGTCAAACGGCGGCTGCGTGACGTAGAAACACGAGTTTGTTGGCCGGCCATTCTGCCCCTTGAGCGATAACTAGTACCGGTACATCACTGTTAGATGTAAGGATAGGTGTGCACTTCGAGGTGAGGATTCGGGTCACAACGGCAGCTGCACCCCCTAGAAAGGGGGGGGGGGGCAGTGACAAGCATTCATTCCAGACTCCTAAAAAGGAACCCTGCGCACTTTTGCGGTTGTAAGCCATACCTGCAGCAATGTGAAAGCCAAGCATTCACGCTAAAATGATTATTGAATCTTTCTAATCTTCTGACAAGATACGCACTCAAACGCAAAAAGTGTCACGTTGTGTGTGCTTTAAAATGCCCGTGAACTTGTGTTCATGTTAATTGGTTGTCGTTGTTAGTTGTGTCTTTCCATACTGTGCGCATGCCCCGAAAGCATAAGGAGCACGCGAGCTGCGGACAAACTTTATGTCAGCGTGCTCTATCAGCAGAGGCGCTGGAGATAGGGAAACTTCGACGGAACATCTGGCTAACCTATTCAACATTTTCATGGTTGCTTTGTCGGCAGCTTGAGTGAAACCACGCTGCTACCAATGGTCGTCGGATGCCAAACTTGTGACATATTTAGTGATAAAAAAAAATTAACGCATGGCTTACAAAATTTCATTGCGACACAAATAAACGAAATTACATGAAGAACTGAAAGCACCTCTGAAGAGCAGTGATGATAACAGTGCGACTTCAATCGAGCTGGTCACAAGAGAAGCATCAGAATATCGGCACGAGTACGTGAGATATGTCGAAGAACCATAGAGAATTACACTATATAAAGAGCGGCCACTGGGACCTTTTCGTGTCCCATCAAGACCAACCGCTAGATTGCGTAGCCATGCTCGCGTTTACTTCTTTGTTAAGACATGTAATAGCCTCCTCAAGATGACAATGAATACCGAAGCTTGACATCACTTTTTTTGCAAATAAGAAATTTTATTAACTTGTGCACTTTTTGTATCCGCTCTACATCATGTTCCAGTTAGGACATTTATTGCCCTACAACAGAAAACAGTGAAGTATGACTAGAAAGCGTTGTCTTTCTGCATTTGTTTTACACAAATAGTGCACATTCATATGTTTTAGATATACTGATGGATTTCCTTCGTGAAGGCATGGGTGTGTAACCTAGTGGTTTGGAAATTTTCCCAGGGCCTGATGGGTTAACAGCCACATTTTTTTAAGGAATTCAAACACAAACTAGCACCGATCCTAGCAGCGGTTTTTAACGAAGCTTAAGACATAAAGATTCTGTCACCATCTTTTTTGCTATCTTATACTATATCAATTCCAAAAACTGAAAACGTAGTTAAATTACGTGAAGTGAAATCGTACAGACCAATCAGTCTATTAAATGTCGACTACAAGATTTTGATGAAAGTGCTAGCAAGGAGACTGCAGACAGTTATTAATAAGAATGTAGGTGACCACCAGACATGTGGAAATAAAGGGCTCACTATATTCACAAACATTCACAAGGCACGAAGTGTATTGGTGTGCTGCGATGCCACAAACAATCACATTGCGATGATCCAGATGGATTTAAAAAAAACATTTGACCAAGTACCTCACGAAATTCTTTTTCTTTTGTTAGACTATGTCAATGCTGGCAAAGTAATTCGAGATACCGTTCAAATGGTATATACTGGATGTAAAACTCGGCTAATCATCAACAAAGTTCCTGGGAAACGAAATAATGTCAGACGTTCTGTACGACAAGGCTGTCCTTTGTCTTCCCTCTTATTTTCAATTTATATTGAGTTATTTTGCCGAAATGTCATGAAAAGGAGTAACATAGTAGGGTACAAACTACAAGAAGGTGAAGTACGGGTACTGGCACACGCAGATGATATAGCTGTGTTTTGTGAAGATTATGATAGTGTCGCTGAAACCATAAAAATTGTGAACCTTTACTTGTGAACCACTCGAATAAGGACTGTTTATATTTCTATTCACATTCGGCAAGCACTCTCAAATTATGACAGGTAGATTGCCACTATCCCTCAAGAGGAAAGTATATAACAGCTGTATCTTGCCGGTACTTAGCTACGGAGCAGAAACCTGGAGACTTACAAAGAGGGTTCAGCTTAAATTGAGGACGACGCAGCGAGCAATGGAAAGAAAAATGATAGGTGTAACCTTAAGAGACAAGAAGAGAGCAGAGTGGATTAGGGGACAAACGGGGGTTAAGGATATCATAGTTGAAATAAAGAAGAAGAAATGGACATGGGCCGGCCATGTAGCGCGTAGACAAGATAACCGCTGGTCATTAAGGGTAACTAACTGGATTCCCAGAGAAGGGAAGCGGGTTAGGGGGAGACAGAAGGTTAGGTGGGCAGATGAGATTAAGAAGTTTGCGGGTATAAATTGGCAGCAGCAAGCACAGGACCGGGTTAACTGGCGGAACATGGGAGAGGCCTTTGTCCTGCAGTGGACGTAGTCAGGTGGATGATGATGATGATGATGATGATGATGATGATGATGATGATGATGATGATGATGATGATGATATTTCTATTCTTTTACTCGCACTTCTGGCAGTTCCTGTTCGACTATGGTGCCCGTGTAAGATAACACGTGAAGTTGTATTTTTCTGCGTACTGTACTTGCGGTATGTTTCTTCTTTGCTGCCAGGGTGGCACGACCAAGTCAGGCATTTACTTAGCCTTTAGTCGTGTCCCCCAAGGCAATCTTGTAAATTTTGCTTTGAATAAAGCAAACCAAACCAAAGCAAACCAATAATGCAAGTGGTAGTTTGGTGAACTGGAGCAAGTGCGTGGGTTACTGGCACGGCGAATGGCCTGTGACTCCACAATTTGTGGCTGGTATTTCATGGACTACTACTCCGGTACAATACCTAGGTGTGCCATTAGAATATTATTGTGACAGTTAACCGTACTGGTGGCGTCAGGCCGTGGAGCTATACGACAAAAAGCTGAACAACGCGATGGTTTTCAGCAATGAATTTTCGCCTCAGGAACCTTCTGTAGCAGCCCCGCCGCGGTGGTCTAGTGGCTAAGGTACTCGGCTGCTGACCCGCAGGGCGCGGGTTCGAATCCCGGCTGCGGCGGCTGCATTTCCGATGGAGGCGGAAATGTTGTAGGCCCGTGTACTCAGATTTGGGTGCACGTTAAAGAACCCCAGGTGGTCTAAATTTCCGGAGCCCTCCACTACGGCGTCTCTCATAATCATATAGTGGTTTTGGGACGTTAAACCCGACATATCAATCAAATCCATCAAACCTTCTGTAACACATTTTTTAGTCAGTACGCTCTGGTATGTCCATCAAGTATTGCATTGTTCACGTGTGAATGTACAGAAACTTCATCGAATATTTGCTGTTTTCTTGTGGGGTTCTTCTTGCGAGCAAACGAGTAGAACTAACATATTCAGACGGGTTTACTCTGGTGGACTTGGTCTGTGTCATTTGAACCTTCGTCAGTTAGTTAATCGCTTTGTGTTTTTCCGAAATAATCGAGACTCATTCATACGTACTGTTATACAGCTTAGGCTTGGAAGACGGTTGCCGGAATTTGTGGTAGCATCTGGTCACATGAAAGCAAGCATTAGAGGTTTCCTAAAAGAAGTTGTTGATTCCTGTCCCTTTCAAAAACACACTTTTCGTTGGAACACCTCAGTACGGTTTCGCGTAAAATGTTATACAAAAATCTAGTAGAAACAGTTCTTTCTGTTCCCCTATATAGAACATTATACTGTGTAGGCCCAGGATGGACTGTCTTAAGCCGCGTAAAAAATGGAGGTATCACGTGGAGCGAAATCTTTTTTCTTTAACTTGCACTAATAAATAATAAATCTAATAAATCTAATAATAAATCTAATAAAGTTTCCCCTCTCTTAACTTGCACACTGGGACCTTGTCCTTGAAAACATGGTTGCAAGAAAAATGCTTATTCGTTCCTTGGGGTGCTGATTGCTTTCTCTGCAAAAAGCCGGAAATAATCCAACATGTTTTTCTGGACTGCTGGGATGCAGTCTTTTTCTGGGATGTTCTCCAAAGGACTTTGCGAAAAGATATGCCTGTTGATACCTACGGCATCAGATTTCTACCAGTATCAAATGAAGAAGGAATACCTGTCGACCTAGTTATGTTACTGGGCCTACACAGTATATGGCAATATAGAATGACGCTGCGCCATGCTGATGGTAATGAACGTCTGGTTAGGCAATACTTCTTTCAATCTGTCTGTTCATTCGTGGAATCACAAAAGGTTCAACAAAAGGTGCCCGAATGGCTTCATCAACTAGAAAGCCTTCTAAAGATGAAGGAAAAAACGGTTAAATTTGACGCATTTTACCTCTTTTCTTTGTTTCATGTTTGTCCTTTGACATACATTTGTTTGTGATTGTTGTATGTACATAGGCAATGAAGAAAGAAAAAGGGTGTGTAGCCTAGTGATAAAGACACTAGCTTTCGGAGCATGAAGGTACGGGTTCAAACTCCTGCGTGTGGACGGAAAAAGTTGTGTTATTAAATTTATGATGAAGACATTACCGGGTCTGACCAACCGCTCGTGGCGCTGAAAGCAGCGCAGTATATAGCTGGGCCGCAGGGCCCTGCGGGAGTGTTCGCTCTTGATGTATGTTTCTCTATGGAAGAACTGGGGCTCTCCCCAGCTCATGTGCCGACGAGTGCGCTGACAAGCAGTGCGGCACAGTTTTGCCGCAGCTCACCTGCAGCACTTTTCTTTTGGAACGCCTGCGCAATGCCCCGCCAGCGTCCTCTTAATTGCTGCTATAGCAGTGCCCCACCTCTTTATGCAGGTGAGCATGCTTTTTTGTGTGCGGCTGCAGTAGCCATAGTCTTGTAATTGCAATACGCTTTATTTCTACGCAATTCTCCAAGCGGAAGTGTGTAAATTCAGTGACTGCAACTGCAAACTCAACTATTTAAAAAGAGCTGTGCCCAGTTCCAACGACCTCTTGTTGCAAGTTTTTTTTTGTACGTGTGCCCGCAGTTACGGTTGATCTCAATGTCATATGTTGATACAGACAGCAACTAAGGACATGGCTGTGAAACAATCAACGGCAATAATTGTATTTGGTAACTAAGATTGATTACTGACTTCGATAAATTTCACCCTATAGAAAACAGGGCTGAAAACTTGGGACGAAGAGATGACACAAAACAGGGCGCCAGGGTTTGTGTTCTTTCGTTATCGCCGTTATTTTAGCGTCATTTTCCATAGAAATTATGCCATAGCGAGCCAAAATGCATGAACTACTCGATAAAATGCGAGATTTAAATGTCATTAACAATGAATAAGTCCAGGTTGTATAGATCTCTAATTTCTAGGTCTTCTTTTTGATGTGAGGTGATCGCAATAATCTCTTACCTCCCAGCTGCCCCCGAAAGCTTCCTGAACCCAAAGTGTGTCGCTGCGTCCGTTAGCTGGGGTATTCCAAGCTTACTGCACTAAGCATGCTTTAGCACAGCATCTAGGATAGGCCCATCCCTGGGCACTTGAAAGCATGGCGTACTGTCACTATAATGAAAGTCATTTCGAGGCTTGATCGTGATGCCACAACTGTTCTGGTATCACTGATGACGTCACACCACTATTGGTATGCTGTGGGCAAACATACATTCTATATATGATAAAATGACTACTGACGAACATTTATAATACCGTTTGTATTTTTTTTCTATTGACAAGGCCTTCCACAAGGTCTTGCGGAATTGTCAAGTAATGCCTTAGGTATCGTCAAGTCTCGCAAAATATGGAAATAAGCTTTGGCCCTGTTCAGCAATCCCGGAATGCACCGAAGAAAAAAAAAGACGTCGACGTCCCCATGTGGGAACATACATTAGGTCGAGTCAACAAAGCTTCTGGTTTTACTAAAGGTTTCTTTCTTCTCCTTGACAAAGGAGAGACTTAGAGCTTTTTTCTTATTAACTTTACATGCCTGTGTGTGTGTTTGCCCCGCCGCGGTGGTCTAGTGGCTAAGGTACTCGGCTGCTGACCCGCAGGTCGCCGGTTCGAATCGCGGCTGCGGCGGCTGCATTTCCGATGGAGGCGGAAATGTTGTAGGCCCGTGTGCTCAGATTTGGGTGCACGTTAAAGAACCCCAGGTGGTCAAAATTTCCGGAGCCCTCCACTACGGCGTCTCTCATAATCATATGGTGGTTTTGGGACGTTAAACCCCCCATATCAACCAATCATTTACGTATCTGTGAAAATTAAAACGTCTGGAAACGTTACGCATATTGTGGCCGCGCACCAATAACGATCGCGCAGAAAGTAGCTCACTTGGAAGCGCTTCGGCGCGCCACCTACCAATTTCATTTAGATCGTCTTAACAAGTGATGTCCGGGACACAGTACAGCCAGTGTTAGAAACCTCAGCAAAATTGCGCGTGCTCTTTGACAGCTACATGATATTGTCTGATAATGTTCTCAGGCTGGAAAGAGCTATTGGGTTACACCCATGACGAAAGACTCAGAGCTGACCGCGAGAACTGCTCTGGGCTCGCTCTAAGATGTAAACAGGCAATATAGAAACGGTGGTCGTTTCTTTCCGAGAAAGAATTGGCATTTAGTTGTTGTAGGCAACTCTCGACCGTCGCTGCGGCAACGACCGCCGTGCGAAGGGGCGCGAAAACGAGAGAGTCCGAAACTGGCCCACTCAAAGCGAACGAAGTTGGCCACCGGGCAACTTGAAGTAGCCGCTTCTTTTTGCCGCTGATCCCACAACGGCCACCTAGCGTAAGCAAGCTGCCACGGCTGCTGATCGGTGGCTCCTGGAAGTGGACAACTAGGCGCCCAAAGGAGCCGAGTGCGCCAGGCGGTGTTGCGGAGAAGCGATGACCACAGCTAAGAAAGCCAGGTAGCGCGATGGGGACCACCTCTGCAAAGAGAGGAGGACGAAAATAGAGTGAGAGAAAGTGCACTTGTGTGCGTGCGTTAGTGTACGCGTTGAGAAGATCAGTATAGGAAAGGAGGAGTGATGGCTGGCTAGCGCACACTAGGTTTCCCTTCTCCTTTGCCATCGAGCTGGCAACTACAACAACCGATTATTGACCCCTCGTTGTCGAAAGATGCGCATCCATGTACGCGGAGGAAGAGAACACCGGTGAGGGCCAGCTGAAGAGGGTTGGGGGGAGGACTCTTACGACAACGACGACGAAGAGGCGCGATGCTCGCGGCGGCGGGCGTCTTTGGCGCCGCAGTTCCGGGGAGTCAAGGACGTTGTGTGTATGTGTTTCGATGGCTGTAGGGCCCAAGCGGCGGATCAGGCAGCGATGAGGGGAGGTCGGTCGATGCTGCTGCGGTTGAAGCGAACAAGCGGTAGCTATGTAGTCGGTGAGTGCGTCGTCGCTGCGGACAAGATCCGGGTCGCCAGTGGAGCGCGTCTCTTTCCTGGCTACGGCAGTGCGAGTCATGCCGGTCTGCGGTCGGTGTCTGTGCCTCGGGCGTTCGGGCGTCGCTTTCTAACTCGACGACGTCGCCGCCGTTGAAGCTGCTTTGCTGACTGGCTCTCACTCTCTTGCGAGGGGAGGGTTCTCAGCGGGACGCTGTGAAGATATGTTTTGGCGCTGCCAGCCAGGTGGCCCCGGGAGAGGAGAAAGAGATGAAGGGACAGTCAGTCGGATCGACCAAGCGAAGGCAGTCACTATTTTCCAGAGTGCGTCCGCGAAGAATGGATGTTGCTTAATTGTTTCTGTGCCCACTCTTTGTCGCTGAGAACTATTGCGCAAGGAAGGCAAGCTCTGTCGCGGGAAAGTTTAATGTCGCTACTGTAATTAATACAGAAGTGATCTGCAGATACATATTTTGAACATTAGACGGCGACTCCTGAGCTCGGTCCAACGGTCACTTGATGAGCTTTAAACGTAGTTCGATTCGGAACTCTGTAAAATTAGAACGAGACCGAGAGGCATCATATTTAAAAGCATGCTTGAGCAGGCAGTTACTGAGGTTGAAGAAATAAGGCGTTTACAGATATAGGGACTCAGTAACGTTACACCAAATTGCACGAAGTCATGAATTAACGGATGGTATGAATAGCGCAGCCGGCGGTACTCGTAGCTTACACATAAAGTTTAGTCACTATGAGAGAAAAGCAATTACCGACGAGACAAACCAGCGTAGTATGAAAAGAAAACAGCAATCCTCGGCAGTTATGCTTATCTTTAACTCAGGCTGGCTCTAGTTGAATCGATAACTAAGAGTGAAGTTCGCAACTATGATTTTGGAACTTCATAATCTTCTAGATTTACGTCGTTGTCTAATGAGACGCGGTGGCAGTTACCACTAAGTATTCGGACCAATTTCCGGGTGCAAGCGAATACGCTGAACAAAATATCCAACCTGTCATTTAAGAACAGTATGCATCATTCTTGTTCAAAAGTCGATGTGGATGGCCTAGTCACATTCTGCGCCTTTACTCAACTCTTTCGTGATCTTAAAATATCCTCTATCCGCTTATCCTTCATCCACTATTATACATTAATGTAAGGATCAATCTTACTTCGATAGATAGGTGGCGTTTAACGTTCCAAAACAACCAAATGATTTTGAGAGACGCCATTGTGGAGGACTCCGGAAATTTCGATTTCCTGGGGTACTTTAACGTACGCATAAATCTGAGCACATGGGCCTACTGTTTTCCGCCTCCATCAAAAATGCAGCGGCCGCAGGCGGGATTCGGTCCCGCGACCTGCGAGTCAGCAGCCGAGAACCTCAGCCACTAGACCACCGGGGCGGGGCGATCAATCCTATATCGACAACTGAATGTGTCTGAGAAAAACACTTCTTGAAAACGTTGTGGATATTGTAAATACATCGTCGTTGTGCATCAAAACGTGAATAACACGTATTATGAACACTCAATAGGTGTCTTTTTTTTAAGTTTGACGTCCTGCCTTAGCAAACATAAGCCTTTATTAATTTACCTGTACAGGCTGTGTTCCAAACTATTCCCCTCACCCTCAGGTGTCACACATCAACAAAAGAACATATAAAATAGCATAAATTTTCCTTCCAACGCTGATGTTAGAGCCTTTATCTCTCCAGCGCGAAGGCGATTGGCTTTCGCTGTAGACGAAGTGCCAGTGCATGACCAATATGAATATAAATAAAATATACCTACGCATTTTACCGGTGATGCCAACGACAATTGAGAACCATTACACTTGCTGTAGAGGCTTCATCGACATATTTCGCAGTGCCTGGACTGAAAGCGATCTTCCGAACAAAGGCCGATATCAGGTATTTCACGTTGTCGGAAACTGCGAAAAAATTGAATTTCTGAGCTGCGGTTCTATGTTGACGTGATGGCGTTTTCGTTTTCGCGTCAGCCAAACTTCCTCAAGGCCCCAAAAACCACACCTTGCTGCCGCAGTTGCCCGTTCGAACATTTTCTTTAGAAACGATAGGACCAGAAACTCTGCTTAGAAAAAGTAGTAAACAAATCAGTCCTTCGTACTCGACTAAGAGAGGGCAGTGTGTTTAGAAAAAAAAAATTACAGCATACCCACGGAGTGAATGTTAATAAGTGGGGGAAAACATACGTCAGTTCTTCGTTCTTGGTTCTCGCCGTTCGTCCGTGCGTTCATCTGTCTGTATTTCCGTCCATACTTCCGTCCATCCATCAGTCCATCCATTCATCCGACAGTGTGTCCACCCATCCGTCCATCCGTGCGGTCGTCCGTTTGTCCATGCATCCATCCGTGTCTTTGTCTGTGTGTCCATCTGTCCCTCCGTGCGTCCGTCCGTCTGTCTGTCTGTCCGTCCGTTCCTCTAGTGAACACTCTAAGTACCACCATCACTCATCTTTACATCATATATTCATCATGAACAAGTACCGCCATCCAGCGGACATTGCAGGAATGAAACAAGAGGTGGTTACCACATACAGGAGACGCACGACCCACGCCCTAAGGAGCTTCGCCCCTAAAGAATATTCGTAGCTTCCCACGGGGGGAACTCGAGTAAATACGTCGCAGAGTGGTAGAGGTATCGCGTGAATGTTGCGTAATTGGGTATGGCCTGTGAATGTCAATTCTTATTTCGTCTTTATTTGTTATTCCTATTTATTGAATGAAGGAGAAGCGTTGCCTGAGACACTGATGTGCGCTCCAATGTTTCTCTGCGTCAGCCTTGCGAGGTGAGAGAGAGGGGGGGCAGCGAATAGTGGGCACGAGACGCAAGCATGCGCCACGATACCCTCGGCGCGAGCACGCGCATGGGGCAGGGCTGCCACCGACTTTCGAGTGAAATTCGCCAAATGACAACCAAGAAGTGGTCAAAAATCGCAGTTTTTCTTCAAAATTCGCCAAAAAAATTACCACTTTACATATATGCGGCGCGCCTAGTAACGAAAATTGCAAAGTATAACCCCATAAAGTGAAGGTTCATTTTTAACACCTGAATTATATTAACGTTTTTCCAATGCCAGTCGCATCACCCGCTTCACCATGGGAGCACTGCGGAAGGGCACGCCTACACCCGCAGCATCACTGAATGCTAGCGCCTTGTAACAAACCTTTGTGATTGTTTACAGTTGCAGTGATTACAAGGCAAAGTAATCGCTACAAGAAGACAAGTATGGTGCGTGGTCCGTCTGCAGATAGAGAGAGCTTCATGGCAGTGGAATAATGTGTGCGATAATTGAACAACCTCATTAAAAAACGCGAAAATTTGAAAACTGCTGCGTGACTGTCGTAACGCGCACACTCCGTTTTCTGGGAAATGATTTGTACGCTACACATTTGCCTCAGTGCGCTTTCTGAAGGCTGCCCAAAAAAAAGCCTACTCCTTCACTGGCCATAGGTAAGTATGTTAAAAGCAAATAGTAACCCTAAATAGCTCATTAGGGAGTACTACAGCAGTGAATAGTCAACAAGCTATTCAGAGAATTTAGAGCTGTGGTTGAAACACGTGGCTTAGCCACTTCAGAAGCAATACTTGAAAAATTTTCAGCGCCTAAAGCACCCAAAAAACTTCGTTTAACACCACAGCCTCGCGACACATTAAGCAGTCGACTTCAATTATCGGGGGAGGTTGCCCACGGACGCACCAGTGCGTCAGTTCCTCCGTAATCTAGGTGTAATACTGACGTACTGAATTGCGCGTAAAATGCTCCTTCTAATGGTGGGTTCAAAGCTTCGAAAAAATAAAGAAAACATTGTCATCCATTTACTTTGAAGGCACTGAGTATATAGAATGCATAACTCAGTCAATATCTAAGCCTCTCCTCCACCAAAAATAAAAATAAACTTCCCGCATATCCACGAAGTAAATGATGTTGAAGAAGCTTGCTCTAGCGGTCGAATCCAGTAAATCGTGAATCCTCTGTACACATGCTCAAGTATCATCATACAAAGACATGAAACGAGAGTTGTTGTGGTGTGATTGTATATACATGTTATATACACAATGTTTATTATTTAGATATCAATGTACTATATACAGATATTTACATACTGATGCGATATATAAATTTTGTTCAAGAGCCTATTTAGGGATCACATAGGCTCGCAGGAACGTTTTCTTTTTAGTATAATCGATTTGTGATCCGCAAAATGCAAAGCCAGAGGATCTTGAATTATAGGATGTAGTGGAAAGTTCGAGAAGGGTCCTAAGGGCGAGCCCTCCGCGCCGCCACCTTAATTTCTGCGATGTTCATAGTGGGTAGTGGTGACGACGCGCACAGATTGATGTCCGGTGACAGAGATAGGAAGCGTGCTGAGAGTGAGCGCTATATATAGGCGTGGCCAAAGTGGTTTCTTACCCAAATAGAGCACGCGCCAACAGTGGAGCGAGCGTCGCCTGAGCAGCGGCGCACCATCTCGTGAGCGCTCTTGAAACAAAGAGCACAGCTACGCCTCAAGCGGCAGTAATGAGCACAAGCGTACACACCGGTCCAACGACCACAAACAATCCCCCAGAAAAGAAGCAAGCCGCTAAAAAATGTCTATAGTTCAACATTTCGCTATTCGTAATATAAGGTCACCACGGGCCTCCCCAATTCTCCAATTTGACGAAAAGTAGCCACCAGTGACAACACTGGCAATGGGGGTGTGGACATCACCGCCTTCGCACGACGCGTGACATTGTGCAACGAAGAAATGCTCCACATTAAAAAAAAATCACAGCTTATCCACAGATTGCATGATGATGAGTGGGGCAAGCGTCCGTCAGTCAGCCCATGTGTCCGTACGTCCATCTAGTGTACACTTAGGGCGCGTTCACACTGAGCATTCCGGCAGCCGAAAGTGCGCCGAATCCGATTAGGCGGCGGCGAGATCCGCCAGGGCACTCTCCGCGCCGATCACTCTCGGGCTGATTTTTGCGGCGTCTGCCGCCCAATTGGTTGCGGTGGACCAATAAGAGGGCTAGTTGAAGAATTTTGAGAAATGGCGGCCAAGCCCTATTTACTTGTCATGTCGCAGTGCACGTAACTGAATGTTGTAACCAACGGGAGTTTAACCGACTCTGTTCTAACTTCACGTCCTTATTTCGTGGAAGAGGTGACCGAGCTTGTCTTTGGCGTGACCGAGCAAGATAAACCAACCAACGCCACCGGCGTTGGCAGTTTTTTCTGCTCTTCATTCATTACAAGACAGCGACTTGCCAGCAGAGTAAGCAGTACTGCTCTTGTTCTTGCTTCCGGCGTACGGGAATCATCAAAGTCCACACCACCGGTAGTGTAGCGGCGTTTGCGAACACGACAACAACCGGGTGACAGCGCATCCATCCCGCGTTGGTCCCGTGGTAGATGGCAAATTCTGTGATGCGAGATGCGTCCAGTGTGAACGACGCTGCGTTTCGGTGGCAGGGAAATTCCAGCCGCTGCAAAAAGAGGATGCTTCAGTGGGAACCAGGGGTAAGAGTACTGCCATCTCGCATCTTTTCATCATATATATATCATATACAAGTACCTCCATCCAGCGGACTAAACGAGAGGTGACTGCCTGCTACTACTACTGCATACATTAGTAACGCACGACCCACGGTTTAAGGAGCTTCACTGCTGAAAATTGGCAGCATATCCAAGGAGTGAATGATGGAGAGTGGGGCGAAGCATTCGTCCGTCCATTCGTTCTTGCTTACGTCCGTCCATGTGTCCATCTGTGTGACCGTCCATGCGTTCATCCACCTGTCCGTGCGTGCGTCTGTTCTTGCGTCCGTCCCTGCGTTCGTCCATGCATCCGCCCCTGCGTCCGTTCGTGCGTCCATCCATGCATCTGTCTGTGTGTCCGTTCATCCATCTATTCGACACTCCAAGTACCACTATCTTGCATCTTTTCATCATATATTCCCCATATAAAAGCACCGCCATCCAGCGGACATTCCAAGGACTAAACGAGAGGTGGCACACGCACACTTTCTTATGGCTTGCGCTTCGGGTATACTTCTCACCTTTAACCACCTCGAGTTCATCGTATATAGTAGTTCACTGTATTCAAGGCCCTGGGGCCCAACGCTCGCTAAACCTTTCTAAAACCAAAGAGGTTACGCCCAGCGAGTATAACGTAGCAACCTTTTCCTGTCAGATAGTGCTCAATGTATATGCCAATGGCTGCTAATGGGAAATGAGAGACAGGAGAATTCGGCTTTTACTTTCTTACGGCTTGCGCTTCGTATCTACTTCCCACCTTTAACCACCTCGAGTTCATTCATGGTATATACTAGTTCATTGTATTCATGGCACTGCGGCTCAACGCTCGCTAAACCTTTCTAAAACTAAGGAGGTTACACCCCGCGAGTATAACGTAGCAACCCTTTCTTATCAGATAGTGCTCAACGTACATGCCAATGGCTCCCAATGGGAATTGCAGCGTGCGCGTTAACTAGATGCCAAATGCTCCTGTCTCCCATTCCCCATTAGCAGCCATTGGCATGTACATTGAGCACTATTTTATATTGTTGAGCAATGCACAGAAGAAATCTGTCCCCGGCACCACCTTGGAGGTCATAATGTTATACTTGTTACACACTACAACGGCTACGAGGGACGAACGGGTGCCCCTATAAGAAGTTTTGCCCCTAAAAGGCAAACGATTCAGAGCACTTATACTCTACTATGGGAGAGCTACGTAGCTGTCCCGCACGAAATGACACGTGCGTCGAGAAAAAGTGGTTAACGATTTAGAGTACTTAGTACTAAACTATGGGATAGCTGAAAGCCGTCCCGTGGAGGTCATTACTTAGCGCGATAACGACAAAGCACTCGCCTCTACCATTGGAGCCGTAATGCGTTACGGCACGTGCACGCGTCCATAAAGTTATGGCGAGACGAGCCTTCGTTCGCTAGAGCCACCTTCCCAAGCAACCTTTGTAGCACTGGTTGCAGGAAGAGGCCATAACGCCTTGCTAGGAGTGGCGGGTCAATATTCTATAAGAATTGAATAAAAAACTGAAAAACTGACTCGTGCCAGTTGCCTTGAATTTGGGTTTGATATTTTCTCCACGGTCCATTGTTCAATCGGATATTCGAATGAACGCTTTTTAAATAGCTGGACCCGTAACTGCACTCATATGAAACCAAATCCTACGCAGTTTTTCAGGACACTCATACCATTCAAGTGAGTGAGTGAAACAACATTATTGTGGATCTGGCAAGGCGTTGATCCGGCATAAAGGAAGAAGAGGTAGGGGAATCAATTGAAGACTAGCGGGCTCGTACGTCCTGGAGCAGCAACCTGCGCGCGTCAAACTTGTGGAGGCACCAATTCCGGCCACTGGCGTTCCAGGATGCCAAGCACGTGCTGGACCATGTCTGTTTGGTTGCCTTGCTCTTGACTCATGATTTTGCTGCTGATATAAGTTGGCATTGCTTCTTGGTTACCCGGTGGTGGTGCACAGCCCCAGAGGAGGTGTCTCTGTGTGGCTCGCGCCTTCTTGCAGAGTTGGTATATATCTGTGGAGTATGCCTCCGGGCAGACGCGCTTTGCCCAGACAGGGGTTCATATGACCTGTACTTGCAGCCGCCGTAGTTTGGCTGCTTCGCTGCGTTGTAGGTCTCGGTGAGGTGGTGGGTAAAGGCTTCGGCTCGTTCTGTACCACAGCAGAACGTCGCTGTAGGTTGTCGTGGAATACTCTTCGTCTTCGGTATCGCGTCTTTCCGGCTCCAAGGAATATGTTGACAAAGATCCGCCGCTTGTTAGCGCGTGTACCTCCGAATCTGCCTCCTCGTTGCGGTTCGGAACGGCGTCCATCTTCGCAGCATGTGCAGGGATCCACTTGACGGTAACGTTGGTTTGCAGTATTGTTATCGTTGAACACACTCGTGTGGTGGTTCCATGCACATTGTTTATAGCAAAGTTGACTATTGCTGGCTTTGAGTCGCTGAGAACCGTACGGCGATCTGGGACGGCCAAAGCCAGTGCGATTGGAAACTCCTCGGCTTGCGTGGGTGACTTGCATCGTATGCTTCTCGACGTTGTCAGTGTTCAGGTGTCTGCTGGGATGACTGCTGCTGCGTAGGTGTTTGGCCGTTGAGGATATTTTGTCACGTCCACGTAGTACGCGAGTGGATCGTGGGCATACCCGTTTGTGAGAGCTGTGGCTGTCGCCATTTTTCTTTCTTGGTGTACTTGCGGGTGCATGTGCCTCGGTAATGGTGGTACCCTGAGTCTTAGGAGAACATTTCAAAGTAGCTGTTTTGCTACCTCCGCAATCGTCCCTGTTCGGTTGATTCCGATGCGTTGTAGTATCGTTCTTCCTGTCCTGGTCTGGGACATGCGGTGATACTGCGCCGTTCTCTGGGCTTATGCGATTTCTTCCAGCATGTTGTGCACTCCATACGCGGGCATGCGTTCCGTGATGGTGTGGAGGTATAGGCCCTGGGTCTTCTTCTACGCCTTTCTGATCACCGCGTCGATCTTGATTTTCTCAGCCCCTTTCCAATTGTGGAATGACGCTACGTAAGAGAGGTCGCCGACTGCAAACGACTGGGTGAGTCGTAGTAGGCTGTCTTCTATCATGTTCTGCTACTGCGTGGCCACCTTCTTGGGTAATTCAAGAAAGATTTTTAAACTAGGGTACACGGACCTCCAGTGTCAATACTGAGACTCAAATGCGCCCTTTTCCCAATTGTCGTAACACATTAAAAAAAAGAAAGCCCGAAGCAAAACCTGGAATATCTAGTTGACATCAAAGGACGTCTCGTTATCTTATTCAATCTGTACTACTGTCAGACATCGATTTATTGAAGGAATGGGTGTGATGGTCGTGATCAAATTAGTTTAATGTTGAAGTTGACGCAACTGAGGACAATTTTTGTTTTACCCTTCTATGTTCAACAAAGTGTAACAAAAATTTGTAAAACTGAAGAAAAAAAAATCACCCCATATTCATTGAGTGCATGATGATGTGTGAGACGAAGCATCCGTAAGTCCATCAGCACTTCCGTCCGTCCGTGCGTCCATCTGTGTGACCGTTCGTTCATCCGTTCTTCTGGCCATTCGTGCATTCGTCCGTCCGTTCGTTCGTGCATCCGTCCATCCCTGCGTACGTCCGCACGTGCATCTGTTCATGCATCCGTCCAACCATGCGTCCTTGCGTTCATCTGGCGTCCGTCTGTGCGTTGATACACCCGTGGATCTGTTTGTCTGTCCGTTCGTTCGTGCGTCTGTCCATCCGTCCGTCCAACTAGTGAATACTCCAAGTGGCACCATCTCGCAGATTTTTACCATGTATTTAAGGCCTGCAGAAAAGCATTATATAGAAGTGCCGCCATCGAGCGAACATTCCAAGGAATAAACGAGAGCTGGTACAGCCGCACTAGAGGAGTGGCACGCACGCACTCTCCTACGGCCAGCGCTACGTGTCTAGTTTCCACTTTTCACCACCGTTAGTTCATGGCACTGCGGCCCAAGCCCAACCCTTACCTTGCTGAAACCAAAAAGGTTACGGCCAGGGAGTTAAACCGCGCAACCTTTTCTGGTCAGATAATGCTCAGAGTGCATCCTTCTCTTACTAGTTCTTTTTAATAAGCATCAACTTCAGGGCGAAGTTTATTGCAGATGAAGTCACCGATATTCGTCTCCGCCAGTTGTTTCACCAGAAACAACAATATTTTTTATTTATGATGAAGGTGCGCTAGTTTCCTCCTCAATTCAAAAGAGTGTGCGCGTGCCACTCCTCTAGTTCGGCCGTGGAGGTGGCTACCTACTACTATGACGACAACTACTACTACTATTGCTACATACATCGCAGACGCACGACGCAGGTCCTATGGTGTATTGCCCCTAAAAATTTCTTTGCGTCCATCCAGGTCTAACACGGTGTAAGAAAAAAAAAGAGATAGATGTGGACACTCCATCCGAAGATAGAAGTTCAGGAAAGGAAAACACGCAAGTTCTACAGCCCTAATTGGGAGCACGACTCCATCCGACGGCGCGTACAGATAATGTTCGCCTCCTTTCTCCTCTCAGCCCCCGTGTCACAGCGCACCCCAGCCAACATTCACCAGCGCATGTACTATAGGAGACTAGCTGTGTGCGTTGTGCTTCGGGGTAACTCAGTGGTTAACGCCTCGCTTTCACGGTAGCTGCGCGCGTAGGGTCCGTAATGGTGTTGCGCACACTCTAAGCCAAATCACCCGAAAAAGGAGTAACGGAGCTCTATAGGCGCGCGCGATTAACGGATAGACCGTTGAGGAGCAACCACAGAGGGAAGCGTGGAGCGCGAAACCAAGGGATGAACCGCCCGGGCATCGCAGGCACCGCGAAAAGCATTGCCAAGGTGACCACGCCTCCCTCTCCTCCTCTGCTGGCGCAGTCTTTCCCCGTATTTTGCCGGCGACGGTGCACGTTGCGGTGCGCTTGGAGTGCTTGACCACGGCTACCTCAATTCGACGATCTAGGAATTATGATGTGGTGCTTGTGTGTACGCTTAGAAGAGCGGGGGCTGCTGCTTTTGCATTTCGCAGCACCCATGAAGTCTGGAGCAGGCCTGGACACGTCACCACGCCACGCTGTATGTCTCTGGCTTCAAGATAGTCACGACCAACACACGACAGCAACAGTTGGGAAGGCCAATATGGCGGCCACGAAGAACAAGCCTATCGGATATATACTCCAGTCCGACTCGGGGAAAAAACAGCGCTGGATTCTAGGGCAAATAGGTTATGATTCTTTATTCTACTCTACTTGTCGCGTGTGCGATACGGATCGCGCTTGCCGGCAACGGGCTCAGTCGTGTTGGATATCGCACGCACGAAATGCATCGCGAAGGTCAGCTTCGGCGTCTGCAGTTCGCCTGTGCTTTGCGACCACCTAGAAATTGGCCGCCATTGCCGTCGGCCTCCCGTACGCTCGCTCATCGAGTGCTCGCCTGTCTTCGCCGCCGCGATGAGCTTCGGGCTGACGATATTGGGCTGAGACCCCGTCGCTGTGTTGGGAGTCGTCACAAACACGCTACGGGTTCTCGTAAATAGCTTAGTTGTAGTATGTCGTGCGCTGTAAGTGCACTAGCACGGGCTGGCGTGGCTTTCGCTAGCGTTGGAACTCACTGAAAATTGGTCGCCATTACAGTTGGCTTTCCCGCCAGTCGGTCGCAAGAAGCTTGTCACCGTCTGCTGGCCGCGGCGGCGGACTCACGTTTGCACGCTGCGCTTGCTCGAGTTGGTGGAAAAGGGCCGCATTACAGTCGATTTCTTCGGCGCTAGCTCCAAACCAGCTCGGCGCTGTTCGTGGCAGCGGCCAAGCGTATGCTCGCTTTCCCGTTCGAAGTTCGCTAACGGCAGATACTCCGCGTGAAGCGCCGGATTCGGTCTCGCGTTCGCTTGCTCGAGCTGAACGACGTCGCTCGCTTAGGACTCGCCGACTTGTTAGCGGCACGGTGGTTCGCGGAGTTGTGATTGTGGCCGCCGCTCCTAAGCTGTTGAGCTACGGGGATCGAACTGAGTCTTGGACGTTATGTGACATCATGGTGAAATTATCAGCATGTCATACCTCTCATATGTTTTCATTTCACCTTGCACGTATTTCTCATATGCATTTGTATTCATCCTCTGTCACGTGTGACTCACTATTTTACATACTTATTGTGCAGCCGCGGACACACACCGTGCTGAAGACTGTGCGCTGGCGTCTGCGATGCCCATCATCCGTCTCTTTCGTCAAAGCAGTTTCAGAAGGACTGTGCGAGGTGTGAAGGTAAAGTTATTTGTGTGTCATGTTTTAGCGCTTGTTTTTATATTACCGTGCACGTACTTGTCATATGCGTGCATCTTCATCTTCTGGGACGTGTGCCTAACTATTTTTACTATAATATTGTACGGGCAGCCGTGACAACACAACAGGCAGAAGGCTGCGTGCGCTGGCGTCTGCAATGCCTGTCAGCTATCGCTTCCGTCGGAGGAGCTCCCCAAGGAGTGAACAAGATTTGACAACGAGACTGGACTTGTACATTTCACCATGAATTCACTTAAAAAAATGGGGAAACTTCATGTGTATGTAGAAAAGTAAAAGATTTCGATGTCTCACTTTTGTCTATCGTTGTTGCCGTGACTGTGAAAGAAGTTACATATAGGTAGCTAAGTACTCTTTCGCGTGTTCTTTTCTGCGGAATTTGTTGCTCACTGCGCAGAAAAACAGGCGAAAAAAGTATTAGGCCTGGCGGAAAATAAACAAAAAACAATGTTTGAACTGCGGACAAAAAGTTCATCCGATTGGAGTACTTGAGTGGATCAACCGTTCGTCCGGCAAGGTGCAACTGTGAGGACCAACGGTTGCCAGGTAAGGTGTAAATGTGGGGATTAACAGTTGCTCTATAAGGTGTAAATGTGAGGACTAAATGTTAGTCCTTTGAGGGGACTAACTGTTAGACCTGATGCCGCGTGGCCCCACCGCGGTGGTCTAGTGGCTAAGGTACTCGGCTGCTGACCCGCAGGTTGCGGGTTCAAATCCCGGCATTTCCGATAGAGACGGAAATGTTGTAGGCCCGTGTGCTCAGATTTGGGTGCACGTTAAAGAACCCCAGGTGGTCGAAATTTCCGGAGCCCTCCACTACGGCGGCTCTCATAATCATATGGTGGTTTTTGGACGTTAAACACCACATATCAATCTATCAAGACCTGATGCTGTTAGTCCTTAAAGAGACTAATTGTTGTGGCAGCCCTATTAGTCCCCAAAAGGACGAACCGCACCCTCTTTTAACACACTTTTGCCTTAGAGTGTTCATGAGAACTCGGCGTTGGAACAACAATGTTCTTTTTTTTAGATCTCGAGAAATGCGATGTACGTTACTATCTCTATTAGCGAGCAAGGTTTAAAAATACTATACCCACACACGGGCGCACGCACACACACACGCACGCACAAACACACACACACGCACAAACACACACACACGCACGCGCTCACGCACAGACACACACACGCACCCCCCCCCACACACACAAACGCAGAAACACACACACACACACGCATACACACACACGCTTGCAACACACACACACGCACAAACACACACATGCACACACACACACGCATGCACGCACACCCACACAAACGCACACACACACACACGCACACACACACACGCGCACACGCATACACATTCACAAACACACACGCGCACACACACACGCACACACACACGCACACACACACGCACACACACGCACACGCACACACACACGCACGCAACACACACACACGCACAAACACACACACGCACAGACGCACACACACACACACGCACACACACACGCACACACACACGCACACACACACACGCACGCACACACACACGCACGCACACACACACACACATACACACACAGAAACACACACACACACGCAGACGCACAAACACACACACACACACGCACACACACACACGCACACACTCACACACATACACACGCACGCACACACACGCACATGCACACAGACACACACGCACACACACGCACATGCACACACACGTCCGCACACACACACACGCACAAACACACACACGCACACACACATGCACACACACACGCACACACACACGCGCACACACACACACACACGCCCACACACAGACACACGCACACACACACACGCACAAACACGCATGCGCATCACACACACGCATAAACACACACACACGCACAAACACACACACACGCACACACACACGCACGCACACACACACACGCACACACACACACGCACACACACTCACACACATACACACGCACGCACACACACGCACACACACACACATGCACAAACACACACACGCACACACACACGCACACCCACACACGCACACACACACGACCACACACACAGACACACACAGACACACGCACGCACACACACGCACAAACACACACACACAACCACATCACACACACACTTACGCACGCACACACACGCACACACACACGCACAAACACACACACACACACGCACACACACACGCACAAACACACACACACGCACAAACACACACACACACAAGCACACACACACACACACACACAGAAACACTGCGTACAAGATACACATGCGTACATTTTGCACAAATGTCTGTTTAGACATTTTTGCATTTGACTAGCGCAACAAAACTTCACCTTACCACCCAAAATAAATAGCGACTTGTTGCAATGAGAAATATACGCTTGCAGTGTTGTTCGGCAATGGCCGTTGAATTTGAAGTGATACGCGTGATGCCTAGCTGTGCCACTGTTTCTGAAGCTATTCTTTCAATTACAAGGTGGCTATCTATGCGACAACAGAACTCTTCATTTGCACACGTTGGAAAGCTTTCCGTAGGCTCCATGCACCAGATATCGGATACAGCATTGGGGAAAAGGGCCAATTCATGATTATCTCACCACCACTCTGTGCAATAACAAGCTAATAAATGGCGTTTTCGTGCGCTTTGCATGCATGGAACCACGCGAAATATCGAATTGATAAATGGCACAGCATACTTAGGTTTGAAGCCTACCTCCTCTGCATATTGGCGTTGAAACTGCCGAAAGCCTTGTCTTCTCTTGCTAACATATTTCCTTATTCTCGCCACGGCAACACGTGCTGTAACAGCGAGGACTACAGCGATCGGATGTGTTTTCTGTCACCAACCTCAATTGCTCAATTTTCTCCACGCATTCTGTTTATTCGCATGCCCGCACTCAGAGCGAAAGGAGAATTGACATTTAGGTGAGTTGAATGCTGAAAAGCATGTTGAGTGGATTCGGTGCGATGCAACGAGAACAGACGTAAAAAGAAACACAAACACCAGCGCTTTTTTATGTCATCAAAACTTAGCGGTGGTGTTCGTGTTCCATCTTTTCCTCTGCCTTAGTTGTATCGCGCTGAATCCACCCAAGATGTTTATTCAGAACAGAATTTCGCAGTTGGCATGATTGAAGAACTTGGATGTGATGAAGACCTCTGTGCACTAGCACGTCTCCTATTGGGCTGTAGCGTACGCGATGCAGAACAGAATCCGTTGGAAATCCCGTTGTAAATTGTCTCTGGTGTATCACGCATGTTTCTATACAACGATTAGAGATGACGTGCTGTTAGGTTCGGAGTCGCTTGAGAAAAATCCAGCTGACAAGATTTGATAAGAGCAAGTATAGAGTCGCTATATGCTTTACTAAAGGAGAAAAAAAGAAAGGAGTGGTAATAATCACAAAAATATAGCGCTTATAAAAAAAGAAAATTTTGAAATCAAATGTGTAGAAGTGCCACTAACCTGGGCATGAGAAACGGTTATAGATTTTGTTATGAAGCAACTTTAAGGTCGTTATCAATGCCTTCTGTGTTCTCCTAAAACGTCGAGTTTATTCCTGACATCAGAATAATATGTTGAACGTTAGTTAACAAATGACTTCTCACTAAGCCAACGACAACATTCTGACCCATGATTGTTTAAGCTATACAGAAAAGAAAATATAAGCATAGGCGTGCACACAATAGGCAGCAGGGGCGCCCCATGCACCCTCTCCTTTTAAGGAGGGGGGGGGGGCAAAATATTCTCCATACATTAACAACGCAGAAGAAGGGGGGGGGGGGAGCGCTCTCTCCTATGGGTAACTTTGTGCACCCGTGTGAGCATCAAGCATGCCAAACTCCAGCGGCCATCCCTACTAAGCGAATTGTGATTGGCTAATTAAATACATGTGCTCTTCACTGTATAACTGTGGTTTAGGTGCAAGATGCTCTCGATCTTCGACGCTATAAAGAACCAAGGCAATCCAAATGCCCCTAAAGACGTTGCGATGGCTCGAAGTACTTTCGTCTTCGCCGAATGAGTGACTATGGGTATTCGAGGTGGCAGCTGGTTCTTGACTTTAGTGTCTTGAATACTGGTGTTCACACGTCGGCGTTCGCGCAGCCTTGCGTATTTCTTGGGACCAACGCCGTCTCCTGTCCCGCTGTTGGAACGGATATCAGATGCCACGCGTAATGAAGCGCGTGGTTGCGATCTGCTCCGCCGGCACCTGAAATGATCATTGCTGCTCACAAGAAGCCGCCTGCTCTGTCGATGTATTTGGTCATATCATTGCAATTATTTATTCCGCCAAATGCACTAATGTTAACTTATGCTGCGATATCTCATCTATCCTATAGATCTCAATAGTTAGATAAGAATCATCTATTTCGTCTCAGTTTTAATTTTTCAACAATTGTCATGAATATTCTGACCATCGGATGCTACTCGTCAGCGGGAAATGCCCAGAAGAGGAGCAAGACTGTCAATCTGTTCTCGTATCACAAACATACACAAAGTATATGTTCTAAGGACAGTTATGTTATTCTTCCGCGTATGGCAAACTACCACACGTTCCGGATATTCTGACTCCCGTTGTCTTCATCGCATAAAGAAGAGTGACATTCATGCGCAAAACAGACCTGCCACGCTTCATTTATAACACGAGTGGCGTTAACAAAGCGAAAATGCGAGGAGATTCCACGTAATAGTGAGTTGCGTGTCATCACTCGTTCTTTTGTTCAACAGCAAACCATGCAAAGCCAAAGTTTAACAGTGTTCACTCTCCTTACACGCAACGGCAACCAGGTCATGCAGAACATGCTCACTGTGAAAACTTGAGGCAATAGAAATTTGTTCATTTTACTTAGCGACCTAGACAAACATTCACACACAAAAAAAAGAAAACTAGAAACACCTTACGCTGAAATTGTTTGCAAAAAAAAAGCTGCAGGTAATCGCGTTGATGAACACATTAATAGCGAAATCAGGTGGCAAATAGCAGGGAGCATTTTCGAAAGGGGAGCTTTGTAAGCCTCAGGTGAAATGATTGGTCGATCGCGTTTCTTTACTTGGTTCTGCGCTCTCGCCTTGTTGTTTCACTTCTGGTGCTACTGTCAACTGTGGCAATATTCAGTGTAATGTTACTTTTGAACAATGGTTCTAAACAATGCATATTTCGGGTACCCCTTATAGGCCATCTGAGGGGATGAGAGAGCCGTCGAAGTTTGAGAAAGGGGGGATCACATGCTAGCACAGCATGCACGTGGTATACGTGCATTTAATTTTTCCTTTGCAAGGCATGGTCAAAATAAAGTGCTACGCCATTTCGATCTTTACAGTTTACCAATAATTTGGGCAGTCTGTAGGCCCATCAAAGCCGTTTATAACTATAATAATTGAACTCGTTTCGCCAAAATCCTGGAATCAGCGTCAGCGTCGTCATTGTCAGTTTTGGGCAAACAATAATCTTATGCATCATCGAGAAATCGAGAAAGAAGGAAATGAAAGAAATAATGAAAAATCTGGGTCTTAGTGGGGATCGAACCAGGGTTGTTTCCGTGGCAAGCGGTGTTCTAGCACAGAGTCGCGCGTCTGCTTATGAATGCAGTAAAAATAGGATCCTCTGATTGGAAATACAGTTAATGTAACTGTTATGCTTTACGAACACTGTTGTCCTGTATAGATTGTTTACCTCTGATAGTTTGTCTATGCAAAACTAGATGGCGCCACCGCGGCGAAGCGCAACGGCCTTCTTCTCGGCGGCACGGCCACGATGTGGCGTGTGGCGAACGTAGCCCTGCAGCCTGCAGCGAGAAAAGGTGGTGGTAGTGATTCATGAAAAAGAAAAAATGCATCTAATTTTTGTCAGTCATAAGGCCACGTGGCTCAGTGCCAAAGAAAAAAAAATAGAAGTGGGCAGCGCGGACTATGTGCTGCGCCTGCTTTGCTGGGCTTCAATCCAGGTGCGACAGCGGCGAATCGGCCAGCCATCGGCAATGGTGAAAAATTGGAAAGAAGAAGGCTGATCCCGTGTTCAAACGTGGCAGCATCCGTTTGCTGCAGCGGAAAAGCGTCTATACAGGCTTCATAATACAACATCAAGTGTTGCTATAAAAATGAGTGGTACAAGCGTACATTGTGATTGAGCCTCAGGACATTTAATTATCGTAATGACTTCATAGTTTAAAGTCGGTCACCCACTACAAATGGCACACACGTTACGGCACCTATTCTCTTAAGACCACGTAGTGGATGCATAGACACTTGGAAAAGATGTGGTGCAATAAGTGCCTGTAGTACGCACTAGGAACAGGATATCGCTCTCATGTTCCACTCTTAAAGGCAAAGCTTAAGCATCCCCAAATTTTTTTGCTTTTAAAGTATGCTTATCTACAAATATTTTACGGTTTCAATAGGCCGTAGAAAACGGCAACGAAAGTTCTACAACCATCTCGTGGAGAAGCGAAAAGGTAAGTCAGCTCCGCCAGAATGCAGTATTGTGATGCGTGGAAGCGTAGCACGAATCAAAAGGAGCAGCTGCAATGGAACGCAGCGTGTCTCCAAAAAGACACCCCTTTAGGGGCGAAGCTCCACGCCGTGGGTCAAACGTATCGTGTTTGTAGTAGTAGTTACCTCTCGTTTAGTCTTTAGAATGTCCGCTGGATGGCGGTATTTGTATATGATGAATATATGATGGAGAGATGCGAGATAGCGGTACTTGGAGTGTTCACTAGATGGACGGATGGACGAACAGAGGCAGAGACGGAAGCAAGAACGAATGTGCGGACGGACGGATGGATGCTTTGCCCCACTCATCAACATTCGCTCCATGGATGTGCTGTGATTTTTTTGTTCATCATATACAAGTGCCACTATCTGGCGGACACTCCAAGAACTATACGAGAGGTGGCTACATACTACCTACAGGCGACAAACAATCCACGGCTTAAGCAGCTTCGCCCTAAAACTACAAGAACGCCATCTAGTTTATAGCATATTAGAGTGTTTTCTTCAATAATCAACAAGTACCGCCATCTAGCGGGTAGTCTAAGACCTAAAACGATAAGAGGCTTTTACATACAGGTGACGCACGAACCACGCCTTAAAGAGCTTCGTCCCCAAAAAGCGTTTCAGGGCTCCTTTCTGAGCTCTATTGCTTTAATATAACAGAAGACCTACAGCAATCTATCATTTGTTGACACTGAAAAAGGTTCGCTAGCATCAGCTTGCGCATGCTTCTGTTATTGTAAAACGTATGAATATCCAGTCGCGTTTCGGTAAAGTGCAAAGAGTTCAGAGCACTGATGAGGAACGATGCTTGCAGCTGTCCCTATGCGAACTTCGCAGCACGCCATACACTAACCCATTGAGAAACCTATTCGGGGCTCGCTCGCTGGATTCCGTGCCGACCGGTTGTGCCCTCGCGATCTCCGACGCCAGCGTAGCTCTAGCAGACTGGGCTCGCCCTACGTCATCTCCTGACGCCGATCTCCGACGGCAGCGTAGTTCTGACCTACTGGACTTGCTCTACGCCATCTCCTGACGCCGACAAGAACTCTCGCAAGTGGTGCCCCGTCTTCAGACTCCTGTGACCGTGTATCTATCTTTCCTATCTCTCTGAATCCCTCGATATGTCCTCGATCGCTGGCATGGCGCAACTCTCTTTCTCTATACCTTTATTTCTATCCTTTTAATCCCTCCTCACCCCCATCCCCTGTGAGCTACTGTTGAGGTGTCGCACCGTGATGCGAACAGTTACGGGGCTCACTTTTCGCTTCCTTTCCCTCTCTTAGTACCACTTCAGAAGCCATTCATACATCACCCGTATTCAGAAATGCTCCTTGATTTCTTACCACTTCAAGGTATCACATTAAAAACGCGTTTGTCCTGCCTTAGCGCGCTCAAAACGCGTTTGGTGAAGGAGGGGACAAGTTCAAGTCACGGAGGGTTTATGAGTAAAATGGTAACTCCTTCATTCAAAAATGCTCTTGGATTTGCCAACGCTTTCGGTACAACAGAAGTGCGTTTCAGACTTGCTCTCTTCGGGCGGTGGGAAGGCCAGACAAACACATTCAAAACGCGCTGCCTTGAAGCGGTGGAAAGTCAAGCACACTTTCAACTTTAACGTCTTTGTTACTAACAACGTCTTGTTACTTTGTTAGTGCGCTTGGAACACGTTTTTGTTGTCTTGGCACCATCTACACTGACTGAGGTGGAAAGACAAGTTCAAGTGAAGCAGCGTTTCTCATTACAGGGGTGCCTTTAGTGCAAGTAGTAGACGATTGATATTACCTCGTTTTGTACTGTGGTACACCCCGCTTGGGGTATTCGATAATAGCCCTGACAACGGAGGTATAAAAATTTGAGTCTAGAAACCAGTCTCCGTCGTACAAGTGGTTGGGTATCAGCCCTGACCCGCAAGTTTGTAATGGACATTTTTAGCTGTAAGCAACAGTCGCTACGACATGGTGAAGCTGCCTTTTAATATAATGGACTTGCGGTTAACCCCCATTTTCGGAAACGCTCCTCGACATGAACTTGACTTGCCACCACCTTCAATGCAGCGCACTTTAAATACGTTTCCGTGTTTCTGCTACCTTGGCATCACCTAAAGCAATGCGTCCCAAACGCCTTTGGGTGGCATCAAAGGTTGCGGCAAGTCAAGTGAAGGAGTGTTTGTAAGTACGGGGCGCGTGAGGAAAAAGGTTTAACGCTTTAGAGCTATGAGAGAGCAAAGAGGTGCCCCGCACGTAGCCACAACAGTTACGCGAGTGACAATTTTGTCGCTACAGATGACTAAAGGCTAACGGTACGAAACATGCACATGCTCGTTGCAGCGATTTCGTTGTTGACCGGCATGACCTTCAAGTTGATTCAGCTTCCTGCAGAGTGTACTTACAAATGACTTTTGTAGTAATGAAAAGTTACCAGAATATATGCTAAGTATGTAACATACTTGAATTGTAACAAGTTCGCTTTATCATTATTTTTTATTCCGCCGCTTGCATGACTTCATTAAAGTATGTTATGACGAAACAGGAACACTTAGTGGCGGAAATAATTTGTTAAAAAAACCAGCTTGAATGAATCCCCAAGGAAGCTGGTCTCAGTGGAGTAGACTGTTTGCACGAATATTTACCAAAATGCTTTCTTCGGTACAGCGACGAATCATACCGGATATAGCGTAGCGTTTACGATGGCAAGGACGGAAGCTTGTGAATACTCCTGTATACAAATCCCATGGCTTGGATGAACAGCTTCCTGTGATTAAATTCATTCGTTAAGTTTACCGGTGAGAATGAGATTGATTGATTGATATGTGGGGTTTAACGTCCGAAAACCACCATATAATTATGAGAGACGCCGTAGTGAAGGGCTCTGGAAATTTCGACCACCTGGGGTTCTTTAACGTGCACCCAAATCTGAACACACGGGCCTACAACATTTCCGCCTGCATCGAAAATGCAACCGCAGCCGCCGGGATTTGATCCCGCGACCTGCTGGTCAGCAGCCGAGTACCTTAGTCACTAGACCACCACGGCGGGGTGGTCAGAATGAGAGTCATGGGGACGTGTTTAATGAACTTATGAATAAAATAAAAGGAAATTTCAATATTCGAGATAAAAAGAAATACTCGCCAGAAAACAATATCGCCAGGCCTGCGTGGAACGCGCAGCACAGTCAAAGCGAAAGCTGCAAGTGGGGTCTTCTATAGCCTTTTCTATACACTCTTTGAATAACTGCTACAAGGAAACTCGCTGAGTACCCACTGTGCCATAAATAACACTACTTTTGTGTTGTAGGCTGGCATTCATTATGGTATCCTACAATATTTTCCGGATAAGCGTGGTAATCGCTACAAACTTGGAAAAACTTTTCTGCAATCTTTTTATGCAGTGGCTGAAGAGGAAGAAAAATTATCCCTGAACTGCGTATGCACCACAGTTAATAAATGATCAACAACAAGCATTTGTAATTTATTGTGGCCTTGAACAACCCACTTGTTACGCAATTGGCATTACGTTACGCCTGGTTGTTCCTTTGCTTTTCTAAAACGCGTTATTTCATATAAAGACGATTCCTTTCCCGACATTAAGTCTGCCTGGGGCCAGTTTGCAGCGCAATATCAAGCACAGGCATGACTCTGTGGTATAACACTGGGCTGGAACGCAAAGAACTGGGGTTTCGATCCCCTTATCATTGTGTTGCGTGCTTTTTTTCGCTTGATATTGTTTATAAAGACCAGCGGTAAAAGTAGTGGCGTCGGACAATACGGCACCCCACGGGACCCTTGTTGTGGTATCATAACGACGTTCTCCTTAAAAAAAAAAACAAAAAAGTATGAATCCTTTGCTATGGAGCAGCCGGGGTGGCACACCGGGCATGTGACACCTCAGTAATTTTCTTTTTCATAGCATAAGAGAGAATGGTTTTCGACCGTACCTACCCATCCGACCCTCAAATATTCACATTAAGAAGCTACCCCCATCTCCCTCTTCCCACCCTGAAATAAAAATAAAATCTGCGTACGCCATTGATCCTGCTTTATAAGACATGTAGCTCTCTGCAAATGACAGCTTACTTACCTATTAACTCATTTAAATATTTTATTCCTTCATGTTACCGTACTGACCCAGATAAGTATTTAGTATAGAGAAGTTATAGAATTATGACAACGAATGAAGCATAAGTAAAAACTATACGTCAAAAAAGAAAACCGAAATTGACTATGGAAATGAAAACACACTTTAAGCAAACGCATTAGAATTAAAAAGAACATGTACGGTTGACTGATACGGAGTTGCTCCGAGATAACAACGAACGCGCAGGAGACCCAAAACATTTAAACTCTTAAGAAAGGGCCACAATGGTGTAGCGGTTGCGATTCTCGGCTTCTGACCAGAAGGTAGCGGGCTGAAGCGCGGCCGTGGTGATCGCATTTTGATGAAATGAAAAAAGTGATACAGATATACATACATATATATATATATATATATATATATATATATATATATATATATATATATATATATATATATATATATATATATATATTCATTTATTCATTTATTCATTTTTCTGTACGTGCAACAGAAAAAACGAAGCAAAAGCAAAAGGCTACATAGCCTGACGGAGGCTTTTGCTCCGAAATACAGTCTGGCAAAATAAAATAAAAACTAAAATTAACATGTCATACACAACTTAAATGCGGGAGTCCGGTGAACTCTTAGCCGTCCAGAACCGCGTGCCTCGTAATGCTATTGTAGTTTAGACATGTAAAATTGCTCTTATTATTATTATCAATATATATTGATATTTTATTATTACTATTATAGGTAAAGATTTAAAAAAACAAATTTTCAAGGTAATCATCTAACTGCAAATATGCGTCACATGCATTTAGTGTGACTTAACATAGTGCACATGTATTCGTATGTGCATGCGATTGAATATGTTCTTAGTTGTCTTGAGTGAACCTTACTTCATTATTTTTTTCCCCAAGAACAGTTAGCTTTTTGTATGCTTCTGCGACAGCCGGGTTCCTCGAATATTAGGGTGTTCATAACTATGTTCTTCTTCTGTCTTGATGTGCCTGCATGCACTGTACACCTAGCTTGGGCCATGTCAAAAGACATGGAAGTTTTTTTATCCACGTTGCGTGGAAGTTGTGAACTGCCCAGATAATTGAAATGAACTGCATATTAGGATTTGGTTTCGTGTTCGCTAGGATTAGAATGGATTAGTTGCTGTTTCTAACTAAGAAATGTTAAAAAAAGAACAAAAGAGCAAATACTCAGATGGACAGAAAGCCAAAATGTTTATTTGGCCCGGAGTAAAGGAATGTTAATAATTCATAGGTGAGTGATATATCCCGGGACCTAATTCTTAAGCGAATGACGTCGCGAGCAATTAGATTGCTATCTTGGCGACACTGTTGCCACAATCAAACCATGCATTGCAGGGACAGCTGTTCCGACGGAGATATTCCTCACTATACCACCGGGTCTTGCAGGACACGTTACAGCGAGAGCAATGCCGGAGCGCTGGTTGTGTATATCCACGTAACACTGACGATGCCGGATCTTGGTCCAGGCGGCGTCTCCTTGTCTGCATGCTCAGCCGACGGGGAAGAAGGGCGCAACAGATTCGCCAGAAAAACGAGCGTGGCGGCGACCCGGCCGAGGGTAGCCAGTTGCGGCGGCGGCGCTGGGCTGATTGGATGATTAGGCGGGCCCTGATTGCTCCGACGGGCGCCCGGATGACTCCGATGCCTTCGCGGCGGCCGGCTTATTTTTTGGTCTTGTTTGTTTCAACTTCACTCACTTTGTGCCGGCGGAAGGCGCTGTTATAACGCCTCCGTGCCTGCCTGCTAGAGCCGTGAGGTTGTATACCGTAGACGACAGGACTGGCGTGCGATGGATTGGTGAAAACACACGAAGCTAGGAGCTTCTGTGCGGTGGGCGCCCTCACGGCTATAATTTTCTTTCGACAGAAACGGAAACCGCGGGTTTCGGGAGCAAACGTATTGTTAAGGTGCTGCGCCGTAGCTTGACGAGGTCGGATCGTTTGAGGGCGAAGAAAACAACGAAGGAAACATTTCATCCGCTCATTATGGGGGTAAAGCAATTCGTTAAGTTGCTAAGCTTACATTGCGTGGGTAAGTCCTTGAGAGCAATTTTCGTTGGTGTTGAGCGAAGTGTTTGCAAAAAAAAAGATGAAAACAGCAAAATAAAGAGAGTGCACTTCTACTAGAGATACACCGTGCTTATTGAAAGTCATATGTCTACAAAGCAGTGTCTTATTTTAGACCGAGTTGTCTGTATTGGGACTGTGTCCGGAGTTGAAGTGACAGATATGGTGATAAATGGTTATATATTACGGATCATCACCAATGGTTCACTACGAAACTGAGAACTTGAGTGTTCTCTAGTACCGCACTTTTCCTACTCATAGTGTTCGCCTGTATTTCATGACCCGCAGCAAGTTATCACGTTACGAAATTCTGCAAATGGAAAAATTCCTATTAAAAAAAGGGCAGCAGTATTATATTTCTGGCACATATTTTGGCTAGTCTTTGTATCCAGCCGCGGCAGGCGCATTTTAGATGCATGTGGAAATCCTTGGGGTCCATGTGCTCAGATATAGGTGCTCGTTAAAGAACCCAGGAGCTCGAAATTTGCGGAGCCCTCCACTGCGGCCTCTCTCACTCACACCTTAGTTTTCGGACGTTAAACGCCAAAACCGATTACATACTAGACTTTGTATCTTGTACGTTCATTAGTTGCAATTGTTGCATATGATATAAATAATGCTAGCATTGTCGCAAAAAACAATTAGAAGAAGGCGGACACTATTGTTTGCAAAACAAAAAAAGAAAGACTTGCAACATCTCACGTATCTTGCGAACAATGTTATACAAAGCATGATAATTCCACGTGAATGCGTTTCCATTTGTTTATTGAGCGAGGCAATATGAAGTGGTGCTCAATATAGGTACAATTCCACGCACACACATATGTTGAACCGCAGCATATGTTTCATGTTAGCAGTTGTTTGCTGTTGCGCAATGATGCGTGCAGCAACATGGGTATTAGCAACACCAAAAACGGTAACCTGATGTGAAGCTCTGATATTTGTGCTATAGGGCTCTCGAGGATAGTAGCCCTCAACTCTTCTTTACAAATTAACCTCAACGGATGGCGCATAACTAATCTTGAGTTTAACCAGACATGACGGCTGCATCATAAGAGTACATACTTAATGTTCATAAAATTCAGCCAGTAGTGCAACCAGAGTTTATGTTTCATGAACGTCAGGGTCGGTTTGGAAAGTGTATCCGAGGCCTGGCGTGACTCTGTGGTAGATTACTTGATTGCCACGTAAAATGCTAGGGTTTGATTCTTGCTGGGACACTAACATTTACTCTATGCATTCGTCGGTCAACGCTGCCGATGTCAGCTATTTCTCAGCGCTCAAGTATTCAAATCACCCATGCGTGCTCTTACCGTTCCTGGGTAGATATCACCTGTAGCATATACCCACACTCCAGTGGAACGTATGCGCCTCCGGGTCTTTCGGAAAGTAATTGATGAAGTATGTGGCAATATTGGGACATTCATTTCATGACCAGCGCGTCATATTCATCATACCATCTTACACTTCCGTTCTAATTTTGGGGAACCCCATGTCGAAGGGGTAATAATGAGAGCACCCAGACGTAGGCACATAGACAGACAGACAGACAGACAGACAGACAGACAGACAGGCAGGTAGGTAGGTAGGCAGGTAGATGTATAGATAGATAATTAGATAGATAGATAGATAGATAAATAAATATATATATATATATATATATATATATATATATATATATATATATATATATATATATATATATATATATCTATCTATCTCTCAATATATATATATATATATATATATATATATATATATATATATATATATATATATATATATATATATATATATATATATATATATATATATATATATATATATATATATATATATATATATATATATATATATTGAGAGAGAGATAGATAGAGAGATAGATAGATAGATAGATAGATAGATAGACGCCGAAAATGCTTGCCGTACGCAAAGTAATGCCTTGCATCTTCTAACAAATAATTAGTCTATGCTGAAATGGAGAAGTACTACTGTAGGTTTATGCTTGCTGTAAGTAATTATCGCTCGTCAAAACGCGGTGAATTACACGCTTCAGGGCGCACGCAATATCTGCCACTCTACCCGTACTACGCGTGTCACACCTATAGCGCGTCATACAAAGGAAGCGAACTTGGTGATTCAGTCCGTTTTCCTCAGTATCGCCCTACCCTGGAGCGCCGAGGTAGAAACAGCAGCGCGGGCTACCGCTCCGTTCTTGCGGGCACATCACAGTGGGCAGAACGTAGAGAAAGCGCGCCGGTAATTTTTGGTAATGGAGTGCTGGGTCGGACGGTGGTTGCGGCGCCCGTGCCGGTAGCCGAGATCATTCGACCATCGGTGGCGCCTCTCCTGCCCTAAGCGTGCATACCTCACTCTCTCTTCCTTTCTCCGTCTCTCTCACTTCTCCCATATGTTCCATTTATCTCGTTAGCGCGCCAGTGCTGTCCATGACAGAACTACCTTCTTCTTGTTGACATGGATACCCAGAGAAGGCAAGCGGGTTAGGGGGAGACAGAAGGTTAGGTGGGCAGATGAGATTAAGAAGTTTGCGGGTATAAATTGGCAGCAGCAAGCACATGACCGGGTTAACTGGCGGAACATGGGAGAGGCCTTTGTCCTGCATTGGACGTAGCCAGGCTGAGGATGATGATGGTGATGATGATGACGATAATGATTTTGCGGCTGACCTGATGGTCGCGAGTTCGATTCCGGCCGCGGTGGTTGCATTTCGGTGGAGGCAGAATGGTTGAGACCCGTGTGCTGTTTGACGTCAGCACACAGTAAAAAAGCCCTGGTGGCAGACATTTTCAAAGCCTTCAACTTCGGCGTCTCTCGTAATCACATCGTAGTTAAGGACGTGAAAGCCCAGACATCATTATGAACGTTATTTATTTATTTTATTTATTCACAAATACTGCCAGCCCTACCCGAGCACAAGTAGGAGTGGGAACAGCCTTAAACATAAACGATAGCAACAATAGTAATTACAACTGGCGTCAACATAAGGGCTAATGTTTATGTAAAAACAGCCAACAAGCAAAGAAAAATAACAAATGAATATGCTTCGCAATTCCAAACACAAAATATCATAACAGTGATAAGGTAGGCTCATATAAGAATTCAACAATTGCTGTAAATTACATACTATGCATGAAAAAAGTGAACGCATGGGGCCAACTGCCTACATTGCTGCACAGTATAAACACAACTGTATGTGTCGGACGGAAGGTTATTTGAAGAACTGCTAACTCTAGCTGAGCTTTATTATGAAACGAAGCAATACGTGCAATATATTCCTGTGACTCCGTTGTCCTCTCTTGCCATTTTATGAGTTTACGCGCTACTACGCTAAGGATCGTGCAGCAACAACTAGTCCCGACTGCAACCCTCCTAAAGAGGGAAACTGCGAGGGCCTTTCCTGAATTTGTTCAAGAGATTCGGAATGCGAAAAGCCAAAATTTTTTTTCGTATTCTACTTGGTGTATGCACTGAACCGCCATGCGCCTCTTCAAAAAGGTTTCAGGGCTTGAGGTGCCCTGTCTCTGAGATAACAGGCATTACGTTCCTGGTTTTCATCTGGTTTGGCCCTACTTCAGGAATGAGGCTGCTTTTGTGAGTGCAATGAATCTGTGGGATGGTGTCACAGTATTGGTGATCTGGGAGGTCATAAAGCCGCGATACTTCATCAAGTGACTTTTTGCATCAGTCGTGTCGATGCATTTGGTAACGCACCTCGGCTTTTATAGCGGAATTATTTTTCTCCTGCAAGTAGACTACCTACTAAGTAGGTAAAAAAAAAACGCACACCAAGGATGACTCTGTTGCGGCGCAGCCTTGACCTTGCTGCACTGAAACACTGGCACGCGATATGTGCTGACGGCGCTTGTCGACGTCTGTAGAAGCCTAATTAAAAACTATAAATTACATTGCCTTTTGATGTGGCCATACGCTCAGTAGGTCTCATGAGTCTTTCACTGAACCTGTCTGCTAAGTACGAAATAAAATTTGAAATTTACAACGTCACACTGACATTTAGGGATTGGTATTTTGGCCTGAAATTGAAGAACGAAAATGTTATCTTCATTTTGTGTACTAGTATATTACGATCGAACCTGAATTAGGAACAAAAGACTTTCCACGCAATAGATATTTTCTTTGAGCTGATTCGTTTTCTTATTTCTAACGTTTCATTGCGTTCACTTGGTTGTTCATTGCAGATATGCATCATTCCGTCTTTCCTTCCTGGTTTCTCTGAACATAGTTTTTTTTTGATTCGGCGTGTTATCTTTTGGAGAGCCAGTTCCCTCAATTGTGTCTTCCATTCATTTTCTGATTCTTTCAGCCGGCTCTTCGGCACAACCTTGCAGTGCCATTTTTTCGGCCCGTGTGGCAAACTTTCTCCAGAAAGTCCCTCCAAATGCCAAGTAGTGATTATCCGGTTATCCTGTTATAGTAGCTTTTGCAGTTAACAAAGCAGACCCTCTTTAACCCCATTCCTTTTTTTCCTGTCTTCTAGTTCCCTCCTACTGAAGTGACTGCAGAATGTCGCGTGTGGTATCGACAGCTCACACCAAGGTACTTAGCGTGCGGTCTGCAGTAACACTCCCATTTTTTCTTATCCTAGCATTTGTATGCGTTCAATGACCGATGTAAACTTCTTTATGCCCCTAATAATCAAGTGCGTGTCTACGTAATACGTGATATTTACATTAGAATTTGAACATATTTATCTGTCCAAAATAACAGGCCTCAAATATTTTGGTCACTCGCCTTTAATAGTTTGTTTCTTGTCATCTCTCAGGCGTTTGCAATTATTTTTTCTTTGAAGTAGACTACCAGCTTCCTGGTAGTGGCCTCTCGACAGACTGCACAAGGCGGGTGCTAAGGTGAACAGGTGCACTGATGCAAAAAGTAAATGGAAAAGAAAATTGCGATCTACTTTTTTTTCTCAGTAGCGCTCTCCTTGCTGATCTTGCTACCGGGACCCCTCCCGTTTCCGAGACCATGGCCAAAGCCGTTGAGTCACAGGTCATGGCGCGAAGAGAGCCAGATGAACCGTAACGCCCCTTGCTGTCCGCCTCCGAAGCGCCGCGGCCATAGAAGAAAATAAAGGTACGCAAAAGCAAGGCCAGTAGAAAGACCTTCGCGATGGCCGGGGGCAAAGCAATCTTGACTTCCAACTCCCCGACCGCTGTCGCGCCGACTGAGAGCACAACGTCCCCTAAGTTTGGCGCCAGGGAGGAAGTGAGTATCGCCCAGCTGGGCTGCATGTGAAGTAGCGGAGAAAAATTACGTGTCATATGACCACCTATGAAAGCGGTGAAAGCAATAAGGAGACTGGTGTGCCCCCTTGTGTTTCGCAAAGTTAATTGCGGTAGCTCCTGTCTGGCCATTTCGAAGCAGCAGTAAGCGGAACGCACAATGTATGCGGTATCAGTGTCAAGGCTTACATCCTGCAGTAAATGTGCTATGTGTAATGAGCGTTTTAAAGTAAGAGGCTGGAAGCAGCAATCTAAGCAATTTACTATGGGCCGCCGATACGGGTGACCGGTGCTTTATAGTAGAGCTGGAAAGCAAAATATTTGAAAACTGAAAGAACCAGTCAAGCGTTGCAATGAATACTAATGTAGGTAGATTTTGTCTGTTTTAATAGTGAGCAATATCTGAGAGACGTTCAGAGACAGGACCATATTAACCAAACTGAAATAATAAGTGTATGTATAAATCCAGTATCTTCAAAGAAGTCACAAACGAACAGGAAGATAAAAACTTCAGGATAGAATTTTGATACAGCAACCCTTTAAACATTACTCTCCTTGCTCACACTTGCTGATCGAATGAAAACAACAGTTGTAGTCGATACATTGGCTACAATGACATCCCATCATCAGCTTATTCTCAACATATTTTCTTCTTGTAGTACAAAGGCAGAGCTGGTAACAAAATAAAAGTAATAATATGATATGACAGGCAATCTTTATTTCAAAAAAAGAACAAATATTATCTAACTAAATATTATCTATCGTTGTAACACCAATGAATAGGAAATGTATGGTTACACCGCACAAAATTAGCAGGAACACCTTAGGCATCAAAAAAGGGGCACCGCAAAATGCTTCAAGAAGTTGGCTTTTCCTCGTGGAGGATATACTTGTAGTGTTACTACTTAAAAGAACGGAACATCATTATAGCCTCAATGTGGAACTGACGTCCACCTTAATCTGCTTTATTCCTACCTTCATCCTTCTCTTCTTTCCTGCCTCCGGCTCTCGTGCTTCTTCTTCTCCTGTCCCAAGGCTCATACCACTTCACCCTTACCAGTATGTTTTAATTACCCCCCCTGGGGTAATATTTGAAGACATTTTTCATTGAAGCACATTCAACAGATCCATGTTCACCACTGCACCAGATAGTCTTCGAAATTCCGTTCTGGGTGGCTGTCTTGGTCACAGAGTAAGGACAGTAAAATTTGGCACTGCCATCTCTTATTACTTTCCTCACTAGTACGAGGTCGGTGACTTGAATGTCTGGCATGTCTGCTCGATGCCTCTTGTCTAAATTCTTTTTTATTCGTTTTCGGTATCTCTCCTCTTGTGATTTTTTTTTTTTGCCTCACCTCGACGATGTTGATGTTTTCCAAGAGTCCCAACTCACGATGTGCCTGCAGAATAGGGGTTTCTCCTGAAGAAGCGTATTGAGGACTGCACCCAAAGCAACTTGTAGAGGATCGATTATGATGTTTCACGGCGGCTTTCAAAGAACACTTCCTTCCACCAGAAAAACTATCGTATAACTTTATGCACTGTTTCACGTGCCGTATGGCACGTTCTGCCAGCCCATTCGCTGCGGGACGGTATGGAGCACAGAACTTGTTCAATATATTGTGATCCCTCTTGAACACAGAGCCGTTATCGCGTACGATTGACCACGTAGTCCTAAACATGTCTCCTTCGAGGACGCTTATGTCGCTATTTGCATCTTCTTTTCCACCTTGTGCCGCGAGCATCCATGTGCATTCATCTATGGCCAGAAAAAAAAAGCTTGCGTTTTCTTGACTCCTTCCCGTTTCTTATTTAGTTGGGCGAAATCCAAGTGAACTACTTCGAAAGGCACGTTCAAGTGACAAGGTGGTATCATAGCATCCGTAGGCTGTCTATACTTGACTTTGTGTACTTGCCAAACGTGGCAGGAACGAACATACTGATGGACGTCTTTCTTCTTGTGAGGCCACGTAAATCTCTTGACCAATTTGTTGTAAAAGCGCCAAAACCCGTCATGTCCTCCAGATTCTGGGATATCGTGGTACAAATAAATGACTATGGAAACAAGTGTTGGTGGGACTTGAGACCGACCTTCACTAAAAACCAGTTGATCGGAGCCTTCCCATAGCTTCACTTCATTGATTTCTTCGGATTGTTCTGGGTTGCTTCATACCATCAACCTTGATAGAGCATCTGCTTCGGTTAAAAGTGGTCCTGGTTGGTGCGAGATGGTAAAGTCGCCTTGCTGCAATTAATTCACCCATCTAGCAATACGTCCTTTAGTTTGGGTCATATTCAAGAAACAAGAGAGGGCCTGGCGATCGGTGAACGAAGTGAACTTCGTAGCTTCCAGGTACGTATGGAAGTAGTAACTGCCCTTCAGAAGGGCCAAGGCTTCCTTTTCCGTAGTAGTGTAGTAAGTTTCAGATGGCTTGAACGTGTAAGTGTAGTAACCAACTACGTGTCACTTTTCTCGGCTGGATGCCTCAATACATTTTTGATACAACACTGCACTAGTCCCATAATGCGAGGCGTCAGTGCTACATTCAAAGGATAAAGTGAAGTCTGGCAGGCGTAGGACAGGGTCAGAACAAATTCTGTGCATGAAGGCATGGTAGACTCTCTCACACTGCATTTAAAGGGAACGTCTTTCTGTGTTAAACGTGTGAGACATCTAGTTTTAATAGCAAAGTCCTTTATGAAAGATCGAAAATGTCCTGCCAATCCCAAAAACACAGACAGTGATTGCACGTCCTATGGTTTCTTCAACTGGAAGACCTTCTCGACGGACTGTTGTTTCGTGCTTTTGGTGTTCCCATCGAAGACTCGTGCAAAAAACACAACCTTTTGCTGAAAGAAAGCACTCTTCTTAAAATTAACCTTGAGATGTGCTAAGCTCAAGGCGTTTAACACCTGATTCAGAAGGTAATGATGCTCAGTCTCTGTTTTGGAGAATAATATTAGGTCGTCTATATGTACACATTACAAAAAACACCAAGGAATGGATTTAGCACATCGTTCATGATCTTGTGGAACCACGCTGGCGAGTTTTTCTAACCGAAAAGGAGCCAGTTATATTCATAGAGATCGAATGGCGTGATAAAAGCTGCGTACATTTTTGTTTCTTCGGTTAGTGGGATCTGCCAGAAGCCTTTGCATAAATCGATGCAGAAAAATTGTCGGCAACCAGCAGTCTCATCTATAATCATTTCGATCTTTAGCATGGAAAAAAGTATGAGTTCTGTCTTACGATTGAGAACCCAGTAGTCGGCGCATATTTTGAAGGTTCCGTCTTTTGTCGGTGCGATCGTTATGGGAGAAGCGAAGCGTGATACCGATGGTCGTATGATATCAGCTTCTAGCATTTCCTGCAACTCTTTCTTGAGTCAAGTTTTTCGCTCTCTTGACATATTGCAAGGTTAATTTCAGGTGACGGTCTTGTCAGCGAGTTCAATTCTACCGTTCATTTCCACCTTTCAACTCAAACTTGGAATTTTATTATTCAGAAGTAGAGTCGGTGACATTCCCATTCACATTCTTCCCCTCACACATCTCCGCAATACTAATAACACACGGTTTTCTGAAAATAGTAACCTTCTGCTTCCAAAAGTAAGCACTAACTACGGTAAAATGACAGCCTTGCTATCTGCAATGTCTTTCTGAAACTCTCTATCATCAAATATTAAATCAAGCCCTTCATTACATTGTTTTTTTGCGGCATCTAAAACAGTTCTTACTAACAACATGTGACACTTGAATATATATATATATATATATATATATATATATATATATATATATATATATATATATATATATATATATATATATATATGCTTATGTGCGGTTATATGCATTTATGTGTACGTGTATAGGTTCTGAAGTGACACTGTATTAGTTAGTGATATGTATGTGTTATGTTATTGTCATTTAATCCAATTAGTTATCTCCTGTTTTATCACTTACATGTAAATATTTTGAACTACCATAAGTTTCAATAATAATTTTCATTACTTTATTTTGTTTTCTTCGCTTGCTCTTTTTTCCTTAGTTGTCAGTCTTTCTTCTATATTTTCATACATGAATTCAAAGGAGGTCCCCCTGACAGTTTTTACTTTGGGACCTCCTTCTGTATTATATCAACTTTTTACTTGCACTAAATTGTACTGAATAAAAATAAAACAATAAAACAAAAAAAAGTAACCTTGTATGACTTCATCGCCTGAGGACATCTTTCTCTGCATACAAGTTCAGGGTAGGTCGTTGCGATATCCTCCGGGCACTTGACAACTCGTAGGTTGTCTTGTCTATCTTGATATGTCTCGTTCCTTGATACGGCCTCGACTAGAACCACATCGTCCCAGTATACGTTGATCTTTAATTTTTTTATATCTCGACTTGATAGCAAAAAGTCGTTCGTCACCCCCTCTACCACCAGCGTTTTGCTCTCTATTTTTTGACCCGGGAGCTTGATGTTTACAAAGGCCCACTGATCATGCAACATTACTTTTCCTTCATAGCCTTATACCCGTAGGACTCTTCCACTATGCACGCGCCATGCATCCACAGTCTTGGAATTTATAACAGACACAGTTACACCGCTGTCTATCAAAGCCGTCATTGGCTTGTTTCCTACTTTGACGGGAATGTGAAGTAGGCTAGAGGTACTTAAATAAACAGTCTCATTCGGAGTCATCGGGTGGGACTGATCATTCTCAAATATTAGTTTTATTTTGTCGAATCCTCCTGAGCTTCAGTGTCGATATTATTCACTCGACCTCTCAGAGAGCATTAGGTCAAAATATATCCGTGCTACTTGCGAGGTGGCTCGGTTCTCGCTGATCGCGGCTTGACCAGTCCGCTTTATTCCGACTGAAACAGCTGCTTGAATTAGCGATTATGCTTGTTTCCGAAGTTGATAGTATGTTCTGAAGACACTCCAGGAAGTCATCTGGAGTTCTTTGTGACCGTATTTTCGCCTGCTTCAAGACCTGAGTGTGTATTCCATACATTAATAATGCTACTACGGCCGTAGATGGAAGCAAAGGCTCAGCTAGCTTTAAAAGATGGCATTTTTCGAAGAAATTCTCGACAAGAGAGCTTTTCTTAGACTTGAAATTAAGTGCTGTACTGGATTTTTGTACTAGATTGCTTCTGAATGCAGTCAAAAATTTCTTCTTCCATTGACTTCAAGTGTCGTAACTGTCTTCCTGAATGCGTATTTCATACCACTTGAGCGCAACACCTTTCAAGTAAACACGCAGGTTAGTGATTTTATCCTCATCAGAGAGCTACGTGTTCTTTTCAGCGGCATATTCGTAGAACTGAAGCCAACTTTCTGGACATGAAGACATACCATCGAAGGCATCAGGCTCTACAAATTTAGGCACCCGTTTTTCAGAATTCAGATAGCTTGTAAGTAATCTCATTATTAGGTTCTGTTTCACAAGCTCTTCATGTTGCAGCTGAAAAGCTTTCAAAACAAGACTGACCTCTTCCGTCGCTTCGGCGCACTGATTCAAGAACTAGGTTGTAGAAGGTCGCCACATGCAAGTTTACTTTTACAGCACCTTTCCGTCGTATTAGTGTCCGCGGCTGCCTCTCCCATAACCAGGTTCAAAAATTCTTCCGAGCAGAGCTCACGAGGTAGGTCCACCGGCGATTCATCTTGAACTTGGTACTTCAAAAAGATGATCTTGTCCGCGGAGGTCTTGTCAACGAAGAACGTCACCCACATGTTGGCTTCGATGGCCGGCTGCGCCAAAATAATGTAGTGTTCCTACTTAAAAGAACAAAACAGCATTGTAGCCTCAGCATGGAACTGGCGTCCATCTTGATCTGATGATGATGATGATGACCTCAGATGGATGGCGCTCACCCACAGAGGGGGATAGGCCACGAACCAGGCGGCAGGATACATAAATGAAACTAAAATGAAATTAGAGCCAACCTGAAAATTCAGTTCAGACACAATACTGCCAATAAAAAGAATGGTTGCTGAGCAAGCGGTCAAACCATCTCTTCTCCTGACAGACATCGCTACAAATTATAAACTAAATATCTGAAATGGTTAGGGGTCACTAGCATGGTAATCCTTTAGTTGCAATGATGTATTCAAACACTGTGGAGCATATATCCCTGTGGCAGTAACCAAACGAAGTGCCGCCAAGTGATAAAAGTACTGGTACATTTACTTGTACGCCTAGCTTTTGTGATGAGGCTACTAAAAATCTTTTTCTCTGATAAGAGTAACGACGACAGAATAAAAAGAAATGTTCAATTGTTTCACTTTTGTTGCAAAAATGCACAGCGGTGACGCCTTGAGGCGAGCTTTCTTAAGGTAGTAATTTAGTTGTGGAACTGTACAGCGCAATTTCAAGAGCGCAGTATGTTGTAAATAAAATCCGGTATCAGTGACCTATAACTGGCGAGATACACACCACTGTTTATTCAAGCAATACCTTAAATGCACGAAATCTTTATATTTGTCCAAATTACTTATTACCCACTGCAAACAAGCATTTCGGAACCTTAGCGCTGGCACGTAAGCCGTATCTGGCAAAATTGTGATGGTGGCCCGCTCAGGGATACTGCTGCTAAAGAGTCCGCCATTTCGTTCAAATATAATCTACAGTGGCCTGGTACCCATAGCAAATGCAGTTTTTTTTTACATTTTTCAGTACTAAATGCCGAAACGTATTCATCAGTTCTGCATTTGCTGCTGCAGAAAGTGCATTACATACTGATAACAAATCTGTAATGATAACTGCTGATGATTCGCTTGAGGGCAATTCACGTAGGGCAAGAAGAATAGCCAATAATTTTTCGATGAATACAGGGGTATAATGAGAGAGTCGAATCTAAAAGCACCAGTCAAAAGAAGGCGAGAAGATGCCAACCCCAGCCTTTTCTTTTGACACAGATGCATCAGTCGCAATGATATTGCTTATCTCTTGGTGAGCTAGATAATATGCTAACTTGTCATTTAAGTACCTATGTGCCGATTGTTTCACGTTATGAGGAAATATATCATCAAATTGTATGCTAAGCATTGACTTTAGGTTGTCTATTGGGCCAATATGTTTAATTTTTACGTTCTGTTGCTGTAGCATCGCTTGTGCAAATATTATTTGCGGGGTGTGTAGTCGCGACCAATATGTTTCAAAAAATAAAGTTGGTTCTTGAATGAAAACCTAAATTGAGCTTCTTTGGTGTGACCTGTATATCTTTAGGAATGCTTGCACAGTAAGAATTTTGAACCTATTTAGCCGAGAAGGTAGGCGAGCTTCCATATACAACACATTGTTTGCTACTTTGGGAGACGCAGACACAAACGCTACGCCTCTCTTTCCAGCAGTATTATATAGCTCTCATTTTATAAGCTGCACTGCCAAAAAATAATACACATCCGAATGCCGTGTTTGGCCGCACATAAAGTTTATATATCATTATTAGCGTATCTCTTCCTAAACCCGCTTTATCCTCTCTTCATCCTTCTTTTCTTTCCTGCCCCCGGCTCTCGTCCTTCTTCATCTCCTATCCCAAGTATCATACCACTATTCCGCATGTAGTTGGGAAAGCGAGTAATGTTAGGTCAGTCAGGTCAGTTTATTTCCTTAAGTACCCCCCTTTCTCGGAAGGGCATTAAAGAAAGGACAGGGTTTTCTGAGAGTTAGAGTAGTGAACGTTGTTTTAGTAATAAAGTTTTGCGCAGTCCGCGATCACTGTTTGCAACTCCGCGATTCTCCACGTATTTGTTAAGGTGAATATTGGTGCGAGACAGAAAAATTCTGCTGTTATAGGCTAAGCTAGTGGTACTTGACACAGTCGAACGTGTAGGACAGAAGTTTGGCGTTACCACTGCTGACATCGTACCAAGACGTGCGCCGAGTACGATGTTGAAGAACGAGGCTGATATTCGCACCAAAACGTTCTGCAGAAGACCGTGACGAGGCCCGACAGCTGCGTTTGTCGGGCCTCGTCAGCAAGCCGTGGAAAATGACCCATCCCCGCGCTTTGATGTGAAGTCGACTTTTTTCAATTAACGTGAAGTAGTGCCGCAAAGCCAGCTTGCGCACAAAAAAAAAGTTAGATGTTTCAAGTTTTTCATTCTGAATAGTAGAATGTATCGGCATATGCGGGTTTGACAGCATAAGCAAGCACGCTTTTTTGAGAAGAACTGCATTACTTGAAAACCAATGTCCGGCAGCTACCAAAGCAAAAAGAAGTTTCAGATATTGCAGTTCATGCGAAGAGGAAGAGCATTTCTACCGTATGGCCTCATATTTTCTTGCATCTTTAATACAGTTAGGAAGTGAATGGAGCCCCGCCGTGGCGGTCTAGTGGCTAAGGTACTCGGCTGCCGACCCGCAGGTCGCGGTTAAAATCCCGGCTGCGGCGGCTACGTTTCCGGTGGAGGCGAAAATGTTGTAGGCCCGTGTGCTCAGATTTGGGTGCACGTTAAAGAACCCCAGGTGGTCGAAATTTCCGGAGCCCTCCACTACGGCGTTTCTCATAATCATATGGTGGTTTTGGGACGTTAAACCCCACATATCATCATCAAGTGAATGGACCCGGCTTGAGCGTCGCTATAACAAAGCAAGTCATGTTATTCCTTGATCAGTTCACAAAAGGCGGATTCAGAGAAACTGCGTGGGTGGCAATCAGACGTGACGTTTTCATCAGATCAGTTTTCTTGTCTTTTTAGCTTGCGCTCCGCTTTTAACTTTACCACAAGTTGAATCTGTCATGACGTCTCATTGACGGAGCAGCCCCGAAACCGTGCGAAATCAAAAAACTGATGGTTTGGTTGGCACTAGTTGGCAATGTGGTGGTTTGGTTGGCACTTGTGCTATTTGAAGAATACCGTAATCGATTTTTGCGAGTGACATAACAACGTAAAAAAGTAAGGCTGACAGAACAGTTTATAAGCGAAGAAGGAGAGAATGTGTGGTATTAGGAAAGGCATTAACTAACCAGTTAAGGCTAACCGGTGTGGTACGCTACACTGAACACTTAATCAGGTTCGAGATTAAATATCAGCTATTGCAAAGTATCTACACCACAGAAGTCTGGTTTTCTCGTATTATTTACGCTTTACGCGGTGCAGAGAATAGAATGGGCTAATATTAAGGTCGAAAGTGTGAAAAAATAAAAAAAACGTGGCGGATTTAGAGTACGCACATTTAGAGTACACACAACGTCAGCCTGTCACGCCTTATTGCTACTGAAAACAAAACGCGCTTAAAGTTCGAAGATATGAGGACTGCAAAATGGTGTATGGCGTATAAAAGTGGCTTGCCGTTAGCATTTAAATCAACATATGCTATGTGGTGTAGTGGTTAGCGCCGCGCGTAGGGAATCAAGAGGTTGCTGATTCTGTTCTGCACGACAGATGCTTGCCTTCTGGTTTGTTTGCTTTCTTTGCACTCTTTTGGGGTACATTTTCAACGTTGATTCCATGACGTAAGAACGTCAGTGGAGCTGTGGTAGAAACCTGCATAAACACTTTCGTGTTAAAGATAAAGAAAGAGGGGTAGAGCAGACTCATGACGTCAAAGTGTATCAGCCATATGATCTGCACGGCATCGCTATATAGCTGTAGCCGCTTGCGAAAGCCTGTGCTTTTTAAAATGATCATCAGATTAGTCATCGCAGTTATTTATTTTGGCTTTTTGCATCATTGAAGGACACAAAGAAAATATGAACCTGTGGTAAGCGATCTGCTAAACAGTGAAGTGATTTGACTCAGGTTAACTTTGAGGGAGGGCTAGACTGTTCGAGTATTTTGTATTTTATTTATGGCTGAAGAAAGTGCAGCCTTTAGTGTAACTTGTTTGAGTCATAGTTTTAACTATCAAACTGTTTATACAACCCGTAACTAGTGCTCCGTCATGCAAATCACCCCTTGTGAGAATGCCTTTGAGGAATTGAGCAAGCATGAGCAATATAGGTTCGAACGTTAAACGATAACTCTGCTCGGCTAAGTCGAGCACGTGCAACACGGGAAAGAGAGATAGAAAGAGACATTCAAATAAATTGAAGAAACACAGAAAGAGAAATAAAGAGAGAAAGAGCATCAACTAGAGAAGAAAAGATGAAGAGAAATAAGGGAATTGTATAAATGAATCGATATAAATACAGAAAAAGACACAGGTAAGAAGCGACCCAAGAAAAAAAAAACCAGATTAAGAGAGAAATAAGAAAAAAAGAGAGGAAGAGAGAAAGGAAAAGGCATCGAGGAATAGCACGAAAGAGAAACAAGTAGAAGGGAGAAAGATTTGGAAAGAAACGAACACAAAAATGCGGTATGATAAACTGACGAAAAAAGAAACAAGAGAAAGCAAGGAGAAACGAAGACAAAGAAGAAAATCCACCCAGCCCTACACTACAATCAGGCTTAGCACAAATAGCGCGAAAATGCCCTAATTTCTTTCTGGTTTGTAAGACCGGGGAAGTAAGCAGCTATATAATCGGCAATGTCGGTAAGAAACAGGCCGCGTGAAACAGTCCAGGCTGCGGCGGCTGCAATTGGGTTGAACGCGAAAATCTTTGAGGCCCATGTTCGCAGTTTTAGATGCTCGTTTTAAAATCTCTGGTGGTCGAAATTTCTGGAACCCTTCGTTACGGTGCTTTTCCCATCATATTATGGTTTGAAGACGTTAAACTCCAGATAATATTATTTTAATGTTGGTAAATAATGGACGCCAAAGCGTGGCACCAGCAGCGCAGTAGATCAAGCGGCTACGTGAATGGTGATAAGTGTTTCAGCAGACTGGTTCCCTATGCCGTTATTCCAGCGTGAATCTACTCTGAACAAGACTGTAGCGAATCTCGGCGTGATTATTTCATTGCGTGTCATGTACCCATGACGTTTCCTGAGTGGTTCAGCTGGTTAAATGCGATTAAAAATGATGGGACACTTGAATAGGTGTGTAAATCCAACTTTGCGCACTTAAGAAAAAATAAAACGAAAACAAAAAAAAACCCGTCAGGCCTACGCGGAAAACACAGCACAGTCCCCACGAAAGCTAAAACAGCGTCCTTTCAGAGCCTTTTCTTAACACTCATTGTGTAGCGGCTGCAAGCACACTTGCTTGATGCCCACTGTGGCGTTGATAATAAAGAAATTTGGGGTAGTGGGCTGGCGTTCACTATGCTTTTTCATGTCATTCTTCTGAGGAGCGTGGTATCCGCTAGACTATTGCGAGGTCTTTTGTGTCAATTGTTCATGCACTGGCTGGCGACGTTGAAGAATTATGCCTGAAGCGGGTATGTGCCGCAGTTAATAGCTGAGCAAAAACAAGCTTTTGTAATGGGTAGAGCATTGAATGACCCACGCGTTACGCTATTCGCATTCCGCGACGACTGCTTGTTTCTTCACTGTTTTAAAGCACTTTATAAGTCGTAATAATGTGATTGCATTCCCGACGCCAAGCCTGCCCAAGGAAAGTTTGTCAACCAGCCCCAACCACCAGCATGGCTTATTGGTAGAATGATGAGCTGGCACCCAGCGAACCTGTGTTCGAGCCCGTACTAGGGTCTTTTTTCAAATTTCGCGCGATGTGTTACGAACAGCGGCGGCGGCGGACAGCCCGCTGCGCGAGACACGAGTTGTGATCTCATTACAGCTCTCGCTGTGAAACGTGCGGGACGAGTGCGTCATATTAGACCTTGAGGTCATAGTATGAGGTGTACTGACGACAATCTTTCACACCATGACTATGAGCTAATCGAATTCTCAAAGGTGACCCCGGTATGTTAAACTTTTACAATGTTTAACATAACACAAACCTGCAACGAACAATCGCCTGTTCTGATTCAGGGCTACATTGTTTCATACTGCAAGAAACAGCGTGTGTCAGCTCCAGGATAAAGGCAGGCGTGTTGCTAACCATGACATTGACACGCGCACTGGTCTTTTATTTCCTTTGTGGACGCTGTGCTACTGTCAGCAGTATTCGCTTTTACGTTATCTTTGTCTCATCAATCTATGCATTCATTTATCACCTTTGAACTTTCTTGAAGCCCTGTTTCTGACGTGTATTTCGCTGCGGCACAAAGGCGGTTGTTCTTAATAGTGGTGATTTATTAAGTATTTGCGTTGTACCTAGGCCTAAATCTTCTCCGAGTTTGCTTTCCTCAAATTTTGGAGGGTGTGTTTCGAAGTTTATATTTCGCAGGGCACCATAGGCGTGTTTACCGGACATTATTTTTGTAAATTACCAATTCTTCCCAATTCCGTGTTTATTTTTACACTATTAGTTCTTGCATCGTCATTTCATTGTAATAATTTCCTATGTAAACTCATTGCATTTTTGCTAGTATACCTGCATGTTCATTCTTTGATTTTTTAGGTGCGAATCTCCTAAACTCGTGGGTATGTCCTATCCTTGTATGTATGTACGTGACCGCCTATTGTTCCACCTTTGAAAACTGCCCACTACGTTCTTGCAAACATCCCACTATGCTCCATCACCGATACACCACTTCACCAACCATAAAGTCGTTATAATTAAGGGGGAACGGAAGCGACGTATATCTACTATTTAAGAATAATAAAATTTCTCTTATATATATATATATATAGACTGTTTGACACGTCTTTGATTGATTAGTGAGTGACATTTGCGGATGCTTCACGGTTTAGCGATGAAACCCTCCAGCACCACGGTTATGTGCGTCTGCACAAGAGTGAGAAAGTTGATAAGGGTGTTTTTCAGGTTTTTTGTTTACGTTGGAAAAAATAGTGGTCATAGCGGTGTATCACGGTATGTTAGCTCTACTCTTCTTAGTAAAATATCTTGATTGATATGTGGGGTTTAACGTCCCAAAACCACTATATGATTATGAGAGACGCCGTAGTGGAGGGCTCCGGAAATTTCGACCACCTGGGGTTCTTTAACGTGCACCCAAATCTGAGCACACGGGCCTACAACATTTCCGCCTCCATCGGAAATGCAGCCGCCGCAGCCGGGATACGAACCCGCGACCTGCGGGTCAGCAGCTTAGTAAAATATCTTAAAACTGCTCATTGATTCTATTCGCTACTTTACCAGTCTTGCAATGAATCAGCTCTAGTTGTACTTATATTGCGAAATAATAATTTTTAATGAGTTCCAGTTCCGAATGCGGGAGTCATGTTAACCATAATTGAAAGTACACTTTACAAACTTCGCTAGCGAATACTTTACGATTTGGAGATTAAAAGTTATCTAGATTCACGGTGCATTACACTATCCAGAAAGGAAGCGTGTTAGCCAAGAGCGACTGAGTTAGCTGCAAGTGGAATGCGGATCATGTTTGCACTTCACACACATGCCTTGGTAAGTATGCATTGCAAGTGAGCACAAAATGCTCACGAAAGAAGGTAGGGCGACATTGATAAATTGCAAGGGAGCCTTTCGCCCGTATGAAAAAAAAAAGCGGTGGCCAATTTACGATATCATGTTAGGGCTAACGAGAAACGCGTTTGAGTTATTGTAACGTGATTATTTCTTGTTAGTATATAGGAGGGGATTTTGACCAGTTTTTATCCGAAAAAGTAGTTGTCGATATGATTTGCTTGTCATTGCACAATAAACCCTGATTCCTTGGTTTGAAAGGTGCCAATTTTTTGGATTGCTCGGCGTGTAGCAGAAACGCTGTCATACACGCTGGAACGCTCACTCGAGCACTCAGCAAAACACTTGAAAAACACTTTTTAATACGTATTCGTGGCCAAGCAACCAACTGTACAAAATTATTGGCATGTAAATTATTTCAATTTTCTTAACTACTCTTCTTGAATGCGTTAGTGTGTGTGTACAGATGTAGCCAGTGAGAGAGAATGGCTCCGTGGTGATGCAGCTCCAACAGGAGGTCCAGGTTTGGTGAGGCCTAGCAGCGATGCAAGCGGATTCGCCGTAGCCAAAGCAACCGTTCTTCTTAATTTTCGGACAACTATCTTATCCGATAAATATTTCAAATACTACTTTTATAGCGTAAGAATATCAACATCGTGATCGATTGGTTTACGTTCAGTTTTTTGTGTGCGCCACTTAACAGATGGCAGGAACCTTATGCCTTTGGGCCGTGACACGCAGCCATTGACCACTCCCTACGTTTACTATGTTGCTCTATGGTGGAGGTACATTGAACGAGGTTGAGCATTTTTTAAGTGGCGAATCTCCTTTTAGCCTAACCTTGTACTGTGTCAGGCGTAACTGAGAGAAGAAACGACAGAAAAGGGAAGGCAGTATCTCCCGAACAGTATATAAGACGTTGCCGTCTCGTGAAAGTACATATAAACGGCAGTTGAGTGAGTATATTCTAGATGGTGCCCTGCCTACTCTTTGATTGGCTGCACGGGTTGTGCCTGGGTGCGCGAGAAAGGAGTGCTTCTCTCAGTCTGGGATAAATTCATGCACGAACGGACAGATGCATTCACGCACGAACGAACGCACGGACAGACAGACAAACAGGTAGACGGATTGATGGATGTTTCACTCCACTCATCAGGATTCACTCCATGGGTATGCTGTGAATTTTTCATGAATGCGATGAGCAGCGACTTCACATGGCATACCGCTGGCGTGCCAAATGCCTGGAATCTCCCGGAGTGACGTGCCATGAGTGGGCTGCCGTTCGATTTGCGTGAGGTCAAGTACTTTTCGCGCAAAATTTCCTGATACCTCTCGCTCGCTGATCCATCCGGCATCCGTCCGTCAATCCACCAGTGGTGCGTTCGGCCTTCCATCTATCTCTGGTACGTCTGGCCATAGCTCACGCTACGTATATCCTGGAATAGTCAAACAAAGCCAAAGCATTTTTTTTACCTCTAGCCAGTGGCCCCTGATCAGCAAGATGGCAATTTACGTTCATGTTCGTGTATGTTCGTGTCTTTTTGGTGCGCTTCAAACAAATTTTCAGACATGTCTCTGGTCACTTCCACGGGTCCAGAAGGGGTCAGGAAGAAACGATGACTGATAATCACAGCATTAGGCTTCGAAACTGGGTCAAGTGCAGCGCACATGTGCCATGTTCGCTTGAACGTCGCGTGCTTGTAGACGTGAAGCATCTTATAGCACAGTGCAATACGGTAAGCGTAGCCACATTACTGCGCATGCACAACAGATTGCCGAAGCACTACCAGAGCGCTCACGTGCTGGCGCGTTCCGCCAGTGTAGGAGGAAGGGTCGGACGCTGTGACATCTCCGCATGGAATTATTGACTTGTGGGGTTTGACTTCCCAAAATCACCACATGATCGTGAGAGACGCCGAAGTGGAGGGCACCTGAAATTTCGACCACCTGGGGTTTTTTAACATGCACCCAAATCTGAGCCCACGGGCCTGCCGCATTTTCACGTCCATTGAAAATGCAGCTGGCATTCGATCCCGTGACCGGCGGGTCAGCATTCTAGCCCCTTAGCCACAAGACCACAGCGGCGGAGCCTCTCGGCATTAGACTCTACGATAAATCACGTCAAACCTGATTGATTCGGGCATTTTTTGCATTTCTGAACGGCGCTCAACGTCGCTCCTCCGTCTTTTTATCGATTCCGTCGACATTAGTGCGGGAAATTTCGGGATCTCGCCTTGTAACACAGTGGTGATAATCGCATCGTTGAGCATGGTGAATCATCGGAGTTATCAACCACGATCGATACCAACGGCGCTTGCGTTGACTACGGAGCCTCACGTGATTGCCCGCTTCGGCACTAGCTCTATGCAATTCTACTACGAAAGGCCCTGTCGACTGGGCGTGGTTGGAGTTTGTGGCACTTGTGAACAGCACTCAACATCGCTCCTCTGTCTTTTTAGGTGACTTTTGGTTTATAGCCTTGTGAACTGTATCGAAGTGCTCGCCGCAAGTCCCGAACCTGTATATATATGAGCACAATATGGGTGCTGACATTGTTACATATCGAGTGCGCATTAGGTAGTCACAGGCACCGACTGCTGTGCCCTCCGCATGAAGGTTTGGTTTGATGCAGCTGCTGGTTTCATGGCTACGTGGTGCCCGAGAGGGTGCCTGATATTTCTTGTAGTTTGTCTTGTTCATCTTTTATTATGTTGTGGTGACGTCGAACACAAAGCCAGGCCCCAACCGAAGCACTAAAGATGCTGAAGGTGCACGTGAGAAATTTCAAAAGGAAGTCAACAGTAAGATGGTGGACATCCTGTTGGACATAACCGACATAAGGAAACGCCTCTCGAAAGTGCGATAATTGGTAGAAAATTGTGTACATAGCGTCACAGCATTATCTCAACCTAAATAATGTCCCGAATACATGAAAGGTGATAATTAAGCTTTCGCAGGTAAAAAAGGACATAGTTGAACTAGTTGTCGATATCCAAAACCCAATGTGTAGGAAAATTTTGATATTTAAAAGCTTGCTTGGAACAGGCCCTGCCGCAGAGGTCTAGTGGCTAAAGTTCTCGGCTGCTGACCCGCAGGTCACGGGATCCAATCCCGGCTGTGGCGGCTGCATTTACAATGGAGGCGGAGATGTTGTAGGCCTGTGTGCTCAGATTTGGGTGCCAATTAAAGAACCACAGGTAATCGGAATTTCTGGAGCCCTCCAGTACGGCGTCTCCCATAATCATATGATGGTTTTGGGACATAAAAACCCCACATATCATTGCCTGAAACAGAAAAAGAGGACTACGAGGCCTCTCCAGTCGTCATTGCGAACTTCTTCAAAGACCACCTTGTGCTCCAGATAAATAATATTGAACGTGTGCATCGAATTCGGTCTCGCAAACAAGGGCAGCACCGCGCAGTAATATTAAAGTTTCTTAACTACAACACAAAGGTAAGTAATCTGGCTAAATTCTACAAGCTAAAATGTAATGGTGAGGTGTTTGTATAGATGAAAGTTTTTTTCTCGTGTATAATTCGTGCACAAGCAACTTCGCGATTTCGCTCGATCGAATCGTCATGCCTGTGAAATGTTCAAGCTTTTTTAATAAGGTAAAGGTAGACAGCAAAATATATCGATATGAAAATTATGCGGAAAGCATCTTGGAATGCACCCCACAAGATGATAAAATTGGACGCAGTTCCAATGAACAAAACAAGAACGTCCGGGTACCTAAAGCTTCTATTATTTGGGCAAACTTTCGTAGCAGTTTTAACAAGCAAGATCACCTTGCTTCATTTATTCATGCTTGTAGTGAAGACGTTATAATTGAAACCAAAACATGATTAACCCCGAAATTAACAACTTCGAACTACAAAGCTCAAAATATTTTAATACCTTTCGTATAGACCACGTGAAAAGAAAGGGCGGTGGTGTAGTAGCAATAAGAAAGGATATCAAGGTGAAAGAAATACCTACGGGAGGTATTCTTGAAATTGTTTGTATTGGATGCTATCTACCAGCTGTAACTCTAGGTTGTTATAGGTCACACGACTTCCTAGAAAATTTATCCGAGGAACTGCACAATGTCTGAGGCTCCATCCATTCCAAGTATCAGAGCTCCACTATCATTTCAACTTTTAATTATAGAGTAGTATTCTTTGAGCTAACCTGGCACATGACGCACACGTAAATGTGCAGATTTTCATCGACGTTTCAGAATATTTTCAGTTATCTCAAATAATTCAAACACCCTCACGTCGTGATGCAATACTTGACCTGTTACTAACAGCACATCCGGAACGTGTAACTATGGAGGTTCTTTTTTTTTAATTCAGTTGTTTATTCATCATTAGTACAGAACGAGGCTCTGGAGTTACAAAACTGCTAGGGAGATTGCCTATCAGTCATATGTCAATAACAGTGAATTTCATATAATAGCAAAAAGCAGTTACACAGTAAAAAGAAAAAGATGTGAGATGCAAACCATATGGGAAGGGCATATAAGAAAAAGGAACAACAGTTGAAAGAACCAACGAAAAATGAATCTTTGTAAGAAATGTTTTTTATGAATAGTACAAAAGTAAATATATACGATAGAAATTGCAATCAACGTAACTACTATAAACATAAGCGTTTATCAATGAACGCGTGGTACAATAGATCTATGAATAAAAAAAATTCTTGTAACTGATTTAACGAAACAGTAAATTCCTAAAAACAAGAAATACCCGAAATTGAGAAAAAAGTTCAACACAATTCCGCCATACAAACATAGAAGTGGTATTGTAATGAAACAAAGGAAATGGGTAACGTTTAGGTGTGTAATTACAAAGAATCGATAGCGAGAAATCTGGTTAGTGGATGTGTCTTCATGCGTTTTCAAATAATATTGTTGTGTTGCATGATTTATTATGTAATGAATTATATACTAGTATTGAATGGCAGTAAAATGAGCTGTGAATTTCTCATAATTAGTGTTTAGTCAGGGAAGTAAAATGTTGCTGTTAGATGAAAGTCCAATATTAGAGCATATGCATGAAATGTATCGGTAGTGATTTCATGCTTAAGTGTGCCATATACTAGTAAAACCAATTTGAGCTGAATCATGTAGCGTATACTGGTATTTTGCTTAACGAAGCTTATTTAGTACGGAATGAGACATGTAGCTCTAAAAACTCATGATCCGCAAGGCCTAATTCTGTATATGTTGTAGATGTGCTTATGTGTATATGTGTAGATGTGTAATTCTGTACATGTTGTAGATAAGACAAGATAAATGGCCTGCTTGGCCATTTCTTGATTCCACGATTGCAATTGTGCACACTTAACGCGGTGCACAAACGTTCTTCATATACATTCAAACGTATCGAAGCAATGAATGTTTTAGCGACGCACTGAAGCTTGCTGCCTGTGGCACACATACGTACACTGCCACCATTGCTGTTCTGGCGAAGGCCCGTCACGAGAAATCCTTGTATATATTAATTTAGGAAAAATTTGCGTGTAGTTTTAGGATGAGGGATGAAGTTCGCCTTTAATTTGCGCCTTCGCTAACCGTGAAAGTTCAGTTACCTAAAGAGGTATTTATGGTGAACTTTGATAGATGTATTAGTCTCAGTTTGTCTCATTGTGTATTCTGTCGTCAGTATAATATCATGTCCTCTTGCCTGTTAGAGTGGACGTGTCGGTCAGAAGGCATTTTGAATAACAGACGCGAAACCTTCTATGCTCAGGCCTAAAAAGCTTGACAGCCTTTATGTCCGTGCTCATATTATAGAAAGAAGAGAACTCGATCTTCAGGAAGTGACCTTTTCCCTATTGCGAATATAACTTCACGGAAAGAAATGTTAAAAGTATTCAAAAGAGTGACACGTTTCATACAATTATATGGTATAGAATATTCTGAATGTATAAAGAAAATATCGCAGATGACGACTACGTTTACTAGTAGGATTGTTTCACGAACATGCGTATTAAAGTTGCTAATGCGTATGCTCATTTCTCGAATACATAATGGCGCTCATGAATATTCCTCGTAAAGGTGGCATATGATATAATGTATCGAACGATTAATCCACGGAGTACCATACCTGTCCTCTGTTTTTTTTTCAGGGGGCACTAAGACGTCGTAACGTTTGTTGAAAATATTCACGTCGTCTTACAAGTAAAAATGTATTATTAGGTGTATTACGTTGTTTCCTAATACCACAAGAAAAAAACACAAACAGGGGAATTCACTCTGTCGTCATTGTGCAGGCACGTGAACAGACGAATGTATTCGGGATCGGCAGAAACTTATCGGGAACCGAAGCTCAAGTTTGGGGAGCGACGTAGACGCCGCACCTGGCCCAGGCGACGAGCTCCGCAACTCTTGAGGAGAGACACGGCAGAGGTCACAGGCGAGTCACTCTGCTGCGTCGTGCTCCCTACCAGGCTGCAGAAATTAGGTGCCTTTCTCCTCTAATAAGAACTACCACCACCAACAACAACGAAACGGGAGCGCGTGCGACACGCGCGCAACGCGTTCTGCAGTCGGTGGGGGAACTTACGCGCCTTGCCGCCAGCTCGGCGCGCTTAGACGAGACATTCGCCGTGTGAAATCGCCTTTCCGCGATGGATGAAGCAGCCCCAGGGAAGCGTCGGCGAGGTCCAAAGTATTGTTGTGTTGTGGGCTGCCACAGCAACGCAGACAACACCAAGGTATGCTCTCCACGTGTAAAGCTGTATCAGTTTCCCAGCACGTCAAAGCCGGCGAACACAGCCGAGTTCGTGAAAGATAGAGAAAACATGACACGAGAGCCCCCCCCCTCCCCCCCCAAAAAAAACGAGGCGAGCACTTCAGTTTCACACGTTATGGTTAAAATCCAGCTTGGTGCTTCGCGGCGACTTTAACGCGTCATGCGCCCACCACAGGGATGACATATTGACTAAATCTTCAGACATTATATTGCCATAACCGTATAACTTTAGTTCTTATTCAAATGGGGACGCCGCAAACTTTTGCACATGACAGTTCACAGCTGCTACTGCTAGATACCACATCAAAAGAACAATTATGTGGTTTCCGTAAATGGTAACACAGGACATCGATAGAGTAGGCGGCTTCATGTCGGCTGAATGAGACTTACCTCGAGGCATACGATGTACGCTGTATTATCACGGAGAATCCAAGAAATATATTACGCAATGACTCGGGCGTACTAGTCTTCTGTCGTCTTCTCTAAATCATAAGCTTGTCTAACGAGCTTTAGCCCTTTTGTTCGCTTTTCAGAAGCGCTCGTCCAGTTGAGAGGTCTTTATGAAGCCGCACGGCAGGTGGTACATTGGGAGGTGACTCAAACGCAGCGCGTGCTATTTGCACAAGCACGTAAACGAGCGGCTGCGCAGTGGAGGGAAGGGAAAACGCGTGCTATACATCTCAGGTTTCTACTTTTCTTCCAAAAATGGTGCTGCCCGTTCAGAGTCGAAGCGCTACCATGCGTCGCTTTGGTATTCTTATTTGAAGCTTAGAAAATTTGTAAGCTCGTGTAAGCTAACTGCCGACAAACTCCCAGGATACCCTATGAATTTGCCTAGCATGACTGAAAGGTGTCCGCTTTGTTTTCCTTGAGCCAACGTCTCCATCGTCTTCCGCATCACTCGAAAAGGCTTTAGCACCTAACGCGCTTGTGCACAGCCTCCTGGATCAGAGGAACTTCTAACTTTATACACTTCACCGAGTTGTGCATGGCCTCCTTGATCGGCTCATCTCGGCCAAGCGACCACATCATGAGATGACGTCTTGATGCGGCGCCGTTATTTGTAACTGCATCATGGCATACTGATTACGCTGCAAATTTCGGCGATTCGTGGCATCATACAATGAGAACACCACCTGGTCTCTTGCATCGTTCCTGTTCGCGCCAACGCTTGTCAACGCTGACGGTAAATTTGGCGTTTGATATGGCATGTAAGACTTTTGGCTCTACGCGGGAAACCAGCCACACTTAAAAAAATCTGCGAAACTTCTATTAGTGTACCAAATTTTTCACTAAAAAATTGGCATATCCCACGTACAGTAGGAATCGATGATATGCGAAGCACGAATGAGGAAGGTTGATATGTCACTCAAAGATCAGCGAAATGTTACGAGGTTGAGCTAAACAATGGCGTAATGACTTACGTGTCATGATAATTATGTTTGGATGAGTCGTTTACCTTCGTCATCTATTCACGTCACGTGATACCAAATTTAGTATATGCGGAGCTAGCGAAACAGCCGCGAGCACGCTCTGAGCGTGGCATGTTGCCATTTTTTTAAATGACACGCTTGTCAGCATTATCATGTTTGCACCAGTCATATGCTTTTGTCATCCATTGACGTCGCGCAACACCAAATTTGGTATATGTGGAGTTAGCCAAATGGCCGCGAGCGCATCATGAAGGGCCCAATATACTCCAATGTAGCGTTGACGCGCGCGCACGCCTGGGCACAGCGACGCTACGTAAGCAAAACGCCAGGGGCCGGATTCACAAAACTCACTTATGAAAACATTTTTGCGCAAGAGAAATTTTGTTGCGTAAGTCGATTCACGAAACGAAAAAACGTCGTAAGAGGCCATCGTTGTCACATCGGCCGCTGCAAATAAAGTGCGCTGTGACTGCCCGGGAACATGTCAGCGATGGTGATGCAGTTCCTATATTTGCATACGTCACCGAAAAGTGCTCGTAAGTGGATTCACGAAACGAAATTGTGCGTGAAATCAGCATGGCTGAGAGAAAATCCTAAGAGTGGTCCGGACCACTCTTAGGAACAATGTGGCTACTTAGAACTTGCTGCCGCGGCGGTATACTTTGGTACCCTGGCTGGTTTTGAGTTAACTCACGCCCATTAAGGGCTGCCTGATGACTGCTAGTGCGTTTTTATTTCTTTCGGCGCTTTGAGCTTCGCGTGTTGTTTCCTTTGTACGCAGTGGATGGTGTTGACAACCACCATCGTCCAATAAGTTCGAAGTCGCAGTAATTGAAGAATTCTATTGGGCGTCAATAGCACAAAACTACGCATGTAAAGATTTGTGGTTGGATGAAAACCAATGTGATACGTGAATGGTCGGTGCATTTGAACGCGGCATGGCATAGGATCAACCTTATTTGTTATGTTGTTGTGTTGCGCCCCATCTCATCCAATTAAAAGTGCGACTCGAGATCCTTGCCTCATTGGTGGAAATTACCACCAAAGAGGTTAATGGGAGCACATTCTTTGCACGCTATTGGCAAATAAAATCAGAGGAAGTTTTCAGTGAGTGGTTCATAAAGTTTGTGCTCTAGTGTACTTTCATTGGCTCTAACTGTCCAATGGTAGCGATCTCTGAAATACAGCTGTCGATACACTTTGGGACGATCTGGAACAAAGCGTACTTTGTAAACCAAAGCGTATTAGGGGTGCGCGTGATTACGCATGGAACTACAAACAAATCATGCATCTTCACCTTCACTGTTCAGACACCGATATGGACCGTGATAATATGGCAAGCAATCAGAATGAAATGACCCTAGTAACTTTGTATGACACCAGAAATATGCAAACCCTCACGATTCTGGAGCAAACCTTGGCTGAATTCATTCTGCGTCAATTACCAGCCATTTAACTTGGCGCACGAACATCATTCAAAGGTAGAGCGAGCCCCTGACATGTATTTTGTGCGACGCAGCGACCACTTGACCTGAGAATAATAGCGTTGCGAAGGCGCATCCCCTGTCGCATGCTCTGATCGAAGCAGACGCAAACGCGAGCAGACGACGGCTTGGCCGACAGGCACAGCTTGTGATTGGTTGTGAAGCAATACCCTCGACATCAGCTCACTCTGTGACGTTGCCAAAACACTTCTTTCATCTGGCACACCTGTCCTGTTCGTCATATCACCCCCCTCGCACATAAGAGAAAATTTTTTCACGCCGTCAAAATAGTGCAAGTACTTTCTAAGAGCTCTCTTATGTGCTGCGCAGTTGTCGACAACAACATGGCGTCGTAAACAGCATATCGGTCGGTGCGACTTTCAGCAAACGTTCTCGCACGAGTTACTTCAGCGTTTGACCGGATGTGCTGTGATTACAGCAGCTCTTTCGGTGCGTGTAAGCAGTGCGGAAAGCTGTGGCAGTGCAATGGTGTATGGCGCAGCGAAGCCTGCGCGTCGGTGTGGTTGTCAAGCGAGGATCGGCGTCGATGTATCGACGGCAACTAGCACTCGAGAAGCCTGCAATGTGTGTTTGTGTGCCGGTAACAGTTCGTTCGCTTGACTTTCCAGTCTCTCAGTTGGGTGCTGTGTGACATTCCGGATTGACAGCGTTTTGACACGTTACTTGAGTGACCCCAAGTACGTACGGAAACTTATGAACTACGCGCTCGGTTCTTGCTTCGCCACTAGTAAGCCCGTACGCTTCTATTTACTTGAGAGCAATGTACTGTTCGAGAGTGAAATGATGTTCGTTGTGAACAGTGGTGCTGTGTTGACGTTCCAAGACTTGTGACCAAGCTGTGCTCGTGTGACCGAAAATTGAAAGACAGCGTTGATGACTGTTTTGCCCTGCGAAGTTGTGGTGGGGCAGCTTGGTGCTTTTGTTTGTTAAGTCGTCACTTCTCCTTTTTGTGATAACCATAGTCCTAGCGCTGTGATGTGATCAACCAAAACTGCGAGATGCTACATTCTGTTGTGGATCGTGTTACTTTGGAAGCGCGCCTAGACAACTTCGGTAACAAATTGAGAGTTCTATGTGGCAGCGAGAGCCCGTGAACGTCAAGCTTCCCTCCAGCCCCCCCCAAAAAAGCAAAGATTTCAGCGGTGCCTTGCTTTGGATGAAGTTGTAGGCCAATATCGCCTAACAACAGGTTTCCGAGTTCGTCTGGCCATCGTTTTGCACGGCACTAGAGCCTTGACAACAGCCGGTCATGGCCAGTTCTTACACTTTATCAATGGACGTGCACGCCTGGCCAGCCCTTCATTGCTCTCATTGGCAGCTTCCAGTCTGCAGATGCCCTTTGCCTGTTGGCCGTACTTGGTTCCTCATGACACCGACGGCTACTAAATGCTGCCATCGGTGAGTTCACCTTGCAGAACTAAATTTCACCGGTACTATAATTCACGCAGTTCTATAACGTGTGCAAGTTTTTCAGCCCATCACATGTAATGTTTCTCGATGGTAAATTGAAGCATGAAAAATTTACTACTACTGTTATATACATACATATATTATGGAGCAAATACATAAAAAGTTTTTTGTGATTTGATACAAGTGAGCTCTTGTTTCATTATGAGGTTGGGCCTGTCGATTGACCACGTTTGATAGTTGGAAAGGTAATGTGAATTTATTTTTCAGGAGCTAGGTTGCACTTAAAAAATTTATGTTATTTTGGAAAATTAGTTTTATAGACGATTACCACTGTGGTAGTACTATACTTCAGTAGGACATATATATTGCGGTACGTAAATTTTACATGAGGCTTCAGTTTATTTCAAAGTGAATATAGCAGATTTTGGTCAGTTAAACAAAGTGATAGCTTCCTCAAATAAGTATTACAAGTGAGTGCTTTTAATGATTGTTTTTATATATCTCGTTTTTGGTTCTTCACAGATCGCAGAGATTGTTTTGTTACGGTCCTGTGATGCATTGGTTGCACATTCTGGCACATCAATCCTCATCATTACTTGGAGCACCTGTACAAAAATAGGAACGACACGTTCTTCCTAACTGTGCAAGCCTATGTCACTGCTCGGACTGTTATCATTCAGCGGATGTGGCGTGGAAGCATGCATGGCAGCCTCATCTGGAAGGACTGCGATCTGCTTGGGAGCTTCGAGGGCACAAAACTGCCTAACAGCTGGCTGCAAGGTTAGTTTTTCATTAATACATACGATTACGTGAACACCACTTACTGTGCACAAATTGAAAACCCAAGCATGGTTGCTTTCAGTGGATACCTGTAATATTCTTACACATAATTCTTATTCAACATTTATAGAACTAAATTGCAAGATAATTGAGAATGTTGAAAGCTGAAAGCCGGCAGCTTATGAATGAAACTCCAATAATCTGAGACTCAAAAGCTTGTGCTTTGAAACGAGCACAAATACTTTGATTCCTTATTGAGCTCTCGAGCTTGTGACTCCTTCTGTGGATCAAGTGCTCTGGAAGGAAATAGCAAGTGGGTGAAAATTGCCTGGCTGTTCACAACTTGCAAGGAGAAAGACCTATTGAAGAAGCCTCAGATGACATAGGGCCAGTAACTGCATCTTTTACCTAATGTAGCTTTTTCTCTCTCAGTGCTGTTGCTTGTGTTTCAGCCGAACATGCTCAGCACGATTGCATAGTGATATATATTTTTCTACAAATTTTACCTGACCTAAGTATGCATTGTTGATCTCTAAAGGTGACGTTCAGTGTGTTTCAAAGCCATGGCTTCTCATTTAGCTGTCTGTGGCTAGCCTATTTAAGCAGCAGAACGATGCAGCTAGCACACATGCAATCCAAGTCATGGAGCGCTTCTTTGGTGTTCTGTGCAGGACGCAGCATATCCATCCGGCAAGACACTGGTATCAACAATAATGGTGAGTGTTGGTGGCACCTGTAGGAGCCCATTGTGTTTGTTGCGTATGATTATTTCCCCTGATGAAGTGCATTTTTGAAAGGTTTTCTTCATTTAAAATAATAGATGTCAACAACAAGCACACTCATAATCCACAAGTTCTATGTGTCTTCTAGACTGCCCATTTGCTCCTGTATGCGGTATGGTGAGCTGGCTATGTTAGACAGCCTTAAAGTTATGAACATTGGCGGTTGTGTTGTAATGCAGTCTAACTTGTGTTTCTTAGTGAACTTATTTGTCGTGTACTTCTCGCACCTAGTGTAAAGTCGAAATAGAAGAAACTCTATTAGCTTTTTATGCCTGTCAGAAGTTGCATGCCTTCATCTATAACATTATAGTTTTGCTCTTGTATCATATTAAATATATTTTCAGTCTTCACTGTTTGTGTGTGTGTTTGTTGAGGCTTGTCATTGGCTTCTGAAAATACAATATCTGTATATATGAGCAGATAATTGACAACTATACACTCTTGCATGTAGCATGGTTGTAACAATGATCTGTATTTTTCTAAGTTCCAGCAGTAACAAGGGGTTTGGTGCTCCACGGTCATGTACAGTGTATCAAGAACAGAGCACAGAAGACCAACAAGTATAAAGGGACTGCCAGTGACTGTTCTCCTGCTCAAAGTTTACAACAGCAGAAAGAGCACATTGTGATGTCAGGAGCAGCTGCTGCTTAACTTCTTAGCAGTGAATTATTCAGCAGTTCATTTGCTTGCATTCGAAATTATTTAAATTTTGCATGGAAGATACCAAACTATGACACTTATTTAAAGGCCGCTGTAGTGTTAGTGGACAAATATTTTCGAGCTGAAGTTTCTAACATGTGTGTTAAATGCCTGCGTGCCTTTACATTTACATGCCAGAAATCACAGCATCTATGGTCACCAATGGTAACTGTGTTTGCATTCTTTGTAGTACAAGAAGTAAAGCCATGCATTCAGTAATGATGTATTTAGTCGATGTAATCCTTCAGTGTACACTCATTTGTATAGCACCAATGATGCCATGAGTGTATAAGCTCTGGGAAGTGAATCTATGTGGATTATTTTATTTGGAAGGAAGAGGATCATCACTACTCTTAGTGTATCTTAACAGTAGATTTTAGTGCTTGGGTATTATCTCACTGCCTGTCTGTCTTTCAACAGTCTACTTATCTACTGTGTAAGTGTAACTTCTTAAATGTATACTTTGCTCGGATAGGTTTGTTCATAATGTAATGCAAGTGACTTATCATCTATGCAGCTCTACTCAGACTAGAAATACAAGTATTTATTTTTATATGTAGCTATAGCATGCATTCACTTGTGTTTTTCTAGGTGTCTGTAAAATTGTTTAGCCCTACAAAAGTGCTGGTATACTCTAATATTGAATTTGGCTTCTTAAAATAGTTTGTTAGTGGAAGTAAGAATGTGTTTATAACCAATATTACTATCCTCAGATGAACTGTGAAAACTCTGTGGAAATTTATTTACATTTTTTTTAAATTTGTGAAGGCAAATGTTGTTATGTTCTTTTATTGTGGTCCCTGTTTCATGCAAATGACACGTAATTACTTTGCAGTGGCATAGTATTAGTTGTTATTTTACACATATGTGCTGAGCAACATCGCAGTTGAGGCCAGCAGCAAGACATACATGCAGTGCACTGGAGCATCACCTCACATTTGTACAGTCTTTGCCCACCAGTAAACTCAATATTTTTCAAGCAGACTAATAGACAGCTGTATGGGAACTGTGTTGATGTGCAAACTTTGAAGTCTTCTTGAGGTGTGTTTTTCATCATTTTGTCCAAGTGAAGTAGCTACTCAAGGCCACAACTGGTGGGAATGTGGTGGTTTCCTCTCTCCAAAAGCACTCCTACCAGCTGCCCCAATGTTAGCATGGGGTGAATTCACGAACTGGAAAAATAATTGGTCTTTGTTTTCTTGGCCGAAAGAGTCACTTCCACCGTTGAGCCACCACGACGCGCCAGAATAGAAATTTTAGCTGAATCAAGTTGATTCTACTTTTGAGAAGTGTTTTGGGGAAACGAAATGGCACCTATAGCTGTCAATATAAACACTGTTTGCACCAAGGAGCTTAGTAGCTTATAATTGTATTATTCATGTATTGTCTAGAATTTACTCGCGCTGTGCCAACTTTCAGCCCAAGTGTCCTAACATGCTTTGTTAGTGGGTTGTGAATGAGCCAAGCTATGTGAATAAATAGAGTGATATTGCAGACATGTACAAAATATTGATGTACAGCCCTTTTCTTTAGCATGACATTGTTAAGTGCTTTATTCTTGTGTTTTTTATAAAAACTGCTTGTCACTGGGCAGCAGCGGAAAACTATGCATCAAGCTTTTGCGAGATGGTTCGAGAAACACCGTGTTCAGACATAACAGTGCCGGTGGATTTCTCTCGTAAGTTACTTTCTGTAGTATATTCAAAATGAGTGTATTAGAATTGTTTTATAGCCATTCATTTTAATATTTACACCTGAGTGTATGTATGTATGTATGTATGTATGTATGTATGTATGTATGTATGTATGTATGTATGTATGTATGTATGTATGTATGTATGTATGTATGTATGTATGTATGTATGTATGTATGTATGTATGTATGTATGTATGTATGTATGTATGTATGTATGTATGTATGTATGTATGTATGTATGTATGTATGTATGTATGTATGTATGTATGTATGTATGTATGTATGTATGTATGTATGTATGTATGTATGTATGTATCTGTTAAATGAGAATCCGTTTATCATTGGTGAGTAAGTTCGTTAATGATTTGGCTGAATTTGTTTCTAGTTATTTCTCTTTTGAGCCATTATACATTTCAATTTGTTTTGCACTGCATAAAAATCAATGTAACCTTACACAGAATATGTGTGTTTGAAGAAGTTGTTTCATTTACCAACCTACAGTCATGGGCAAGAAATTGGGTAAAATGGAACGAACCTGCGAAGATTAGTTTAGAACATAGCTACTCTACATGGCATATCTCGTACACATTGCGTTGGTTGAATATGTCGATTTCAACCTTTCAATTTTAATCAGAATAAGCAAGCTATCACCCGTGGTTGTATATGTGTGTGGTATTTATGCATACTGTGATACTGGTTCGCAATTACAATTAAGGTCACAAACCTAGTCAAGCTGAATACACGAGTTTTGTCCATGCACCTTTCATTTGCACTGGAACTGTTGTTAATAAAAAATAAACTTCAGTTTAGAAATTTATTCTAGTAACCAAAAGCAGGGTATCTCTTTATCACACAAATCAAATTGCCATTGTTCTGTTCCATTCTGGACAATAGGGGACCCTCTCAGCAGAACTCTATTAACTGCTATAGTTCATTTTAACCATTGACAGCGACATTACAGTAAAGCGTGCAGCATGACAAATAGCGGGAGAGAAGACACAAACTAATCACTCTGCTTGCATCAGCTCTAACAGTCCTCCGTGCTCTTTGGTCTTGCTGCATGTGATGATGCCCACTGAAAAAGCACGAAAGCGTGTCCCTACAAAGGCAGTCAACTTGGCTGCAAGCAATTAGCTCACTGCATGTGTAGATTTTCTTCAAAACACTGTGAAGACTGATTGCTGGCCGAATATCCAAACACGTGAAAAGTAATATACCAGGTATGATATTGGTATTTCAGCACTGGACACTTTTGCGATAAGAGAGGATGGAGGAGAAAATTATGAACCCTGAATTGTTTAATTTTTTAAGGAGCACAGTACAGCGCTTTTGGGTCAAAAGGGGAGTGAAAGAAGCAAGTGCGAAAGCCTACTTTTCAGAAAATTAGTACTCTCCACCACGCATAATGTTAGGCCGGGCAACCTCTTGAAAAAAAAAGTGCTCAATGATTCTGCGAATCGAACCAAGTACCTCCTAGATTGCAGTTGAGCGCTGTAACCGCTCGTCCACTGCAGCAGTGCTTGCATTCGCCCTATTGCTGATATATCGTCATTCCTTCGAATGAAGCCAAATGCAAAAACGTTCGGTGAAACTTTGTCAAAAATAGAAAAAATAGTTAGAATGCGTTTGCCCAAGGTTACTAGAAGATAGAAACCGCCACGTGTGACTGTATAACCGTGCGCTATTTATTCTTGTACATTACTGTCAAGACGTTGGGAGAGCCGGGTCTAACGTAGGCTACCTTCTCATCGTTTGCCAAATGTAAATAAGAAAATAAAAATATATATCGGCCTGTGACAACGATAATCAACTATTATAAGTTCACTGTCACTAGTGTTACTTTCACTAGATAAACGCTCAGTTTGCTTCCATTATCGTTATTTAAGAAAGTTTTGGCTCATTAGCTCAACTCTCCTAATTAGCATTGATTCTCACATCTAAGGACAGTCACACTTCATCTCGCTTTCTGAGTGGCTGTCGCTCCCATATAACGCGTACTCCACTTTTTTATGCTCTCCGAGCATCTGACGCTGCTTGGCGGAGACTTTCCCTGACGTCTGCTGGGCCAGAAAATTGTCTTTATTAACTATCGATTTCAAGCTTTCGCGAAGCCGAAACGAGAGTCTCTCTCTCTTTCTCTTTTCATCCTTTTCGCACGTGTGATAACGTCATTCGACCTCAAGACTCGTATACACGTCCCTTGCTTTGTTTGCGCACTCAAACAACGCTGGACGAAATATTTGCACCGTGTTTTGTGAAAAGCATTAGCACTGAGACACCTCCCGACGAGTCTCCCTCATTTTACGTAGACATATACCTAAGCGTAAGCGTATGCACGTTCTCGCATTCCGGCTTTATAAAAATGCTGCGGTGCATGGAACCAGCGAAATTGCGCTCACAATTTCATTTGATTACTGCTGTTATCTATTTCCGCACAATTCGTCTGCAGGAACCAAAGTCGCTCATGTGTCTTGTAATAAGAATATTGCAACAAAGGCTACCTTTGACTATAGGTAGAAAACACCCTTACGTTCACCACTATACCGTGCTAGATTGCACCGAATTTGTTAAGTAGCGGCGAAGCTTCAATGAAATGTAAGGTAACTGGTCGCGTTAAATAGGGGAAGACATTCGAGGCACATTTTCTTACATTGCATGCATCGATTTATGTGTGGTTTCATTTATGTGGGGCACCTGGAGTGTTGTTTACTTGTACTTGGCGAGATAGTGCATGGATTGCTCGATGACTTAAGGCCATCGAGGAATTTCGTTTTTAGCTACAGTCGTTGATGAAAGGCGAGTGCTTGGCTTTGCACGGCCCGCCAAAACGCCTATTACAACGTACGCGGCATCCCGTAAGCGCTGTAGCAAACGCTCGCGGAACTGAAACTTAGGTGCAGCAAATCATTGGCTATCATCATATACTCTCGATGCTAGACGCTTTGCGTGCTACCTTGATATTATCGGCACACACTTCTTTCTTTCCTTGTCGTTTCATCGGCTATCGTGTGTCCTCCTTGCCCTCTTAAGTGCTGAATAAGTTAAATTCATACCCGCGCTATAGTAATCCCTCCAGATAAGAGAGTTTTTGGCTAAGAAAATGCGTAGCCAAAGAGAAAGCTTTGTGGATTCGGCCCCAGAACTCTATAATCTGACCCGAGGCATGACCAGCGTCCGTCAGCGCAGCCTGACGGCCACCGGGGCGAAATTCGACATCCTGAATTTCGCGCTGATGCATTACCCAGACAACACTACGCCTCCCTTTTTTCGTGAAGGAGAGACACCAGACGAGCTGAAACGCGCATGCCTCAAAGCAACGCTGCGCGGCGCGCGCCAGCGTGTAAATGGAAAGACCAACGCCTGGCGTGGCAACGCCGGCGTGACGCGACGAAATGAACGCCGGCGAGCATGCGCACTGCGTCACGTCGAAATGTATTGGTGCCTTGACTCTGGTATGTAGTCATATTTTCATAGGACACGAATCTCATGAATACGATTGGCACCAGTCGCATACTTTCGTCATCCATTGACGTCACGTAATACAAACTTTGACCTATGTGAAGCTAGCGAAACGGCCGCGAGCGCATCAAGAGTGTGGCATGTAGTCATGTTGTTACATGACACGCATGTCATGATTATCATGTGTGAATATGTCTTTACCTATGTAGTCCGTTCGCGTCACGTATCACCGAGTTCGGTACATGTGAAGCTAGTGAAACTTCCGCGAGCGCATCATGAGCGTAGCATGTCGTCATGTATCATAACACGCATCTCACGATTATCATGTTTGGACCAGTCACATACTTTCGTCATCCATTCACGTACCATAATATCAAATTTGGTATAAGTGACACTAACAAAAGGGCCACGAGCGCATCATGAGCGTGTCATGTAGTCATGTTGTTCCATGACACGCAAGGCATGATTTTCATGTCAGGGTCTGTCGCTTGTATTCGCCATGCAATCATGCCATACTATACGAGTTTTCAACATGGCAGGTGAATGAAACCACAGAAAGAGCAGGAGGACCATGAAATGTAAATCATGACAATAATGACTTACATGTCATGATTTTCATGCTATGTCTAGTGAAATCTGTTTTTCACACAGTAATGTTATGCCATACCAAGTTAGGTATCGGCACCATTATTGAAACAGCCAGGAAGTATAAATGTCGTAGGCGTCTAGATAGATAGATAGATAGATAGATAGATAGATGGATAGATAGATAGATAGATAGATAGATAGATAGATAGATAGATAGATAGATACGGTCATCAGCTTGTGTTGGGCAGCGACTTCCGCTGGTATACATAGTGGTGTAATCTTTTCTGCTGAAATGGTTTGCCGCATGCCCTCGGGTTTATTAAGTGTGAATACACTTTATAAGCGACCCCAAACCATCCACCGCCGTCAGCGGCGTCCGCAGTCTTCTCTCTATCTTTAAAAGAAAGAGGACTTGGCGGGCCGCAGCGCGACGCTCTACCGAATAAGCCACGGACGCGACGCTGATATCGGTGTCAGTAACGCGCCTTATACCCCCTCCCCCTTCGCTCGCTCCTCCGCTCTCCTCGCTCGCTGCAGCTGCGCGCGCACCCCTCTCTCTCGCGCGCCCGCCTTCTCTCTCAGTCTCCCGTCGAGAGCGGGTCGTGAGGGGGAGTAAAGTTAAAATCCGTTGGCATTCGCCAGTGAGTTAACGTAAACTCCCCCGTGTGATCAAATTGTGATTCCCAGGAACCATTACACCATAAAGGCACCATTGTGTGATTAATAAATATAATAGTGCGAATTAATAAATACCCCTCATAGCACCACCCCGCGTACTCGCACTTAACCATGTTCACCCTCGGGGAAATGCTTGGGAGTTTTTCAAGTTGTAGCCATGCACTGTGTGGCCCACGACATTTCAGTTGACACTTTTATTTGACTTAGCTTTGTTCCCAGAAGCTTCGACAGCAATGCATTCTTGATACTGTTTTTTATTCTTGTATAAAGCTGGGCATAGATACTCACAAAGGTATTCCTGGACAGAGATATTGAAATACATGTACTGGAAGCTTAAAATACAAATACTCACATAATGAAAAAATTTAATATTTATTTTTCTTTGTTTAAAAGAATAATATTTAGAAATAACACACAATGATACAAATGAAAGTAGGAGTATACATATGGCCAAAAAATAGGTATTCAATTGTGAGCAATGAAAAGTAGAGTTTTGACTTGCCAGCTGCAGCAGTTTAAAGCTGCCGCTTCCGAATAAAGCGTGTCCAACCACAGTGGTCTAGTGGCTAAAGTACTCGGCTGCTGACCTGCCGGTCACGGGATCTAATGCCGGCGGTGGTGGCTGCATTTCCGATGGAGGTGGAAATGCTCAGATTTGGGTGCACGTTAAAGAACCCCAGGTGATCGAAATTTCTGGAGCCCTCCACTACGGCGTCTTTCATAATCATATGTGGCTTTGGGACGATAGACCCCACATATCAATGTTATAACGCGTCCGGTGCTCTACTACTGAGCTACGGTGGTGGACATATTCCTGTTCACCTGGGAGCCAGAGAAGAAACTTTCGAGCCGGAAAAGAAGAACAACTCCATAAAAAGAGATGAAAATAGCTATAGACATAGAGAGACAGAAAAAATGGCAGCATAACTACGGGGTGAATGAGGGAAAGTGGGCTGAAGCATCCATCCGTCCATTCGTTCTTGCTTCCGTCCGTCTGTGTGACCGTCCATGCGTCCATCCGCCCGGCCGTGCGTGCGTCTGTTCGTGGTCCGCACGTCCATCCATGCGTCCGTCCCTGCGTTCGTCCATGCATCCGCCCCTGCCTCCGTGCATGCGTCCATCCATCCGAGCAGCCATCTGTGCGTTCGTACATAATCTGTCTGTGTCTTCGTCTGTCCATCTAGTCAACACTCCAAGCACCACCATATCGCATCTTTTTAATATATATTCCGCATATAGAAGCACCGTCATCCAGTGGACATTCCGAGGACTAAACGAGAGGTGGCACACGCACACTTTCTTACGGCTTGCGCTTCGTGTTTATTTCCCACTTTTAACCACTTCGAGTTCGTGGTATAAACTAGTTCACTGTATTCATGGCAGCGTGGCTCAACGCTCGCTAAACCTTTGTAAAACCAAGGAGGTTACGCCCAGTGAGTATATCGTAGCAACCTTTTCTTGTCAGATAGCGCTCAGTGTACATGCCAATGGCAGCTAATGGGGAATGAGAGACAGGAGAATTCGGCTTTTGCTTCGTGTCTACTTCCCACCCTTAACCATCTTGAGTTAATGGTATTTACTAGTTCACTGTATTCATAGCACGGCGGCCCAACGCTCGCTAAACCTTTCTAAAACTAAGGAGGTTACGCCCAGTGACTATAACGTAGCAACTCTTTCTTGTCAGATAGTGCTCAATGTACATGCCAATGGCTGCTAATGGAGAATGAGATACAGGAGAATTCGGCTTTTAGTTAACGCGCACGCTGCGAAGTTTTTATTGTTCAACAACGCACAGGAGAAATATCCCACCGGCACCACTTTGCCGGTCAGAACGTAAGACCAATTACGCACTACGACTACGACGAGGTACGAACGAGTGCCGCTTTAAGAATCTCTGCTCTAAAAAAAAAAGGACACAGAGGTTCACAGAGGCTAAATGACAGGAAACATGAGAGAAAACCACAGGGAAGCGAAGAAGGCTGCCCACTTGCAATTTCGGCACCAGCGCTGCGAAACTGCCTTAGCATTTTGCCTATGTTCCATTCCGCTGCTAAACCATTTTTCACTTAGCAGCGTTCGTGGTGTGTTGGCTACACTCTTGCGTCCATTATTGCACCCCTTGTCACTTTGAGGGCCCAAAAACCACCTCTGAAAATACGAAATGGAGCACATTACCTAATCTGGGCGCTTGTCGTTTATTTGGTGCTCTTCGTTACGGCAGAACAGCGGTTCCAGTGACATGACTAGAGAACATACTCTAGAATAGTCCCTATAAAAAAATATCACTTATCAATGTTCTCTTACTTTGCTTTTTAAGGCATTCACCAACCCGTTCTTCCTCAGCACAAGTGATTATCGCGTGCGATGTAATGAGTTTGCTTCATTTTGTGAGTTTACAATTGAGCAAGTAGAAAGAACACAATGTGGCCGACCAGCTTCAAATGCTTATGCACGGAACGATTAGCCCTAACATTGTACACGAAAAGACAATATGTGGAGGAAACATCATCTGTTATAATGCTAATGAAAGTGTGAAGGAAATCAATGAAGAGGCGCCAGATTACTTGATCTTTTCAAAGGACGAACTCTTTACAGCAAAGACAATGCAGCTTTGCCCAAATAAAGGCCAGCTCGCTTGCACGGTTCTTGTATTTTTTGCGATAAAATTATATCGACACTCTGCACAGTTTTTTTATTATCGCCTTTATGCTTCGTGTAAAGTCCAAACTAATCAATGGTTAGAACGAATCGTGTGCTGTAACAGCGAGTAAGGTCTCGCGAGTGCTAGCGAGGAACACAGCTGAAGCAATGACGAAAAAAGCTGCCCATCTCCACTGAGGGCGCATGCGACAACATCCCTCCGTATGCGAGGCCTGGCATAGATTGCTCCTGAACCAGCAAGGAAGCACCTCATTTGTCTATCGGTTGATAAAGAGTACGAATGAATGCCGGGTAGAGGCGCTGCGTGGCTCGAGCCTGATTTTTAAACATTGATTGAATGGGCATGATCGCCAGCACTAGCGTGTGCCACATCTCGGCAGGCATCAGCAAACGGCTCCTGCACCCTTCTGCGCGCTATGATGCCATTACTTCGTCCTGTGACTACTGATACGACCGGCTGTACGAAAATCGTTTCTTTCCCTTCAGCGGCTGTATTTCCAAACACTAGTATTTTGTAGTTTCGAGAGATTTAATGAAAAAGAGAGTAGACTTTGTTCATGATATCATCGTTCACGTTATCAATGTTGATGTTATGATCGCGTTCAATGCTTCACCATTTCACCTAAAATATGTTTTTTTTATTCAAGGGAGAAATTTTTTTCCCAAGCAGTTCTTCCATAACCGCAGAGCCGTAAGCTCCAATTGACCATAATACGGAGTCTAGTGAAACGAATAGCACATTGTCGTAAGCAATGGAACCCCCTCCTTTTCAATTGAAACATTTTGGGCTAGCATACTGTGAAATTTTAGGCGTCAAGCGACGCTGCTGACTTTGCTTCTCCAACAGCCAGTGAAAGCCACTCCTAGTTCATGACCCCTTGCTATGCCGAGATGTACTATACCATACTGTACTCTACTTGTACGAGGTAGTATACAATGCTGTATGCTCTGCTGAAGTGTGTTTGTAATCTGAGTGGTGGAAACGCTCGCCTTCCGACTGCAGATAAGAAGGTTCGTACTCGCCTGGCGAAAACATTTTAGGGGCGAGGCTCCTTACACCGTGGGTCATATGTCCCGTGTCGTCGTCGTAGTAACCACCTCTCGTTTAGTCCTTAGACTGATTGCTGGATTGGGGTACTGTATATGATGAATATATGATGAAAAGTTGCGAGATGGCTGTACTTGGAGTGTTTAATAGATGGATGAATGGACAAACGTACAGACAGACGAACAGCCTAACCCACGGATGGACGGCCAAACATACAGCCGGACAGAAGGATGGACGCATGGACGGATTCATGGAGACTTCACCCCACTCACCACCTTTCACTTCGTGTATTTGGTGTGATTTGTTTCCCAATGAGTTTTCCTTTACGTTTCATCGATTTCGTCCTGGTCTCTCTTCATTTTTTTTTATTTTGCCCCCGACAATTTGGCGCATGTGTTCCACGACCGATGCAGAAAATGACGAAGAAGTGGACAAACATGCGTTGCTGTTATTGATGATTATAATTTTTCTTGACACTGCGCGGATTGATTGCCGGCTTAAAGAGCTCCTCTGTCTTATTTTTAACGTTATTCGTTTCATCATCACGCATTAGTGACCATGTAGTTCTCAGAACTAAAGTGTATCCTACGCAATATTAACTCAGAAAAGTGCAGTCAGGCAGGAACGGCACCAGGTGATAAAAGGTGGCAGATACCACATACCGGGTGAATTGATAATATGCGAAGCGCTGAATGAGGAAGGTTGATATGTCTTCCAATTCCGAACAATGTTACCAGGCAGACGTAAATTATGCCTACATGACACTCATGACATGTATTTCATGTTTAGAGGTGTCATGTTTTCTTCCTCGTGTATTCACATCACGTTATACCAAATTTGGTATATGTGAAGCTAGCAAAGCAGCTGCCAGTGTACCCTAAGTGTGGCATGTAGTGATGTTTTTATATGACACGCATGTCATGATTATGATATTCGTACCAGTCGTATACCTTCGTCATTCCTACCAAATTTTGTATCTGTGAAGCTGGCGAAATTGCCGCTTGCGTGCTATGAGCATAGCATGTAGTCACGTTTACGATGACACGCAAGCCGTGATCATCATGTTTGGACGTGCTATTTACCTTCGTCGTCTATTTACGACACTTAATACCACATTCGTTATGTGCGAAACTAGCACAATGGCCACCAGCACATCAAAAGTGCGCCATAAAGTCATGACTTTACATGACACGCATGTCATGATTATCCCGTTTGCACCAGTCATATACCTTTGTCAGTCGTACCAAACTTGTTATATGTGAAGCTGGCGAAACGGCCGCGAGCGCACTATGAGCATAGAATGTAGTCGAGTTTTACATGACACACATTTCTTGATCATATTGTTTAAACGTCTCATTTACCTTCATCGTCTATTCATGTCACGTAACACCAAACTTGGTGTAAGTGAAGCTAGTGAAACGTCCGCCAGAACACCATAGGTGTGACATGTAGTGAAAACACCATGAGTGTGGCACAGTGGCATGTAGCATCATGAGTGCTACACAATCATGTCTTACATGACACGCATGTCTGGTGAAACGACCGGGAGTTCGCTATGAGCTAAGCATTTATTCGAATTTTACATGACACGCGTGTCATGATCATCGTATTTGGATGAGTCATTTGCCCTTGACATTTGTTTACCTCATGGAATCTGAAATTCGTTATACGTGAAGCTAGCGAAATTTGCGCCAGTGCATCTTGAGTGTGGCGCAGTCATATTTTTTATGACACGTATGTCATGACTATCGTGCTTGAACAAGTCATTTTCCTTCGTACTCAATTCAAGTTACGTAATACCAAATTCGGTATATGTGAAGCTAGCGAAGCGGCCGTGAGCGGATCATGAGCGTGTCATGTAGTCATTTTTTTAGATGACAGTCCTTCCGAAATCATCGTGTTTGCAGCAGTCACATAGCTTCGTCATTCATTCACGTCACGAAATACCAAATTTGGTACATTCAAAGCTAGAACACGGCAAGCGCACGATGAGCGTGGCGTTTAGTCATGACTTATATGACATAAATATTATGGTTTCCACGTTAGAGCCTGTCACTTATGTTGAACATGCATTCATCTCATACCATATAAGTTTTGCAGTGGGTAATGTGAACGAAACCACTGAAAGAGCAGCACGAACATGATATACATATGGTGACATTGGGAACATGACATACATATGGTGGGCTTCGCGGCTGTGCCAATTCACAAACCGCTAATCGGCTCATCCTGATCATGCAGGTTTTTGCTCGCATCATCACCGACCTGCTCGTGTCTGCCTTTCTGACAGCCTCGTCTGCCACTCCGGGAAACTTTGGGCCTGCTGGCAACAGAAGTGAACCTTGCGTTTTCCTCCGGCCTGTCACCCATGCTGCAGGACCTTCAGCAGCGCCCCCAATCCCGCTGTGGAGCATCGAAAGGAATTTAGCTGCCCTATCGCCGTCGACAACATCCTATGCGCAGACTATAAAGCATCAACCACCGTCCACCGCGCACTGTGGGCTTCGCGGCTGTGCCAATTCACAGACCGCTAATCCGCTCATCCTGATCATGCAGGTTAGTAGCTCGTATCAAGCACTTACTAAAAAATCGAGTGATTACTTTTTGGAGCAGCTGCCAAGCCCACAGTGCTGCCTTTTACTTGTTTCTGAATGTATTGATGTCATACGCGCCTTGCTACTGCTGTTGGGGGATGTAGAGACAAACCCCGGTCCTGACAAAATCGTCCTTGAAGAACTGATAAAGTTGTTTGCCGGCCAGGCCACTTTGATAACCGAGATGCAGAGCCTCAAAACCCAGCTTACAAGTACAAACAACTCTATCACTAATTTAAGCACCCGTCTCGCAGACTTAGAAAAGCATTACCAAAGTCTTCTAGCTCTCCGAACAGAAGTCGACGCCCTTAATTCTAAGACCGGTCAACTAACCCATCGTATGTGTGACATTAAAGAGCGCCTTGACGAATTTGAAAACCATTCCCGACGCAACAACTTAATATTTTACGGGTTTCCCGACACCAACCCGAAGAAAACATACGCTCAATCAGAACAAATAATCATTAACCACTGCCTCGAAAGCTTTGGTCTTACAGTCGAGACTAAAGATATAGAGCGTGCACATCGTCTAGGGTGTTACAACACTAATCGAAAACGACCCATTATTGTTAAGCTTTCATTCTTCGAAACTAAAGAATCTATCCTTTCGAGCGGCCCAAAACTAAAAGGCACTAATTTCAGCATTGGCGAAGATTTCACGCATCCAGTTCGAACTGCACGAAAACAGCTTGTAACCTTTTCTAGAAGCAAGTCCGTACCATTTTCATTACGCTTCAAAACCCTGCACATCAGAGCGCAGCGATATATCTTTGACAATGCAGCAGGAATTGTCAGAGCCGTATCGTAGGGATCATGTCGCCGTCAGCTAGCACGCCATCAGCCCCGTACGAACGGAAGAGCAAACCTTTCATTTTATGTACTTTATACTAACATACGTAGTATTCTTCCCAAGCGGGTGCCCCTGTCTAATCTAGTACAATCATCCGGCAGTAGTGTACTGATACTAACAGAAACATGGCTCAGTGACGACATTGCAGATACAGAGGTACTGGCCGACTTGTCAAACTTTAGCGTCTTTCGTCACGATCGTAAAAATGCACGTGGCGGAGGCGTATTCATCGCCACTAAAAAGAACTATCATGCTCTCTAATCAACACATCTTCACAACTAGAATTATTATGGGTAATATGCCGTGCCCCTTCCCGAAGCAATAATACTGGCGTATGCTATAGGCCCCCTTGAACTGACCCAGACTTCCCCCGCAAACTTGACGAAATCTTATCCCAGCTAACTAATAAACACCCTAACGCACGTATTCTGCTTTATGGAGATTTTAACTTTCCCTCCATTAATTGGCTCAATCAGGTTTCCCCAACCTCGGGAAATACTGAAGCAAGAGAATTCGTCGATGTTTGCCTCAACTTTAGCGTCATCCGACAGGTAACCGAGCCAACGGGCGTCACTAGTGAATCCTCAAACATTTTAGACCTGGTACTAACAAATAGCCCCGAAAGCTTAAAATCTATTGCATACTTAAGTGAAATCAGCGATCACAAAGTCATTCATACTATATTTACCTTCACCCCAAAAAATACCCCCATTTTCCGCAAAACGATTCACTTGTATGACAAGGGTAATTATGAATTAATTAATCGTGAATTACGAGATTTCCTACCATACTTCGAACTCAATCTCGGTTCCTGTTCTCTCAATGACAGCTGGCTATGCTTAAGGACAAGATAACTGACTTGACTAATAAATTCATCCCCACAGTGAGCTTTACTGCCAATAAAAATAAACCATAGTTTTCCAAAAGCTTGAAAACACTTGAAAATAAAAAAAGCGCCTCTTCTGAGCTGCGAAGTTTAATGGTAATGCGTGCGCATGGGGCAAGTTCTATGCCGCGGAAGATGCTTATTATGCTGAAATTAGAAAAGCGAAACAGACATTCTCTCACAATGATTTATCTAAAATTCTGAAATCTAACCCTAGAAAATTCTGGGAAATCATAAACCCGCAACTAGCACGAGACATCACGCTTACAAACGATAAAAATGAAGACGTAAGCGACACTGTTTGTGCCAATATCTTTAACACCGCGTTCTCATCAGTGTTCACTAAAGAAGCCAACGTACCGTTTCCTACGCCACCTACTACGACATTACCAGTGATGGCCCCTGTTGTGTTATCCGTTAGTGGCATTTCATCACTCATTGACAAACTAAAACTTTCATCATCAGCTGGCGTAGACAATATTAACTCTAAATTTTTTAAAAATACTAAGGAAGTTATTGCAGTGTACTTTTTGATGATGTTCTCATTGTCACTCGAAACAGGAATTTTAACAGACGACTGGAAGGAGGGAAAGGTCATTCCAGTCCACAAATCAGGTAACAGACAGTCCCCCCCTAAATTATCGACCCATCTCTTTAACAAGCGTCCCCTGCAAAATCATGGAACATGTCATATATTCACACATAATGAGCTTTCTTGACACCAACAATATTTTTCATTCTTCCAAGCACGGATTTCGTAAATCATTATCCTGTGAAACCCAACTTGCTATAATTATTCATGATATACACTCTTCTCTCGACCGTCACTTTCAGACAGATGCAATCTTTCTCGACTTCGCAATAGCCTTTGATAAGGTACCGCACAAACGCCTACTGTTAAAACTTTCCCAGCTGAACCTGCACCCCAACATTCTTGCATGGATCACACAATTTCTTACTAACCGCTCTCAGTTCGTCTCCATTAAAAATACCCGTTCTAGCTCCCTCCCAGTAACATCCAGCGTCCCCCAAGGATCTGTACTCGCACCCCTCTTGTTCCTAATATATATATTAATGATCTTCCTGTTCACGTATCTTCCCATATCCGTTTATTTGCCGATGACTGTGTCATCTATCGCACAGTTATTAACATTTCTGATCAAACTACACTCCAACAGGAACTGGATCTCGTGCAACAGTGGTGTGATCTTTGGTTAATGAAGCTTAACCCCACTAAATGCAAACTCGTCTAATTTCAACGCCAGCGTAATCCTTTATAATTCTCATACCTAATCTTCAATTCCGCTATCGAACAAGTTCAGTCATATAAATACCTAGGCGTCACCTTAACATCTGACCTTTCCTGGAACACACGCATCAACAACATCATATCATCCGCGAACAGATCCCTCGGTTTCCTAAAGCGTCATTTGCGTCACGCACCACTAGACATAAAACTTCTGGCGTACAAATCGCTCATCAGACCTAAACTAGAATATGCAGCGCCCATCTGGAGCCCGCACCAGATATACCTAATAAACGAAATAGCATCTGTACAAAATCGTGCCACTAGGTTCATTCACTCTTCATATTCATACGACATAAGCATATCATCCCTATAACGTGACATTGATATTGCTAATGTTTCTGTGCGTCGCCGCATCGCCAGCCTCTGTTTGTTTCACAAGTTCTTTCACAGTTCCCTCAATCAAGCACCTTACATCATCCCACCAGCGCGCATATCTCACCATACAACCCATCCTTATTCAATCGCACGCGGACGCGCTCGCACTACTACTTTTGCTGCCTCATTTTTTCTTCGCACAGCAGTGGACTGGAATGGCCTTCCCCGTGACATTGCAGCCATCACGTGTTCATCAACATTTGCGCAAAACATAAATCCATATTGTTTGTCAGAAGATCACTCTCTGTTACCTCCATTTGTAATACCTCCACCCCTTATGTAATACCGCCTCACCGGGGTCTTTAAGGTAATAAAGTGCAGTGAAGTGAAGACATTCATGGCATGCGTGTCATGATTTTAATGTTATGACTACTTTTCTCGTCATTCAGTAGTGTTATGCCATACAAATTTTGGTATAGGTCCCATTATTGAAAGAGTGAGGAGAGGTAAATCTCCTAGACGAGTATATATATATATATATATATATATATATATATATATATATATATATATATATATATATATATATATATATATATAAGAGAAAGAAGTGTATACCTAAGGGCTCGTTTTTCCGTGTTTTAACACAATATAATGAGATATAACAGACAGTAATGCCAAGGAATGTACAGGGGAAGTTATTAGAACCAATGGAATGAAATAAGAAGAAAGAAGAAAGAAAAGTGGATGAAAAAATTACCAACTATGAGCAGGAATCGAACCTACGACCTATATATATATATATATATATATATATATATATATATATATATATATATATATATATATATATATATATATATATATATATATATATTTTAATGAGATCTAACAGACAGTAATGCCAAGGAATGTACAGGGGAAGCTATTAGAACCAATGGAATGTAAGTAAGAAGAAAGAAAAGTGGATGAAAAAATAACCAGCCGTTCCTGCTCACGGCTGGTTATTTTTTCATCCACTTTTCTTTCTTGTTATTTACATTCCATTAGTTCTAATAACTTCCCCTGTACATTCCTTGGCAATACTGTCTGTTAGATCTCATTAATATTGTGTCAGAACACGGAAAAACGAGCCCTTACGTATACACTTCTTTCCCTTATATATATATATATATATATATATATATATATATATATATATATATATATATATATATATATATATATATATATATATATATACGAATACGATCTCAACAATGTGGTCGAAGTTCGCTAAGATATGCTTCGCATTTATAACAATAATATATATGGCTTGAATGTCGCAAAACGACTATATCATTATAAGATGCCGTAGTGGAGGTGTCGGAAAATTTTCTGTTCTTTAAAGTGCAAGAAAATCGCACAGTACTCGCGCCTCTACCTGTACACCTACAATAAAATGCGATAGCCATGGCTGGGATCGAACCCGTGACCTTTGGTCAGCAGCCGAGCACCATATACAGTGTATTCCGTGGCGGATAAGTGATATTGTGGGCGTGAGTTCATGCGAAAAGTCAGTTTTCTACGCCGGCAACAATTCAGTGGTTGGCAGCCATCTTTGGCATCAGGAATTTCGACGCAAAGCTTTTTTGCGATAGTCACGGACTTACAAAAGTGCTGTTAGGAGTGGTTGCGATGACCGCCAGCTACGCACATTTAAGCGCGCCGCCGTGCCAAAACGAGCCTGGAGTAGCCCTGCTGCCATCTTGCGTAAAGCGGCCGCAACTTGGTGAGAGAGCAGCGTTTCGCCGCCTCTCGTGCTTCATATGCGAAAAAGCAAAAGCTTAGTATACCTTGATGGACCTTTCTCCTTCCCTTCTTTACCACGATCCCACCTTCAAAAACAGTAGCACTCACTTTTAGAGCTATTCACAATTTTGGCTAATTGAGAAACAGCGCGAGCAGCAAAGGTTTTCGACAAGCACACACATCGCTTTCTTTTTTCGTCGACAGATGGCAATAGGAGTCCAGTGGCAAGGGGCTTTAAGTGGCGCTCTCAGTAGTGCACTGAGGGGCGCCTGTCTTCGAGAATGGGAAGAAAATGTGGTGTGGAGCGCTTTCGTGGGTAGGTGTTCTCGCAGCCTCGCGGAACACAAAAACGACGACAACCAAAAATTACCAGATCCCACGTGCAGTGGGAATCGATATGCGAAGCACAAATGAGGAAGGTTGATATGTCCCTCTGAAATCAGCCCAACGTTACGAGGCAGACGTATGCCATGCTTATTAGGTTTCAACGTGTCATTTACCTTCGCAATTTATTAACATCATGCGATACTAAGTTTTGTATTTGTTAGGCTTGCGTAACGCCTGTGAGCACGCTATGAGCGTAGCTTGCAGTCAAGATTTACATGTCACACATGTCAATATTATCATGTCTGGACGTCATCCATTCACGTTACGTAATACCAAAGTGGGTATATGCTAATCTAGTGAAACGGCCGCGAGTGCATCATGAGTGTGACATGCAGTCATGTTTTTACACAACATGTAAGTCATTATTTCCACGTTAGGATTTGTCACTTAAGTTCGCCCTGCCTTCATGTCATACCATACCAGTTTTGCGATATGTCATTCGAACGAAAGCAACACAAGAGCAGCAAGGCCATGAAATGTAGATCATGACATTTATGAAATACATGCAATGATTTTCATGTTATGAGAAGTCAAATGCTCTTCATACTGTCATTTCCACACGAATTCGGGTATCGATACGATAAACAAAACGGCCAAGAGAGCTAAATGTCGTACGCGGCTAGGCAGATATATATATATATATATATATATATATATATATATATATATATATATATATATATATATATATATATATATATATATATATATATATATATATATATATATATATATATATATAGAGCTAGATAGATAGATAGATAGATAGATAGATAGATAGATAGATAGATACGCTCAAAGGCGCTGAAGTTCGTTGAGAAATGCTTCTCATTTAAAATGCCTGATACGTGGAAGTGCTCAATGTCTTTCTTGAGGTATTTCAACGAAAAAGCTTTGGTTTGTCTGTCTGTCTGTCTGTTTGTCTGTCTTTTCATTTGTCTGTTTGGCTGCCGAAACGACACCCGAAACTGCCAAAATCTAAGCTCATCCACAGCGCCCACCACAATTGCTCAAGTTGGAGCATTCATACTTGAACGATTGTCAAATAACAGTGATTATTCCGCATAACTGAGGCGCAATAACAACGCGCCAATGTTCTGAGGTCTGCCTCTTCATACTGGAAATAACATACATAAGTAATTCGATGAGGCGTCACACTCTGATGCAGACAGTTACGGAACTCACTTTTCTCTTCTCTTCTCTTTAAGAATCACATATGAGGAGCATAGCATTCATCACGCTGCGCTGACAATGAAAAGGCAAGTGACGCTTTGCTAAGATCTATCTATCTATCTATCTATCTATCTATCTATCTATCTATCTATCTATCTATCTATCTATCTATCTATCTATCTATCTATCTATCTATCTATCTATCTATCTATCTATCTATCTATCTATCTATCTGTCTATCTATCTATCTATCTATCTATCTATCTATCTATCTATCTATCTATCTATCTATCTATCTATCTATCTATCTATCTATCTATCTATCTATCTATCTATCTATCTGTCTGTCTGTCTGTCTGTCTGTCTGTCTGTCTGCCTGCCTGCCTGCCTGCCTGCCTGCCTGCCTGCCTGCCTGCCTGCCTGCCTGCTATCTATCTATCTATCTATCTATCTATCTATCTATCTATCTATCTATCTATCTATCTATCTATCTATCTATCTATCTATCTATCTATCTATCTATCTATCTATCTATCTATCTATCTATCTATCTATCTATCTATCTATCTATCTATCTATCTATCTATCTATCTATCTATCTATCTATCTATCTATCTATCTATCCGCCAACGACTTTTAGCTCTCCTGGTCGTTTTGATGATGGTATCGATATGAAAATAGGTATGGCATAACATAACTGTATGATATGCATATGTAACTAGTCATAACGTAAAAATTGTAACATGTATGTCATAAATGTCATGATTTACATATCATGGTATTCCTGCTCTTGCGAAAGTTTCGTTCTCATGACATACTGCAAAACTGGGATAGTATGACATCTCTGCATGGTGAACACAAGTGGCAGACCCTAACACGAACATCATCACATGCTTGTCACTGTCAAGTAACAACAGGACTACATGCCACGCTCATGATGCGCTCGGGGCCATTTTTCTAGCTTCGTATATAAGAACGTTAGTATCACGGGACGTGAATGAATGACGAAGGTAGGTGACTGGTACAATCATTATAGTCATGACATGCCTGCCATGTAACAACATCTTTGCATGCCTCGGTCATGATGCGCTCGCGGCCGTTTTGCTAGCTTCACATATACCAATTTTAGTAAGGATGGAGAAGCTATATGAGTGGTGCGAAGATAATCATGACGAGCTTGTCATGTAAGAACATTGCTTATGATGCGGTCGTGGCAGTTTCACCAGCTTCACATAGAGAAAATTTGGTATTACGTGACGCGCATGGAGGAAGGCGGTAAATGACACATCAAACCATTATACTCGTGACATGGGTGCCATGTAAAACTTGAGTACCTAATACGCTCATAGCGCGTACACGGCCATTTGCTAGCTTGAGATATACAAAATTTGGTATTCCGTGATGTGTATGGAGGACAACCACAAATGCCAGATGCAAACATGATAATCATGGCATGGAAGTGACATGAAAGTCGTGTACGGCATATATTACACGGCTATCACTTCTAGTACTTGTATCACAAACGTTAGTGGTGCCTTTGTTACGCCACTATAAACAACATACTTGCATCTTTCCTAGATATGTGAGGGCACATAGGATTCTTCTTGTGTTTACTGCAGACTACGTCCGTCTGCCTCGTAGCGTTGTGCTGATTTAAAGTGACAAATCAACCTTCTTCAATCGTGCTTTGCATATCATCGCTTCCCACTGTATGAGAGATCTGCCAATTTTATTTTCTAATTTTAGATTGATGAAATTCTGAATTTGCTTAACGTCCATATTAGTCATGAATAGTTTGTTCAAGCGGCCTTCGTTCGTAAAGAGTATTTGATAATTTTTTGAACCTAAATTTGAGGATGCTAAAACGCAGCACGTTTGGCAGCAGCAATGTGATAATGTTTTGATTTCCCGAACCTTAAACCGAGGCTGCAAAAAATTAAGCAGTGCAGTTTTCTTGCATCCAGAATGAAAATTTTAGTATTTTTATTCAGGTGCTACAAATTTGGGATCGAAGATTTTTCTTTTGAGCCACTATTACGATGTTCATTAAGCAGTATTGAGGAACGGCGTAGCTTGGATAACTGGAAAAATCCATTCTGACATGTTCTGTATGGCTCAGAAGCATACTGCACTAATTGAAGACGTGCAGTGCTCATTTAGTTTTTTTCATTACTAGTCGATTTTAGCTAAAGCAACCTGTATAAGTGTGCAGATGTAAACTAAAAGCTGCAGTTCACCGCAATCAGACTGTATGCGCATCGAAAACAGGTAATAGCTGCGTGGTGGACTCAAAACTGCAATGTGAATCGCAATGGCACCAACAAATATAATCCGTTAGACAAAAGACCACTCCACTGTGCTATGAGATACTGTGAGACTTTGCTCCGTATTCCCAAACCAATCTCAACCTTACCTCAAGTTTTCCTCATCGGCTATAAGCCGTTATTGCACTTGCTGAAGACAGTCGGCTAGTATACATGACGCAGTCTCGTTGTTTTATTTTACCCTGTGTTGCGTTTTGGCGGGTCAGCCTTTTGCTGTGGCCGCCAGAATGAAAGAAAGGCAGCCGCCTCATTTTGTGGAGATAAGGAGCAGCGCCAAGACGCCCTGCTATTTCCGTGTGCTGGGCACTGCATAGCTGAAATTACTCTATGGATCACCGCTGTCCTTCGGGTCCGGGCAGAGATGCGACTCGTGGCGGCTTCGTGCCCCGGAAAAAGCCACACTACCGAGCTTCCGCCGATTACGGACGTCGGACCACCACGCTGTGCGTCTCTGACTGATGAGCCACCGAAGCTCAAATCGGTACCAGATGTCCAGGTATGGGCCCTCGGAGGCGCCTAGACCGCAATCGCCGTTCGACAAAGCTTGCGTGGTCGGCGCGAGCGGCGAGATGACAAACGCGTTTCACCCCGCTCGCTGGAAGCAAGGTTTGCCGGAGGAGGCAGGATCGCCGGGAACATACACGTGTTTGCTTTGTGTATGTGTGCTTGTTGGGGGTGGTGTCGGCATAATGATACTCGTGTGCTCTGCGGGAGATGTTATTGGACAGTGCCGTATGCACCTATTCCCCGATCTAAGGATCTGGGGAGTTGAGACTGTATTTAATGAACCCTCGCAGGCTGCTTAGTCTGGTTCATGGAGCTCCTTCAATAGACAGCCGTTTTTCAATAAAGAGCTTCGGGCCAGAGAGCCCGTGCGATGTAAATAATGCAAATAAACCCTCTCCACGAAGTTCAACCTCCTCCTGCTACGACATCTTCCTCACGGATCTCCGGTGCCGCGAACCCCGGTGGCCACAACTGGATGGCAGCGGTTAGATGAGACTCGACGACGGAGAGTGACATGGACCATAGGTCAACCGAAAGCCCTAGCCCTGGAATGTGGCGGGATGAAAACAGAGTGCCATGACCGCACGTAATCGGGTGAGTGCCTGGCTTTGTGCTTGACATGTATCGAGTCTTTTAGCCTAGACCCGTTAATAGACATATAACGGACAACTGCCTAGCCCCGGTGGTTGCTAGTAAGGCACTAATGTGGTTGCTAGTAGGAATAATAATAATAATAATAATAATAATAATAATAATAATAATAATAATAATAATAATAATAATAATAATAATAATAATAATAATAATAATAATAATAATAATAATAATAATAATAATAATAATAATAATAATAATAATAATAATAATAATAGTTGTTTTTAGATGCGCCTGTACAACCTTATAATTGTTTCTGGGCACATAAATAAATAATAAATCATCAATTAATAATGAAATCCCAAGCCTTAGATGCCTCATTAAATCTAAAATTTGACCGTTTGCGGCGTCTCGCATCCTGCAATGTAGTAAACGATAGATGGATGCAAAAATAATCACGACGAGATGACGTGTCATTATAGCGTCACATGACAAAGTAATTACATCGCACCCAATCCCATCATAGCTTGTCCAAAGGCTGGCTGACTGATTGGCTATGCAAAACGGTGTCTTTAACCGTAGAGGAAATGCATAACCACATTAGTTGCAGATAGCTTTCGGAGGGCGGCAGGATGAAGACATCGACTGATCGAAAAAAAAGAAATGGCTATCGCCTTCAAGTTGTCTTACGTGAATGCATAAGAGACCCTGGAATAATAATAATAATAATAATAATAATAATAATAATAATAATAATAATAATAATAATAATAATAATAATAATAATAATAATAATAATAATAATAATAATAATAATAATAATAATAATAATAATATTATTATTATTATTATGGTCTAGCTGACTTACACTTGAGCATGTGTACGAAGACATTTTGATCATATCAATGTTAGATTTACTGAAACATGATAAAAAAATCTGTGGGAATACAAACTGTTTAGTGTTTTATATTTCCGAAAGACAACATGTACATGAATGTCGAGATCAGCTAGTAATTGTATTAGACTTAGGTGCACGTTAAGAAATCACAAATCCTCGAAATTTCTGAAGCACTCCGCAACGGCGTTCTTCATAACCATATAGTGGTTTTGGGATCTAGGATTTCCGCGATTATTACATCTAGTAATAAGAAATTGAGTTTTTGTTGACTATAAAAGATTAACAGAATTTTTTCCATCGTGATGTGGTTTGACATTAGGTAATGCACTGGAAAATCTGCGTATTTTGATCATCAGAAATCCTGATGCATGTTGTCATCTGAGTCTCCATTGCACACCTGATGCGAAGAGACATTAGGCTTTGCAGGTCTAATGTCAATCTAATGACTCATTAGGTGTGCATTAGCTGCACATTAGATTCTCAAAATTCATTTTCATAAGGGCCCCCACAGGTCGCGGGATCGAATCCTGGCTGTGGCGGCTGCATTTACGATGGACAAAAAAATACTATAGATCCACGTGCTCAGATTTGGGTACACATTAAGTGACCTAGGTGGTCGTGATTTCTAAAGCTCTTTACTACGGCATCTCTCGTAATCGTATGGCTCTTTTGGGACGTCAAACTCCACACGTCTATCAAATAAACTTGACTATAATCGCGACTAACACGCTGTGACTCCTATATCAAAAAAGCATATATGTAAGCTTTATAATAATATTATAATAATACCTTTCATTTCTTCAAATAAAACAGTACATGTGACTAGGCCGGCCAAAGCCAATTGGTGTCTTGAGTGGCAGAGCCTGGCAGACAGCAAAACAAACCGGACGCGTTACAAGATTGTATTTCATGGCCTAAGAGGGATGATAGGACAAAAAACGTCTTACGATAAAATGAAAATCAAATCGAAAAACGATAAAATCAGCTAGCCAGCACTGCAATCACAACTGACGTTTCGCGAATACTAGGTTCTATTTGAAAAGTAGTTTCGAAGTTTGGCGTGCTCTGGGGTAGAGTACTTGACTGCCACGCCGAAAGCTTGCGTTCAATTCCTGTTGGAAACCTGACAATAATTCTTTGCACTTGTCTGGTCAACGCTGCTGATTCCAGTTTTTTCTTAACGCTCACGCGTTAAAATTACCCGCGTGTATTCTCGCCATTCCTGGGTAGATACTAAGTGTCCATCACCTATAGGACATACTAGCATATCAATGCCACGTACCCACTCGCGGGTATGTGTCACTGTCTGGCGCAAAGTGTGTGAAGACGCACGCGACGGGATTGTGACATTATTCATGTGTGCACTAGCGTGTAAAATTCGTCATACCATTTTACCTTCATACACTAATTTCAGTTCACGCCAAGCTAAAGGGTTGATCACAAAAGCACCAAGACGTAAATGGCTAGATAGATAAATAGATGCGCATAGAAACGCCGAGAGTGCTTACAGTACGGAAACAAAATGCTTCACATATAAAATACCCCCCTCAGGAACAACAAAGAGGTTTTACCAGTGGCATGTCACTCTTGGCGTCACCCATTATTTGTAAATTTATATTGTTCGTGAGAAGTAGTGCCTGTATTTTCGTCGTGATCAATATTGTCGCGTGGTACAAAACATAATAATTAACGTTAGCTGCCAGTGAAGCAGTACACATCGTCAGAACAAGAGTTCAAGTGTTACGTACACGCCTTTCACGAAGCACGTGAAACTATGTTATTATATACGAAAGCTTCGCTCACTTATTAAAATTAGAATGCCCAAGTGGTGCGATGATGCAGCAATTGATGAGTCAGCGGCTTTTGCCCTTAATTCGCCTCGATGAATTTATTACTAAGTTTAGCAGCTATGCAGAGACACGTGGAGCTGCTAAAACGTGGTATGACGCGACTGGTTAGAAATGTAAGAATTGTATTGTAATTACGATTTTCGCGATATTATTATGAACGCCATGATGAATTGTTTCGTTAAAGATTCATTGCCACATGCGCAAAGCATGCTCATTCGTATGACGACGCAAAGTTCGTCACCGACCGTTGAAACGCAGCCCTTAAGCATGGGCCATTTCGGGAGAAAGGAATATAATGAGGTGAAGATTAGCATCGATAAATATTTGCGCCGGGATGTCTACGGAAACGCTCGCAGAAGAAATGCGAACCATGTTTGTCCTGTGCTTCTTGGCTGGAAGCATTCTTATTGTGGATGGTTTTCTCGATAACGAGGGTCAACATCGCATCGAGTTTCCCAATATTAGACGACGAAGTAAGCCCTACGTAAGTAACCTGCTTGCTTACTTGCGTGAACTGAATATAATGTCATGAATATTGCATAAAGTACCCCAGAATGTTACTTTTTTCGAACATTGTGTGCGTCGTTAAAGCATAGCTCTCTGCGGTCGTGCACGCGTGCAGTTTGCTTGGCATTCCAAATTGAGCGCAAAGGTAAAAATGAAAGACAGGGATGGCGGATCACGGCGTATAATGAATTGTAGCTGTGGTGAATAGAGAGAGAAGAATAATACCTTGCAAGGTTTAAAAGAAGCATGATAAGGAAAGCGGAATTGGACAGAGGAGACAGAAAAAGCATATGGGCTGCATGAACGGGAGTCACTCAGTAGTTGCTAATGTATGGCACAGGAACGGCGTACCTTTGTCGATTAGCTGAAATGATTTCATCATTAAAGTGTATTGCGAGCGCTTGCGTAGATATCAAGTATAACTAACATGATGCTTGGGCAAAGGTTTGTTTGTGGCGACTGCTGTAAAACCCCTCCGGCCCATCAACGAAATATGGGGCGCATTGTCGGTGGGTTGATGGTGAGGATCATAATACATGAGTTGTAAAGTAGCAAAACCACCATATGATTACATAATGTTTGGGAGATGTATCAGTAGCGTAGTTGGCGATGACGCAAATCGCACTGATTGTCGTGTTTTCTTAGTAATAAAGCTACACCCGTATTTATGGGGCTCACAAAAAAAAAAAAGGCAGCATATCCACGGAGTGAATGATGGAGAGTGGGGCGAAGAATTCTTCCGTTCATTCGTTCTTGCTTACGTCCGTCCATGCGTCCGTCAGTGTGACGGTCTATGCGTCCATCAGCCCGTCCGTGCGTGCGTCTGTTCGTGCGTCCGTCCCTGCGTTCATCCATGCAGCCACCCTGTGTCCGTTCATGCGTCCATCCACGCATCTGTCTATGTGTCCGTTCGTCCATCTATTCAACACTCCAAGTACCACCATCTCGCATCTTTTCATCCTATATTGGATGGATGCTGGATGGATGCTATGAGCGTCCCCTTTATAACGGGGTGGTGACAAGTATGCCACCAGGCTCGACAAAAAAAAAAGAAAACCTTTTTTCTTTTTTTTGTTGGCCTAATGCCTCTACTTCGATAAATTCTATCTTAATGGAAAAAAGGTAAATTTTCAGCTTAAGTTCTCTGCCATTTACGGCACACTGTCCATATTTTATTTTTCCAATATTTATTTTTGTCCTTTCTCTCTAATTTTCTGCCACCAATACTCTAACCGTCTCTTACTTATTTCAATCGCGGGTGTGTTCAGCTTTCCATTGTTGTCCCTAAAACCCAAGGCTTCCTGTAGGCTCGTGCCCAAACGTACACCTGGGTGGATATCTCCACATTCAATCAGAACATGCTCCGCCGTTTCCTTATCTTTCCCGCAGCATGTGCATTGTTCTTTTTCTTTACTGAATCTTGCCCATATAGAATATTCCCCATATAGAAGCACCGCCATCCAGCGGACATTCCAAGGACTAAACTAGAGGTGGCACACGCACACTTTCTTACGGCTTGCGCTTCGGGTCCACTTCCCACTTTTAACCACCTCGCGTTCATGGTATAGTCTAGTTCACTGTATTCAGGGCACTGCGGCCGAACGCTCGCTAAACCTTTCGAAAACCAAGGAGGTTACGCCCAGCGAGTATGACGTAGCAAACTTTTTCAGTCAGATAGTGCTCAATGTACATGCCAATGGCTGCTTATGGGAAATGAGAGGCGGAGAATTCGGCTTTTACTTTCTTACGGCTTGCGCTTCGTCTCTACTTCCCATTTTTAACCACCTCGAGTTCATTCATGGCATATACAAATTCATTGTATTCATGGCACTGCGGCTCAACGCTCGCTAAACCTTTCTAAAGTTAAGGAGGTTACACCCAGCGAGTATAACGTAGCAACCCTTTCTTGTCCGATAGTGCTCAATGTACATGCCAATGGCTGCTAATCGTGATCGCAGCCTGCGCGTTAACTAAAAGCCGAATGCTCCTGTCTCTCATTCCCCATCAGCAGCCATTGACATGTGCATTGAACACTATTTTTGATTGTTCAACAATGCAGAGAAGAAGTCTCTCACCGGCACCACCTTGGAGGTCAAAATGTTATACTAGTTACATACTACGGGAAACGAACGGGTGCCGCTATAAAAAGCTTCGCCCCTAAAAAACAAATTTTGTTCTTGGTACCACTGAATTTCGTATATCCTTCTCAATTAACTTGAGGAATTGCGTGCGCGAGTGAGCTTCACGAAACTACTACATTTTAATCAAAGCAACTCTGTTTCACGGCCATACGTGAATAGTTGTTATTACTTTATTCCGATTGGAAATATACGAGCACCCTAGGGGGCATTTTTCTCATCCCCTTCATGTTTTCTCTGAGGACAGAATTGGCACCCCCACCCCGCAGGTCGTACTCTGTAGATGCGAGTGGAAGCGTACGGTGGCTGCCGAAGAGCGCGGCTCAAGCAGGTATGAAGCACAACGGCTGCCTCCGCGGCGCGAAAAGCGCATGGAAGCAGTCATCTCGGTGCGCTTGGAGTGAAATACAAAAAAGGATAAGGGCCACTGCAAGCCTCGCGAGCGAAACGCGTGCTATGACCGACCAGGTACATCAATATACGGCATCAGGGAGCTGCTCATAACTTTGTAATTTCTGCGGTTTTATAGCAATGTTTGCGTTGAATCCGCGGATTGAACGAAGGTCACTTAGCCTGCTGCCGTAATCACGTTTCATAAAAAATGGCATCATTCTTCAAATTATTTGAACCTTTGTGAATCTTTTTTAAGAGAAGGCAAGTCTCAGTGAGCGACCGTGCAATGGTTCGAGCGAAACAAAAAACCTCTAACCCACTCATTCACACACTCGTAATTGTGTAACCTAAATAAGAGGCATGAGCTCTCATTTTAATTTCGCTACGAAGGCTTTTAAACGACGCACTATGAAACAATAAGGACAATATTTCCATTGTCCCAACTCAAGTATATTAAAAAAACGTGCCCAATCCCTCCATTTAGAATGAGTATAAGACGAAAAGTAAACGTATCTTCGCAGTTGTAGTTGTGCCTTTATTGTGCATGGCTTCGCCACAAGGACGAAGAAAATAACGCTCCAGCAACAAATAACACTGTCACGCGAAAAACGACAAGAGTTTCGAATTTTCCAGCGCGCACCTCAAGCAGTATCCACGGACGAAATGAGCATGTACGGCACAAGTGCGGACAAACAACTGTCACAGGCCGATACTCGAAGTACGCTGCTGAAACAGAAAGACGCACGAAACGAACAAACAGGTATACACAAGACGAGTGCGAACAACTGTCACAATTCTTACTTCGTGTGTGAGTAGCGTGCTCCTTGCGTAAACGCGGCCGTGGCAGCGAGTGAAGTGACTGTGTACTCTTAAACCACTGTAACTTCAAAGCGAACCTGCAGTGAAAGCTTCACAGGAGAAAAGCGCCCGCATCCCACGGTAAGCGTGTGCGTGAGCGGGCAACCACGCTAGAGAACATCTAAACGCATGTTGACCCCGCCATGTGAAGGCGTCACTTGTTCCAACTCACAATTGACGATGAAAACGTGCTGGAGTTGCTCAGCTTTGAGACCCACCAAAGGTACATGGTGCGGATAGATCGCTTACCGTTAACTAGCTGGTCAACGTACGTTCTGTAGCTCAGTGGTTTGCGTCGCGTGCTGAGGAGCGACTAGTTGCTGAGTTGGCGCCCCGCATGGAACTGTTTAGTGTCGTTTTTCTTTGCAATATGCTAGTATACATTTTGCAATGTCATGTCCTTGACGGAAACACGCGAGTTGAGTCGTGGTGGACCCCTGCAAAAAATACATGCTGAAAGAGACACCGGAAAAGTTGCACCTGCCGTGCATTAGTGGCAGTCACAAGTTTTTATAGTTTGTACTTTCTCGTGACTGAGCTGTCATGAATTACCTAAACTCAATCTGTCAACGCTCTAAGCCTGACTAGACGGTGTGATATATAACATTTAACTTGTTGGCCGCCTCACAACGTCCGAATCAATCAATAAGTACTGTGTACTTAAATCTGTCTGCTTGTGTGTGGCAGTCACAAGTTTTTATAGTTTGTACTTTTTCGTGACTGAGCAGTGATGAATTAGCTAAGCTCAATCAGCCAACGCTCTAACCCTGACTCGAACATGTGATATATAACATTTAACTTGGTGGCCACCTCATAGCGTCCGAATCGATCAATAAGTATTGTGTACTGAAATATGCCTGCTTGTATGTGGCAGTTTTCAGCGGCAAATTGAGAAGCGCGCGAAACACACAAAACATGAAATTGGCGCGAGTTTGTGACCATTTGCTTAAGCGTTTCCAAGTGTAAGTTCGTTATCATACGACCGAATTCATGTATCGGCGCATTAAACTGGCCTTCACGCAATGAATGCGAAAAAAACTACGTCGCTGACGCATCCATCAGAGAGCATGATTTTTGTGCGTTACGTTGTTGAACCAGCGTAGCTGTATTGGAACAAAATAAAGCTTCGAATTGTATAAGTAGTGGAGAGTTCTTTTTTCTTTACGAAGAACTTACAAACCACAACGATCATCACTTTGTAATGAAATGAATACGTACCTCTCAGATTATTTCAAGTGTCCCTGACCATACGCTATATTTTCTGACGCAAGCAAGAACTTTGAAGTCGGTGAAAGAAAGTTTGCAAATAGAGAATGCTTAGTTAAAAAATAAATAGAGCTCTTATGCACACATAGAGAGAGAGAGAAATAAAGATGCAGGGAAAGGCAGGGAGGTTAACCAGACGCACATCCGGTTTGCTACCCTGCACTGGGGAAGGAATAAAGGGGAGAAAAGAGGTTGCAAAAAAATGAGAAGGTACACACAATCACGAGCACACTCGGGAGCACACACAATCTACAGGCGGTCACTCAGGTTTGTTGACTTTAGGTAAAGTAGCAGTGCTTTAGTTGCTTTCGGCGCAACTGAGGCAGATGCCCAAGGTCCTACTATCTTCTGCACACAAAATCGTCCGGGGTCAAGTCGATTCAAAACCATCCGGAGCTGGCATCGCTGTGTGTCGTAGCAAGCGCAGCTGCACAGGACGTGTTCGATGGTCTCTTCAGCTCCGCAGTAGTCGCATGTAGGAGTGTCTGCCATACCAATGCGAAAGGAGTACACCATTTTAAATGCAACACCCAACCAAAGGCGGCATAACAGTGTCGCATCGGAGCGGGAAAGTTGTGATGGTTGCTTTAGCTTCAGCGAAGGATCCAGTTCATAAAATTGACACCTTTGGAAGCTGGTAGACGACCAGAACGTGCGTGTGAGATCTCGAGCCAGCAGGTAAAGTTGTCTTGCTGCATCATTCCTTGATAGAGGAATCGGGACTACACGGGTTTCTTCATGGGCTGAGCGGGCTGCATCATCGGCTAATTGATTTCCGGTAATACCGATATGTCCAGGCAGCCATTGATATATAATATCGTGCCCTCGTGGTAGAGCTTCATGATGGCAATGTCTTATTTTTTGTACCAGTTGGTCATGACTCCTCCTACGCATGGCAGACTGCAAACTCTGAAGCGCTGCCTTCGAATCAAAGAATATGACCCATTTTCCTGGACGTTCTTGAACGAGATATTGTAAAGCAGCCCTTATAGCAGCAAGCTCTGATGCCGTAGATGTAGTCATATGCGACAACCTAAACTTGATTGTCATTGCTGCAGCCGGAATTACAGCGGCACCTGATGAGCTGCTGGACGAAACGGACCCATCAGTGTATATCTGAGTTCGGTCTAAGTACAACTCATGTAATAATAGCAGTGTTGCTTGCTTCAATGCTACTCTGGAGTGATTGCTTTTATTTTTGATTCCCGGAATTTCTAGACGTACTTGCGGCTGGTCAAGGCACCACAAAGGACATGCCATTCTCGCAGCTGGCATATATCCTGCTGGAATGCTGTTTAGGTGCTTGGCTATGACGTCTGAAAACGTAGCACGTGGTCTTCCGGAAAGTAGAAGGGCCAAGTGGTGGTCGGGGACACGGCTAGCATGTCGAATGTGCGCTCTGAGGCCATCCACAACTATATATGTCCTGACCGGATGGTCTTTGGCAAGCATGATTGTGGCATAAGTAGAAGCGCATCGGGGCAGTGCTAGGCAGATACGCAGTGCCTGACCCTGCAAACTCTCCAATGAATGAGTATTCGATTTGCAAGTGTTAGTCAGTACCGGCAAGCTGTAGCGCAATAGACCCAGAAATAGGGCCCTGTACAGCTGTAGCATGGAGGCCACAGAAGTTCCCCATGCTTTCCCCCACAAGAATTTCATGATATGCACAATAGATAGCAGTCTCTTTTTCAAGTACGCACAATGTGGGCTCCACGAAAGACTTCTGTCGATTATTATGCCCAGGAAACGATGCGTCCGTGCATATTTGACACTCTGCCCATTGATGTAAACAGGGTATGGCGTCATTGGTTTGCGTGTAAACGCCATCAACGCGCACTTCACAGTTGATATATTTAGGCCTTGTTTCTGAAGGTAGGCTGTTGTGAGGGTCGCTGCCAGCTGTATTCGTGCACGCACCTGAGGGCGAGTAACTGCACCACTCCAGAGGCAAATATCATCAGCGTATATGGATAGGCACACCGACTTTGGCAGAACCTTCACCAGGCCAATGAGGGCCACATTGAACAATGTGGGGCTTAAAACACCTCCCTGAGGTACTCCGCAGTAGGTGTAATGTTGGGCAGTTGTACCCTCATATGTTTGTACAAAGAAACCCCTGCCAGTTATATAATCTTTTATCCATTGAAACATTCGTCCACCAATGCCCATCGCTGCGAGAGAAGTGAGGATGGCATCGTGAGCTACATTATCATACGCACCCTTCACGTCAAGAAAGAGTGTCACTGACATGCGGTTGCGACTTTTTTTTTGTTGAACAAATGTCGATAAGTCAAGGACACAGTCAATAGAGGAGCGGCCCCGACAAAAGCCTGCCATGCAAGAATGGTATTTGGTGTATCGTTCCAAGTACCACTCGAGACGAAATAGAACCATCCTTTCCATCACTTTTCCGAGGCAGCTTGCGAGGGCAATAGGGCGATACGCTGTCAAGTCCAACGGTGATTTTCCCGATTTCCAAAGTGGTATTAATCAACTTATTGTCCATGCTCGGGGAACACTGTCACTGAGCCAGGAGTTATTGAAGCATGTTAAAAGTTCTTTTCTGGATTTTTGTCCAAGGTGTCCCAACGCACTATAAGTAATACCATCAGGACCTGGCGATGACATGCGCTTAGAAGCGACTAACGCACCTTCCAGTTCTTCGATGGTGAATGGAATGTCTATTTCTGGTAATCGCGTCTCAAGAACGATCACGGAGTCGATGCTCTCGTTCATAATATTCCCGGCAACTCTAGTGCAAAATTCTTCAGCCACCTCGGGTTCTGTTCTTCCATGATGGAGTGCCAAAGCTTTAAAAGGGGGCCGTTGTTGCGGAGAGGAGCGAAGACCACGAACTGTTCTCCAGATATATGACAGCGGTTTATGAGGGTCTAGAGATTCGCAGAATGCTTTCCAGCGTTCACTCTCCAGTTTGTAAATGCGTCGTTGAATCTTTTTGTGGAGCCGCCTTTCTTCCCTCAGATCGTAAATTGATTTTGTGCGTCTGTATCGTCGTTCAGCACGCCTTCGTATAGCTCGCAATTTTTCCAGTTCGATGTCAAACTGTGTTATTTTAGACGAAAATAGTAATTTACGTTTGGACGCTTGCATAGCTTCCGCTATGGTATTTTCCAGGCTGCAGGCGAGGCCTTCTTGGCAAGCGTTCTCAACACGCGATGTAAACATCGACCAGTCAGTGCCAATTGCAACACCGGAAGAGAAATTTTTTACGATACCATCGATCGTCACGTAGGTGGGTATGTGATCACTCCTATGAGTCTCAATATCGCAAAACCACTTAACTTTGTGAGAGAAGCACCGTGACACCAATGTCAGGTCAAGGCAACTGCCATACGTGAGACCCCGCAGATATGTGGGGGTACCATCGTTCATGATGGAAAGATCGTAATCGGAAGCGAATGTAACAATGTTCCGGCCCCTGGCATTCATCCTAGTGCTCCCACAAAGCATGTGATGGGCGTTGAAGTCACCGGTGATGATCCAAGGCCCATCGGTTCTCATTAGGATGTCTTTTAATCTGTTGCAGTGAAATCCCGATGACGGAGATATATATCCACCAATAAGCGTGAACGAAACTGCATTCTTCTTTACACGAAGACACACGTACTGATTGTCGTCATTTGAACTTATTGGGTGCGAAAGATAAGTCAAGTCTGTGCGAATGTAAAATACGAAGTTAGCAAGAACTGGATTCAGTGCATCTTGTATTTGCAGTGCACTTTTAGCAGACGGAGATTGTATGCTGCTCAGTAGCGTGCGAATCGTGGCAATTAATTATTGCACGATTGCAGTCACTTGCCTGTCTTGGTTGGAAAGATCTCGAACCGGGATCACGGACTGGTGGTCATGAAACTTCTTCGGTTCGCTTGATGCTGCTCCCCTTTGAAGTGCAGGCCACTCTGTCGCAGTTAGGGTATGCTCACTGGCTTTGTCCTTTACAGCCTTTCCTACGGCATGTGGTCTCGGAGGCAAAGGAGGTGGTACTGATGAGGGATCTGGCAAACGTGTCGAGGAGGTAGCGGGCGTCCTCGAAGACCGACGTCGACGTGATCGACGCCTTCTGACTTTAGCTGCGGCTTCTCGATGAGATGAGTGATCACGCACCATCTCCTTCAAGATGGCAATTTCCTTCTGAATCCGCGGGCAGTCCTTCGAAGTGGCTTCATGGGATCTATTGCAATTAGAGCATTTCTTGACAGTTGCGATGCACTTATCCGCTTCTTGGTGCTCGGCGCAGCGGTGGCATACCACCGAATTCTCGCAGACGCTGCTCACATGTCCAAGTTTCATGCATTTACGGCACTGGAGAGGCTTTGGAATGAAAGGCCGCACAGCATATGTGAAGTACCCCACCTTCACATGAGAGGGGAGTGATGTGCTCTTAAACGCAATCTTCACACAGCGAGACTTGCCTAGCCGGGTGACATCAACAATTGGAGTATCAGTTATTGACTTGACAAGAAGTTGTAAGTCCTTATTGGAAATAGCGACATCAATGTCGTAGATTACGCCGGTTACTACATCACATCCCAAGGGAACATGAGAGCGCACCTGGTTGCCGTCCAAGTCAGTTACACTGCGCAGAACGCCCAACGCACTTGCGTGCAAAACGTCCACAGCCAGTATATTCTTTCTGGCGTTCACTCTTATGTCCGTGATCTCATTTGGCACGAGCGTTTCCAGAGACCTCGACACAGACTGTCTGTTAAGGCGTTTCATGCGGACGGTAGGAAGTGCAGGCCGAAACAGGATGGTATAAGTGTTCGACTTTGGCACACATAACTTTTGATTATATACAGCGGGTTCAACTTTCCTAGAGCTCATGTTTTCGAACAAATTTTCTCCGAGTTAGCTGGTACCCGGTGTACTAACGTTTGCGCGTGAATATAAAAAAACTCTAAATATCAAAGTCACTGATCAGTGAGACCTCGCATAATTAATAAAACACATTATAATTGGCAATTCTGTATTACACCGAGTTTTACTGGAAGCGACAAATTTTACCTGGGAGTCACACACGGGTAAAACGTTACCGACGTCACGCTCTTGCAGTAAAGATCTCGCTAGTTAAGAATTGGCTGTGTGTACGCTGCGTGTGTTCTTTGAATTGCAGAAAGGTGGCGTTGGATTTGGTTGTTTCAACGGTAACAATTGCCAAGACGGCCTCTGCTGCGTACTGTTGGAGGACGGAGCTCAATGCAAAAGACTCTCAGATTCCTTCGAACGATGCTCCGATGGTCAGCTCAAAGGAGGAAGATACGACGGGCACTGCCCTTGTCTTAATAAAGAAGGTATATATGTGTTTGAAGCAAGCCTTTAAAGAAATTTATATAAATTGATTAGAAACACCCTAGCATTAAGAAACATTATTCGTGTGATTGCATTGAAGCTGGTTGCAGCTATTTACTCTTATAAATATTTACTTCAATAGGTACGCATTTATGCAAAATTATCGTTTGTTTTACTTTTTCTGCTTTAGCTCGACACTCGCGTTCAAAAAGGGTTTACACACACACACACACACATATATATATATATATATATATATATATATATATATATATATATATATATATATATATATATATATATATATATATATATATATATATATATATATATATATATATATATATAACCATCTTTTTCTTTCTCGAAGACATGAAAAGACAGCCCAGGTGTAAAAGTCGGGGTCGCGTGACAGTCGACAAAGCATGGTAATAGAATGGGATTTTTATTTTCCAGAAGTTTATCTAGATCAACATCTAATGCGCCAGTGAAAGGTTCTTTTTATGATTTATCGCGCTTGTTATTCATAAATATTTTCTCGCGTTGAAATCGCCTTTATTGTTTTCCTTCAAGTTCCCATACCTGTGCTATTCAAAACGTCAATTATGTGGCGTAAGCTCCTGTAGCCATTCCCGTAATTACGAAACTAAAATAACAGTGACCATACCTAAAGAAATAACTCGGTAAAATATTCCGCTTTTCAGTATAGGAACCGACCGTACTGCCTCACTGTCACAAACGCACTCTTGCAAATACCTTGAACGATCAAATGTCGGATAAATTAGTTGCTTTTTTGTAACGTGAAAGCACGCGGAAGGGCAGAGTTCTTTGACTCCGCTATCACCTGCGAGAACGGGGAAGAGAGGGCAATTTCTCGGTAGTTGGAGGTACGCTATCAAAGTTGCTTTTTGAGCTAGACACTAAGAGAAGTCAAAACATGTCATAGATATGGTAGACATGCCCGTCGTGTCACCCACTTGTTGAGCGTAACACTTATCCCGCTGTCTTCCTCATTCTTGCCTACTAGTTCTATCACAAGTTAGTAAGGCACTTCGTGTATTGGATCTGACAGTTCCAACGGCAACTGTCTGCTTGGGCATAAGCCAAGTTTGCGAACTGAAATGTCAGTTCAAGATTTGCTTCCAACAGGAATGAGGAGAATGCTTATGCGCTACTCTTTAAACCATTCATCGTGAGAGAAATCGGCGGGGTATAAAAATTTTCGCAAAATGCATGTTCTTAGTAAAAGTATCGGCTGAGCTTGAAGACCCCTGTGATGACAAGTGAGTCTGCCGCCCCTAAAGCGAGCGCTTAAAGTGGACATTCATTCATTCATTCATTCATTCATTCATTCATTCATTCATTCATTCATTCATTCATTCATTCATTCATTCATTCATTCATTCTGCTCATTTCGGCAAAAAGAAAATTGCCTAGGCTGAATGGACTAGACGCACATTACTCTAGATTGACTATGGTTCCTCCACTCATACGTTTGCTGAGATGCAGTCGAACAACAACAAAAAAAAAAAAGAAATACAGATTTTTTTGTTTCAGGAATGTAAAAGCAAAATAAAAAAACAAAAAGCATTTCTCGAACATTTCTTTTGAATTTTCACGCTACAACCGGCTTCAATTCGCTTTAGCAAGGTAAAAAGTATATAAGCTGTCAAAACCAAGAAAACATTAGATCGGTAAGCATGTGCAATACAGAACAACACATTCTAAAGAAATTAGCATCCTTGGAATGAAAAGTACTCAAACAGTAAAATAAATATAAAAACAGTAAAAGAAAAAAAAACAAAATAGTATACTTATGGAACACTACAGCAGAGGAAACACAGTTCAAATGTTTTCGCTAGAATAATTTAGCACTACTTTCTTTTAGATGTTCACGAACATTGCTTTTGTTCTGGAGTAGATGAGACAGTTGATATGAAAAGGTTTGAAGGTAATAGTTCGAATAAGAACCAGTACGTTTAGCGTGGTATGGCCGATGATAGAAAAAGTGCTGGAACTAGTGATTTGATATAACTATATTTGATGTAACCGCTGCGTTATTGAAATAACCGAATGAGTTTATAATGAACTTCTTTATTTCATATTTGATTACAATCAGAATTTTATGCTTCAGCAATGACAAACAGACTAAATTCATACGTAAATGTGTTGTGGTGTCTGGCTTGAGGTCAATATACAATGTTAAACTTCCTAGAACGCGGTGATGTGGATTGACCATGCTCGTAACTGTGTAAAACACGTGACATTTAAAAAAAAAACTACTTTTTGCCTCCTTCAGATGAATGTGTACATGGTTACTGTGAACCCAAATCATGGTGGCAGCGGTTTTGGCAAGAGTGAATATGGTGTCTCTGCTTCCTTGCTTCTAGAAAAACATTGTGCCAAGACAGCTTCCCTTGGTGACCTTTTTATGTAATAAAGCTTCAATATAAATAAATAAAGAAATAGTACTAAATCCCACGTTTTCCTGGAGTGATGTATTTGCAGAAATTTTTTCGCCTTCGATACCTGTATTATGGCAGATTTGTTCTTTTATGCTACCCAATCCGCTTTCATTCACATTAAGCATACCAATAAAACTTTGAAGCAACGAATGGCCAATTGCCAACAAAGCATTTTAATCTTTTGTATTAGAGGTCGGCAAGGCAGAATATAATCTATGCTGCCTAGTGAAATAATAATTTTCCAGATGAAATTTGCTTATTTGTATTATATGCATGCGCCTTTGTGCGTCTGTGTTGAAAGGAACTTCTAGAAGATGAACAACGAAGCGGCGTTGCATCATTGGTTGAATGTGAAATCATAGACGAAAACTTGTGATGTGCTTTGCATGTTTGAGAATTGCTGCTACAGGCAACGTGTAAACCAGTGGGGAAATACAGTTTTGCACATTATATGTTCTCACCTACATATAATGTAGGTGAGAACGCAGCTACGAGCAAAACGTGTAAAAAAAAAAAAAACTCACGTGCCAGGTGAGGGTATCCCACGAACCGGTCAGGCGGTAAAGAAAGAGAAATGTAAAACCGCCTGGCTCTCTACCTCTCGTGCACGGGTGTATGTTTTCTGTGCTTCAGCGCAGTACGAAGTTGCAGAGCTGCAAACAGGGCGAGCGTAAGCGCATGCCCACAAAATGTGCTCAACTGGGCCAGCGAGCGTGAGCAGGCGAGTAGTTCTTTATATGAATGAGAATTGACTTTATGAGATTGAATTCGCCAAACGTGGCTGTACTACACTTAAGCCACATCCGGTTCATCCGAACACTGAGCGACACAACCAGTAAAACGCTTCATTCGCTGCTGCTGCAAAACGTGCTACACCAACCGATGTCTGTTGGGACGCCGTCATTTAAGTGCAACGCTTCGTGCTGCCGCTCAAAGGATCCTACTACTGCCACCCAAGCAGTGACTCAGCGCGGCGCACACGTATAGTGCAGAACCTTAATAGATATAGCTGAGCTGGACTCACGCATTCTTTTTTATGTATTTAAAAGGTCGTTACAGGCCTCTTTAGAGGCGATTGGTAAGGGGGTAATCACAAAAGAAATTATCACACATAGTGAATACTTACTATTATACAGCATGAAATGAATAAAAGTATGTTAAACAAACACCGTAGTGGTCGGTCGGTGCATTGTACACATGGCGGCCTAATTCTTTATTTAAGGAATGTTAGAAAGGCTATCCTCTGCAATGAATTTGCTACTTACACACGCATTTAGTTTATTTCTGAACCTTATTTAAAAGACTTTACATAATGCTTTATATATTATGACAGTGTTTTTTTTCTGGTGACGTACCATCTTTATGCCGAGCAAAAGGTGGCTCCTTCTGAGCTCCATTATATTCTTGTTCGTTTGGGAAGCCTGTATTTGTTCCATGTTATAGCTTAGATCACTTGCATAACATTAGTTGTAACTGTAGCTTTTTTTTACAACTAATGGTACGGAAGTGCTCTTACTGATTAGAATGCAACAAAACAGATTTTTTAAATAAATACTTGGCAACAAACGTTAAGCAAGTGCTATAATCTATTGTAATGCCACAAAACAGGTTTTACAAATGAAAAAAAGTATAACACCGAGTTTTGAAAGAACTACCTCTCTCTCGGCATAGCGATAGTTCGTATTCAGAAAAAACGCCCTCTCAAACTATGTTAGAAGTAATTTTAACATCTTTCGTTTTGATGTATTTCATTAACAGGTATACTTATCGTATTCGCCTATAACAGTTCTCTCATTCCATTGTTCACTAATCGAAGGCAGCACTTCACTGAGTCCAGCCACCATTTATAATGTTCAAGCCTACAAAACCTTGTCCACGTAGCTTTAGCTCGATCATAGTACGTAAAGAGTGCTAGGGTGTTTTAAAGACGAAAAAGAAACGTGAAAATTACGTCTTCGAAAGCGTGTTGCTATGTGCATATATGTGTAATTACAGAAGTGACATAAGACGTCGCTGGAAGTTACCTGTCACAATGAGCATCGCTTCTTTTGTGATGGCATTACGAATGACAGTTTAAAGCAATGCGGCTGAAGCCAAACTCCGCTGGCCCCAGTGATGACAGGTTGTCTCACACGTGCTTGGGCACTGCCGCCTTGACTTTTTGGACGGAATAAAAAATTTGCAGCAAAGCACCGGTCTGTTGAAATCAGCGAAATGTCACCTTCCCTGTCATGCAAAAGAAAATGCAGTTGGCCTACATCTACCTTTCCTTTCAGATTTGTAAGCATTCATTTCCTTGAGCTCCATGCCAGTTACTTGGAGTTTAAAACGCCCCCTTAATGGAGCATGGTTCCAACACTTGACTGAGCGGATATGGTGCAGTAATATTTTGCGATAGCTAATAATTTACAGGGTATTCCAGTATCCTGCAGCTCAAATAAAAAAAATAAAGGAACGACGTTAAGCGTGCGCGCGGAAGAGAAAGAGATGTAACACGGAAAAGAAGGGAGGATCTCCTGAAAAAAAAATTGGCTGTCTATCTCGAACTGAAGAAGGGGTAAGAGGAGACAGAAAAGTAGAGAAGAGAGAAAAGTGGGGAACAGATATGAAAGTAGAAACACGCACACACATAGAGGAGTGTCACAATGGTTACACGAAATGCTCATCTGATTCGGCTAAAAAAGGCGCTCGTGAGTGACCCCCTGAGCCACATGTGGCAGGGAAGCGTCGTCTCACATCGTGGTAGGGCACATGGAATAGCAAGTTGCAGACACGGATCCAGGCTGCGTAGTCGTGTGTGGAGAAACACCTGCCATGTTCAACGTAGACCTTGCAACGCCGTGTGCAAGCATAATAATCTTTGCTTCTGCGTCCCTTCGCCGTATACAGTGGAATAGGTTCGATATGTATTGTCATGAGCATTCTCAGCTGCATCGTCAGCATGTTCGTTACAAATGATGCCGCAGTGACCTGGTAACCACGGGAATGTTACGTCAACTCTTTTGTCTATTAGTTAGTGGTATAGTTGTCTTATTTCTAGCACTAATTGATTTTACGGACGAGAAGGTAGAGCATTGTGAAGACACTGCGGAGCTGGTAATAAATCAGTAAAAATGGTTCACTTTACTGTTGCTTCTCTGTCAGTCCTGCGTATATAGTTCACTGTGGGTTTCCGCGAAATATACAGCTCTCAATGCCATCGTGTGTGACGATCGAAACTGGAAGCTTCTAGCTTTTGCTGTGAAGATGGCGGCTCATGCTGTTCCTCCAACAGTTACGCGGAGCAGACCTAGTCCGTAATGCGCCTAGTAGGCAGTGGTAGCCACTAATACCTGTTTGCTAGTAAAATGTTATTATACATAATTATATTCGTAAGCTCAAAAGAACTCATTTACTTTCAAGAGGTTGATGAGGCAGATGTCGGTATATTGAAATGACATCTGTCTCTGCTACTTTCAACTCTATAGTAATGGCGGGCTCATTTTCACCTGCTAATAAAGAAAGCCCGTGAAATATAAGAAATATGAAATGACTGAGCTCTCAAGAGAAAGAGACAGCAGCGCCGCAAATAAGCTTACTGCGTGCAACCACTTAGCTTCTCTGTCATTGTCAGAGACAGTGTTAATCGCATCTTCAAGGGTGCAGGTCCGGCGCCAACAACATACCTCGCAATTTTGCAGACATTCTTTCTGCTGTACGTGTATAAAATCATTTATATCTCAGAGCCTACTATTTTCATTAGTAAAATTATCGGCGCACTGTTCTGATATCAGCCTTGTAAGATCAAAGCAGTGCGTTTCTACGGATGGGAATTGGCAGATTGCGTGATCCGTATTTTTGTGCTTGTGCAACTTACATACTGGCAACCTCTCAATGAATATGTTTGAGGGCTCTTCTTCATAATGCACGAAGTGGTATAAGGATGCTGTTTTTTATACTCCGCAGGCTTTCTTTACTGACGGGAAAAATGAATCTTCTATTCATGCATTTTTTAAAGATTCGCAGACGTCAATTTATTATGCCCCTATCTGCCTCATGGACATTTTGAGAACTAAAGGAGAAGTTTTGGATTTGAGAATATAAGTATAAATAGCTCATTCATTCCTAGTACAAACAAGTCAGTAGCGACTATTACGGCATACGGGCAATAGTATACAGTAGGTATGCTTAGCGTAACGCCATTCCTGTTGTTTAAAATAGCACTGCGTTGTCTTTGGGATAGCCTGTATAAAAGTCTTTGAGAAAAATTTACACCCTCAAAAGTTTTTGCTTGACTTGATTGTGTGTCATGGCTTCTTGTCCTTACCATTGAGTTGTAAAAGCAGAAGTTCACCTATTTCCTGATTTTTCTTCGGATGTAATTCTACTTATGCAAATAACCAAAGCGAGCATGCTTTAGGATCATAAACAGACATGCCTCTGGGGGGACGTAGAAACAATGGTAAAATTTCAATGAGCAAATAATGAGCTCGTTGGACTATCACTAGAGTCTCGGCTCTCCGCTGGTCGCAATGTATCAATGCGTACACTTTTTAGAAATAAGGAATGTGCTTAGTGCAGTTTGTGGAGTAAGTACAGCATGTGCCGATTTGAGCACTATCCACGACAGTAACAGCGCGTTCGTGAAAACGTAGTTCAGTTCAGTAGAGTCCTGTTCGAATAAAATCAATCCTAATTTTACTTCGTAGTTCAGAAGTTAATGTTAAAAATATGTCGCCATCCAGTTTTACAATACATTGAGTAGAAAAATGAACACATGTAATGTGCTTGTCTAGGTTAACGTTAGTAAATTATGCATGAATTACTGCCGAGCTCAGGACATGCCAGACACCGAAGGATGCGGTAGTTTTCCCAGTAATATGACACATTGAGCGAGTTCGTACATCTTGATCGTGCGTAAAGTACAGACCACGCGGTAAAGATGGATGATAAAAGTCCTCTTCGCGTCATGTCTTTCGTCAGTCGTTCCCTCTCGCACTGCATTTTGCGCGTGATGAAGTAGTTGCCGACCGCACAGGCAAGGAAGAAACAAGCCACCCACTTTGCAGCAAACATAAGAGTGGATGTCAATCAAAACCACTGATGTCTGCTAACCTAGCAAGTTTAGTCGGTGAGTAAGTGTTGCAAAATAAAATAGTGGACTTTAGAAAGGAATCGGGCCAGCATATTGTCTAGCCCTCGAAAAAAGTTAAGCAACAGCGTTCCCTGACGTTTCGACCTAGTTAGCTCAAGAAACATCCTGCAAGGTGACATTTAGAAAGTTTAGAAGCGCATCAAAATTCAGTTTTTTTATGATAGCGTAAGTTCCCTACCGTTATTTCAGTTAAATAGAAGAAAGCTAATTTCAATAATCTGGAAATATGTAATCAGAAATGCAAAAGAGACAGTTGAATATTCGCAGATGTATAAAATGCGGAAAAATAAGGAAGGTTTAAGAAGTCAACTTGCTGAAGCGAACGTGTAGTTTGAAGGGAGAACGCTTTGTGGTATCGTTGTAAGCCCTCGCGAAAATTGTGTCGCTTAGTATCGAGAAAAAACTTGCGCTAGAGAAATGCGCATTCTGGTAACTTGTTGCGTTTTGTTAGCGGCAATGATAATTTCTTTCGCTAACAGTACTGATGATGACACGCAACAAAGACACGTCGAACTTGAGTCACCCTTCACCAATACCAGTGTACCTAAGAAGACACCCCCACTGCCTCGTCGTGTGAGTAACATGCTCGTTTACTTGTTGAATCTGGAAAAAATTTTTTTTTCTTGACAGAGAAAGCTTTGCTCAGAATTATAGTGTATCTGAAATTCTGCAACACAATGATGTAATATTGTTTGTTTTGAGACGTCGTCGCTACCTTCGCATTTTATTGAGCTAAAATGCCTGACGCTCGTGTACTTAAGGCTTTGGGCGCATAGTAGATAATACCAGATGATCGATATTCTTGGAGCGTTCCAAAATAGCTTGGTTCATACTTATATGGGGATGTAAATTTAAACAGCCCATCAATAATTGTAATTATTTCCCATTTTCGAGGTGGAGGTTGACCAGAATCATTGGCCAAGACTGTCCTCGTTAAGTTGGATTACCCTAGTTTATAGAAATTCGGGATGTATATTCCACCTCCTCACAAAAGAGTTCTGCATGAGGGAGAAAGTGCGCTAGTGGTGCTTACAAACCAAACATTTATGCGAACACTGCACAATCTATCCGCATGTTTCTTGATTTACACCGAGAAGCTACTCTGAATGAACAAGCTGGTGATGGATGTCTGTGTAAATTACTAAAACGGCGCTGAAAACGTGTACACCCTATGTATATGAATCATTCTTACTTTGGCAACAAACTTTTACCTCATAGTTCGGGAGTATAAGCTTTTCGAATAGATGTCGCAAATTTTACACGAATAAAACAATTTTCTAACGTGCTCTGTGGTAAATTGGGCTAAGTTTACCACGCTCATTCTTTCAGATAGTAATACTAAGATAACTGAATTCACTTGTGAGCGCTATCTAGGCGCAGTTTCGTGCAGTTTTACGCAGAAAACATTGGTGGGCTTGAACAGATTTCAGCGCTGCAACTTTTTGTTCTAAATTTCACGAGTCACGTACTGCAATTGTTTCTGTCAATTGTCACACTCCCCCACTTGAGCAAACCTTTCACACGATATCTTAACGCCTTTAATTGCCTTAGTGAAGGGACCATGAAGTTGTCATAAATGAAACTTTACCCTTTTGAGTGATGATAACATAGGAGAAATAGAAACATTTCCTTAGAGGTGGAAACACAGTGATTTTACCACAATGCTTTATCTTTGCCTATTAAAGAGGTATTGGTATTTAAAACAAAGTCGCTTCCCTGACATTTGCGATACAAGATCTCGAAGAGCGAAAGGAGTAGCTACGCAAATGACACAACCATCAGCAGTAGGTCATTATGTTTTCAATTAAACAATTGCCGCGAACGGCCATTGGACAACAGAGAGGCGTGTGGATGCGTTCCTAAAGGAGGAGTGACATCAACTTAAGACATGTTGCGTTTTTTTTTGGCTTCAATGCGTAAACATTGAACTCGATTGAAAACGCTTGCAAAGCCCGCTAATTTTTGAAGCTACAAGCGCTATCGATCAGGCACCTCCTATGGTACCACTTCATTTCATCACGTGGCCACACGAAAAGGTGACGCGAGCTTCAGCTGACATTTGGCCTTCTCGATGAACACCTGTAAAGGCTTGTCTGCGTGACCCCCATTTTCGTCGTGGCCGTCATCAACGTCAACACACGACAATGAAAACAGTGATGAAATAGCTGAGATTTGTGGCAAGGCGAATCATTTTGAGTTCAATCCTCTTCTGAGAAGTGATTCAAAAATTAACAGCGGACCTAGTTGTAACGAGACACTGAGGTCACGCTGGCTGGTAAGACATATGAACGCTGTGTGAGCGTTGCTTGTTCACGATGACCATAGCTTCGAATAAATTCATTCACGCTCACGAATTCGCGACAGATAACGCGAAGGGGGCCAACGAAAACGCAGGAAGCACACTAACACGCTGCACGAAGCAAGTAAAACAAAGCCAGCGAAACCGACGCTAGGCTGCCAGGAATCGCCGATAAACCGTACCACATGGCAATACATGTGGAAGCCGAGCAGAAACGACACATGTAGAAGCTAACAATGTCGACGTCATCGCTGCTCGCTCATCAACACTCAGCGCCTAAGGCGTGTTCAAGGAACTTGCTGAACATGTCAAAATGCTATCGATGTCTTATGCCGGTGAACGAATCGGGAAGCCTTTGGATGCTCTATGGACTCTAAATGGAATGATTTTTACGTAGTGGGCGCCATTCGTAGTTCACTAAGAAATTCAGGCATATCAAGCAATCGAATGAATGGAAAAACTACAGTTTTCATTTTGATGTCACTATTAAATGCCAAGCATTTCTTAGCGAACTTCGGCGACTTTGAGCGTATCTATCTATCTAGCCGCCTACGACTTTTAGCTCTCCTGGTCGTTTCAATGACTGTATGAATACCAAACTTGGTATGGCATAACATGACTGTATGAAGAACATATTTCACTAGTCAGAACATGAAAACCATGACACGTGTGTCATGAATGCCAAGATTTACATTTCATGGCCCTGCTTCTCTTGCGGTGGTTTCGTTTACATGACACGATGCAAAACTGGTATGGTATGACATTATTGCATGCCGAACACATGCGACTGACCCTAACATGAAAATCATGGCATGTGTGTCATGTAACAACATATCTACATGCCACGCTCATGATGCGCTCGCGGCCGTTTCACTAGCGTCACATATGCCAAATTTGGTATTACGGTACGCAAATGAATGACGAAGGTATGTGACTGGTGCTAATATGATAATCATGAGATGTGTGTCATTTGAGAACATGAATACATACCACAGTCATGGCGCCAATACATTTCGACGTGACGTGGCACGTGTGCTCACCGGCGTTCATTTCGTCGTGTCACGTCGGCGTTGCAGCGCCAGGCGTCGGTCTTGCCGTATACTCGCAGGTGTGCGCCGCGCTGCGTTGCTTTCACGCAGGCGTGTTTCAGCGCGTCCGGCGTCCCTTCGTCACATAAAGCGAGAGACGCATTGTTGTCGGGGTAACACATCGGCGCGAAATGCAGCATGTCGCATTTCGCACCGGTTGCCGTCGGGCCGCGCCGACTGACGCTGGTCGCGCTGGTCGCGCATGGCGTCAGACTATAGAGTGCTGATGTTTTGCTAACGTAGCGTCGCTATGCCCAGCGTGCGCGTGCGTCAATGCTGCATTGGAGTATATTGGGCCCTTCATGATGAACTTGTGGCCGTTTTTCTAGCTCTACATATACCAAATTTGGTGTTACGTGACATCAATGGATGACAAAATATATGACTGTTGCAAACATGATAATCCTGACACGTAAGGCGTTCTCATGTTCTCATGTTCTCATGTAAGAACATGAGAGCATACTACGCTCATATATAGCGTGCTCGCGGCTGTTTCGCTAGCTCCACATATACTAAATTTGGTATGACGTGGAGTGAAGAAATGACGAAGATAAACGACACATCCAAACATAATAAACATGACACATAAGTCATGTATGGCATCATTTATATCCACCTCGTAACTTTGTGCTGATTTTAGAGTGACATATCAACCTTCCTCATTCAAGCTTCGCATATCATCGATTCCCACTGTACGTGGAATCTGCCAATTTTTTCTTTAAAAATATTGGTCATGAAAATGTTCCTCATCATTCCAACAAAGTACACCCACAATAGCTCAACTGTGCAACGTTCTAGACCTGCATACAAAAGCAATTGTGTTTCAAAGCTTATGTTCATTGCTTATAACGCTCATGTGACTGTAAAACAGAATCACAAGGGCATATTCTGTAATAAAAAAATAGGCAAATGTGAAAGTCGACTATATGCAATGCAAGGTTGATATGTCAGTTTAAAACTAGCACAACATTACGAGGTGGACGTAAATAATGCCGTACATGACCTCCATGTCATGATTATTTTGTTTGAACGTGTAATTTACCTTTGCCGCCTATCCACGTCACATGGTACCAAAATAAGCATATGTGGACTAAGCGAAACGAAGGTGAACGCGCTTTGAGCCGAGGTTGTAGTCATGTTTTACTTAAAACGCATGCCATGATCGTCATATTTGGGCGTGCTATTTGCCTTCGTCGTCCATTTAAGTCATGTAATACTAAATTTGGTATATGTGAAGCTAGCGAAACGTCCGCGAGCGCATCATGAGCGTGGCATGCTGTGGCATTTTTACGTGACACGCTTGTCATGACTATAACGTTGGCACCAGTCACATACCTTCGTCATTCATTCACGTCACGTAATACCAAATTTCGTCTATGTCAAGCTAGCGAAACGACTGCGAGCCCCTCATGAGTGTGGGATGTAGTCTTGGTTCATGACACGCATGTCATGATTATCATGTTTGTACGTGTCCTTTACTTTCTTCCTCCGTTCGCGTCACGTTATACCGAATTCGGTATATACGAAGCTAGTGAAACGGCCTTGAGCACATCATGAGCGTGGCATGTATACAGTTAATGTTACATGACACCTATCCCATAATTACCATGTTTGCACCTCTCGCAAACCTTCGTCATCCATTCATGTCACGTAATACAAAATTTGGTATATGTGAAGCTCGTGAATTGGCTGCGAGTGCATCGTGAGTGTGGTATGTAGTCATGACTTACTTAACATGAATGTGATGATTTTCACGTTAGGGTCTGTCGCTTAAGTTCGCGATGCAGTCATGCCATACTATACCAGGTTTTCAACATCTCACGTCAACGAAACCAACACAAGAGCATCAAGACCATAAAATTTATATTATCACATTCATGACATGACTTTTTGGCATGACTAGTGACTGTTGCTCATCACGCATACATGTTTTGTCGTACTAGTTTGGGTATTGATATCATTATCGAAACGACCAAGAAAGCCAAAAGTCATAGGCGGATAGATAGATAGAAAGATAGATAGATAGATATATATATATATAGATAGATAGATAGATAGATAGATAGATAGATAGACAGATAGATAGATAGATAGCAATTGTGGGTGGTGACGTCACGTTGAGATTAGAGCACGAAACACTGTGACGTCCTAAACTTTTGAAGGCGTCTACTGTGTACTGCGTAGCTTCTAATCAATGAAGCGAAAGTACGTTGTAATATGTGGCTGTTGTAGACATAGCATACGAAGTCTCAGAAAGTTTCATCGAGCAAATTTCTTGAAACTACCAAAAATACATTGTGAAATTTCTTACGTCACGCACAGAGATTACGTTGGAAAGTTGAAACAACCTTGATTTTCTCCAGTAATAATGAACTTAAGAAAACAAAACTTATGACTTTAGAGCTCTCAAAGTGCAATTGATCAATCTAAAACAACCTATTTTTCCCCTTTAGTGTTCCCTCATTATGTATAAAATTCACATCTGTCATTTGTCCTTCCTTTTCTGAGGCCAGGTCTATGAATAGTTGAACATTACCAAGAACACTACCAAGCATTGGTTGTAGTCAGCGCTGTGTAAAGACCGGTTCATGTATTGTGACACAGAGAGGAAGCCTGGGCCATCCTTGCCGAGATAGCCGGGACTGCAAAGTTCACCTGTGCTGTAGAAAGCGTTACGGCGTTGGCCGTTGCCGGAGGCTTTCTTTCCCGGGTCAGCATTGTTCTGACGGCCAGATCAAAGGAGGAATGTACCCTGATTACTGCCCTTGTGTTTATGGAGACGGTAAGAAAACAGTCGTTCTGCACCTATCGGATAGGTCCCCTAACGTCGGAATCAATTTATTTCATTAATCATGCCCGAAATTCAGAAAAATTAGTGGCTATTGACATTTGTATGTTCGTTCGCATGATTGTTCACAATTATTTTTTGCCAAGCCGCAGGGAAATAAGATGTCCAAGGGCATCATTCCTGATAATAATTAGCAAAGTGTTATTTTTTACTGTTTTGAATTCTAGCCGTCAGGTGGCAATGTTTAATCAGATTAGTGAACCGGTACATGCTAAAAATTTATTGCGGATTCGAGATGTTGGAAATGCAGCCTCTCAAGTAATCAGGACGTACTAAAATTCAGTGACAAAACACTCCTAATCATAATAGTAGTTGTATCGTAATCGTCGGTAATTTTTTTGCCTTTATTTTGCGTTGCGAGTGTTGCTTAGGCCACCAGATTGGCTACAATTCACTCATCTGCAAGTGCGCGCCTCATGTAGTATTCGAACAGCTCACCAAAACTGGGAAATATTTCTAAACACTCATGGGCACCGCTTCATGTTAGGTCTTGTATCAACCACAGGGTTGAGTTTGTTATTGCTGGCAGGCAAGCCATCACATATACAAGAAATGCCCCCGTTCCCATGCTTGCGCATTTTACTAAACGTATAAACAATAATGTATTTCATTGGCAAGCTTGTTTTTTAAAGTTGTAAGTTTCTGCTGCTGTCATTAGTAGACATGAAGAAGCAATGCATGTGAATCCACGGAGAATTGTTTTTGGTAAATAAGATTTCACCAAGTATCGAATAATGCAAACAAAATATAAGTTATGGGTGTGAGCACAGCCGTAAATACCGAATATTATGACACTGTCTAACGCTAAACGTGAACGCTGAAGTATGCGCGTTTTTTTAGGGGCGAAGCTTCTTGCGCCATGGGTCGTATGCCCCGTGCTGCCGTAGTAGCCAGTTGCATAGCACTGCTTGTCAATAAAAACGGTGTGACAGCATATCCAAGAAGTGAATTAAGATGAGAGGGGTGAGGCGCCCATCAGTCCGTCCGTACATCCGTCCGTTCGTTTGTCCACTTCGCCCCACTCGTCATCATTCACCTCGTGAATATGCACGAATTTTTTTTGTTTTTGGCAATAAATTAACAAAACATCTCTCAAGAGACTTGTGCGCCCGCTTCGGCGCATCTAATTCTTTATGTTGCTGAAGCATGTTGCTTTACTCGGCATGATGCATGTTGCTTTTTGGTCACAAAATACACAAAATACACAAAATATTTGGTCTTTCTGTCTGTCTGTCTGTCTGTCTGTCTCATTGTCTGTCCGTCTGTACAATTGTCTGTTTGTCCACCACAACAATACCCCAAACAGCCCCAAAAATACGCTAAATGGCCACCCTATATCCGCAGCAGCCACCAATAATGCTGAAGTTTGAGCGTTCATACTTGTGCAATTTTTATTAAAAAGCAATTATTGCGCATATCTGAGGTACAATAACAACACGTGACAATTCCGCATGTGCATCTTTATATACTAGAGAGGGCATACATAAGTAATTCTAAGGACCGTAGCATTTATCACGCTGAGCTGACAATGCAACGCTATGTTCAAAACGGTAAGTGATTCCAACGATTTCCTAAGACGACATGGTAGTGGCACCTGCCCGTCGCTCTGCGGTCTTCAACTTATCGCCACCAAGACAGGCGTGCACGCTTTCCTTCGTTTTCAAAGATAACTGCATGATAGCGCTTGTGTCTAACGTGCCTTGGTGCTCTTTTTCGCCTTCGCTGCACGGATCGAGACACTCTAATGCAGCACCTCCAGAATACAATTCACCAATTTTCTTGCACAGAACATCAAATTATTGTTTCGTTCATGCTCTCCAGACGCAAGACCATCGTCTTTCAATGACATTTGCAGCAAAACGTGCAGATACGAGGCTAATGTTTCTTCTACTTGGCATCGCAAGCTGCAGGACAGGGAGAGAAAAACACTTTATTGACAACACAATGAGTTCGTTCAACTAAGCTTGCCAGTAATTCGAAAGGAGGTTGCTAGTAGGTTGTCATTACTATTTGCGGCCCCACTAACTTCTGCCTCAATACGGTGGTCATTTGATGACAATTGTGAACCTCGCCTTATTAAGTATGGAGGCGGGTACCCTCCAAATCCCAAAGAATGTTGTTTAGGGTGGAACCAGATGACAAAAAAAAAAGCAACGTCACGTAGCTCCAGCCGACACCAAAGTGTTACTGGTTGTGCTCTTTCGCAGGATTATGCCATTATATTTTTGCTGTTGCTGTTTACGAGTCGTGTTTGGCGAGCAAGTACTGCAGCAAGCAAAGATAATAGCTTCACATGGATGTACGTGGCTGAACCAGCCGATCGCTGACTTCGCTCATTCATCTAGATGCAACACCTAGTGGTTGCGCTTTAAAAATAGGACAGTGGAAACATACGTTTAATACAGAATTTATATCTATTGTGGGGTATTGTGGAGAGCGCCACGTTCTCGCAATCAACGAACGCAGTATACATGGTCAGAATGAACCAAATAAACACATATAGATATAACTGCTTTTAGAACTACAATATCGCCAGCTGAATTGTTATAACATCAATTGTGATCAACATGCTATAACATCCTCACACAATAATCCACAACACCCAACAACATAACAAACACAAAAACACACGCAGGGTGGCTTTGCCAACGCTTCACTTACCATGAGGGCCCCCAGAGCGCAACCCATTGTGCCATGTACCGGGGGCCCACCGCTACACACAACCGTTCGCACCAACCGCCACCCGCCAAAAAAGAGAACCACTCATCTCACGTACGCCGCCACCCACCGGCGCTACATACTAACTATGATGATGATAGTAATGACAAACGCTCGCGAGCACAACGCCACCTACTGCCCAATAGTTGTGATCCCCTATATGTGGCCAACGTGTGAGGCATGTGCGCCACGCGTTGCAAACATTTTTATAGAGGGTGTTGCACCCCCACACTCTGGAACAGGAACTTAACTATAACTGACGAAATTATTTCACGATATTGCTCTCTGAGTTCAAGTAAACTTACAAAAAAAAGCCTTTGATCGAGAATTTTTTGTTTCAATAGCTCCAATGCATATCATTCTGGGAAGGAGGTGTCAATGCTATTGTGTTACGTTGAAATTGCAGCTCAGAAATATATCCCACAAATTATCAGGAATCTGTAACCTTTAGAATAGAAAAAAAGTAAAAAGAGCAGAATCACCTGGCGTAACTTCACTTGCATTACGCGATTACCGCCTTGACATTCCGCCTCAAGAGCTCTAATGCGTGCCAACTGACATTGAGAGCTTGCCCAACTACATTAGCAAGGCTTGCAAGCCCCATTCCGGACAGCTGTGTGGTCAGAAGTGTAAATTACCAGAGAAATGCTTGTGATGAGCATACATATTGCAAAAGAGTGGCTACTTGGGCTGGTTGGCATTGCATTTTTCAAAGAAATATACTTCCTTAGTGCGCAGGGAACGTTTCAGAGGGAATATATGGCAGTGCGATCTGTCCTATCGCTCTGTTATATCTTACCTCTGAAAGGTTCCCTGCGCACTAAGGACCTATATTACTGTCAAAATATATATATAGCCTACAATTGATGACGGCTGGATTATTTTCAGGGCAGTATTTTGTTATGTGTCGGACATTTTCAAAGAATATATTTCCTTTACAGATCATTGCCGAAGAGGTTTCTGCATCAGATATCCATGGCGGCGATGGCAAACTTAAATAGGAGTTCATTTATTCTTGTCTGCATAACTTTGAACTACTATCCCATCAGCCACTGTATGAAATAAATGTAAAATACGCTTGAAGAAGTCATGAATTTCTCAGTTGTTGTTTGTTGAGCGACTTCGAGTTTTGCTTTTACACACACTAAGGGCCCATTGTTTTTGCAAATGACACTGCAGGAACAACAAAAAAAGGTTACAGCCTTTACAAATGTTCGGAAAGAGGTGAAAAAGTGAGGCTTATGAGCGTGTATGTTTGGGAAACAGCAGCGGGACTATGTATGCCGTGGTACTGAACCTGAAAAAATGGACTATCTTCCCGAAGGAAATCCTGATGTGATGCGAAGCAGCAGTGGTGTGCACTGTATTGACCCGGTTGAAACGGGCGTCAATGCGGGTGCTGGAAGAACGGTTTGAAGTGAAACTCGGTGCAGTGTAGACTCAAGCAAACATCTGTTTGAAACGTAAACACATGGCAGGCGGGACGCGTTGAAGATGCTTGCGCTCGGCTTCATTGGCTCGCGTCCTGTCAGTGTATCCCGCCTGTCGTAGATACTCTCGAACGCGATCGCTGTTTTCGACTCGCACCTCATCGATATTGCTGCTCTTCCACTGCTGACGCTAGCGTTTGGCTTCCCTGGCTTGGACCTCGTCGGTGCTGACGTCACCATTCGCGAACGTGATCGACTTCCCTAACCCTCGCAACGCCGTCCGCAGTCGGGAAAGGTACGCGCACACTGGCGGGAAGCATGACGCGACGGCGTCGTACCCGTCGGTGCGATCGTGCGGCAAGCAGCTGCGCGCTGCCCACATGGTCGGCACCGTGAGATTCTCGAGATTGTCGAGGGAGGCGTCGTCGCCCATGCACACGACCGCTCGCGGCTTCTTCTTCTCACTGACAGTTGGAGAGAGGTGGCGCAAGTGAGATGATGACCACGTGAGAAGTGGGCTCCAGCGTTGCGAGTGGTGGAGAGGGTGGAGCGAGAGAGAGCTGCCATGCGGTGAGCGCGCGTCTAGCGAGGGAGAGAGATGTCACCACGGACTGCTAAATGGGCTGAGCTACATGGCACTGTTACAACCCCTGCGGCGAGGGGAATGGTGTGAACGAATGGACAGCGGTACACAAGCTAGTGAAAGAGCTTCTTCGTAACTAAATGTCGGGAATTTAGTATTAAGGGTTGCTGTGGAATCCGCGCGACAGAACAGCACATGAGGTCCCGAAAGCGTTCTCAATAAACACCTGCCTAAACTTCAGGGTATAATCGTGTAGGAGGTGTCAGCACGTGTTTTGATTCAGTTGTCCGATTATCAAAAATAATATTGGCTCTGAGCACACTCGCGTTTTTGGGTGTATTGATGTTCCTCGTAATGCCACTGCTCGTCATTGGAACATACGACCGGTGACCTGGACATAACACGATCGAAGATCGATGAAACACCTCACCAGAGAGATGCTTTACGTGGTATTCATGCTATTAAACTTTTTTGCTTGATGAGCGCTGTCCCTTATCGGAAGCGTGTTGTAAAAAGTAGCCGTGTGAGGCCCCACTAGCTAATGACAAGACTGAGGCTGCTGCTGTTGGAACTCGCGTCACTGTCACCACTGTTGCGTAGTGTCGCCAAGGTCACGAGCCGGGATTTCTCCGTTGTTGGGTAGCGCGAGTATCTCAGCTCGCGGCTGCTACTGCGCAGAGCTGATAGACAGAACGAAGAAGGCGACGGTGACCTAAGGCAACTTTTATGTACAGCAATAATAGAGGCGTTACATATTCGGCACTGGGGCCGGCAGCTTAGGAGCTCGAAGAGCCGGGTTGCCTTCGGACACTCCGACGCTGAGGTATGTTCTCTGATGCATAGGTATGCTGCTTGGCGTGACAACGCTTGGTTAATTTATAGGCCCTGAAGAACTCTTGCGTCAGAAACATGCAGTCAGGACCACCACACTTCTTGCGTCAGCAGTCTCTAATCAGGAGCCACCGATGAATTGCACTCAAGGCTGAGTGGTATTGCCACGCATTGCGTAAGACGCACCAGCGCCATCAGGCTAGATGACGTTGACTGGATTATTGGGATGGAGTCGGACCCGTGCGTGGAGGGAGCTTGCCGCGTGTTGCGAAAGACGCCGTTGACAGTGATGGCGTAAGCCGGGCTCGTTCACTTGTTTTGACGCTGGTTGCCTTTGCAGAAGCAATGACGGTCAGTAGGGGCTTTCATGCACAACATCACCTCCGCCGGCAGACAATGCGCTGGAAAAACGAGCTGCTTCATCTTGGCTCAGATGTTGGGCACGCTCGTTCACCAGATCCCTCCAGGTTCGCCTCCTGGACCATGGGGCCATGCCGCGGTGGTTTAGTCGCTAAGGTACTCGGCTGCTGACCCGCATCTCGCGGGATCGAATCCCGGCTGCGGCGGCTGCATTTCCGATAGAGGTCGAAATGTAGGTCCGTGTGCTCAGATTTGTGTGCACGTAAAGAACCCTAGGTGATGTAAATTTCCGGAGCCCTCCACTACGGCGTCTCTCATAAAGGTGTGGTGGTTTCGGAACATTAAATACCACATATCAATCAATCCAGGACCATGGGAAGGATATGGTTCCAGGCTCAGTTCCGTGAACAGATCCGATTCTTGAATAAAGATTCCAGCTCCACTGGCTTGTCGCCCAAAACTTGCTGACTAGCTTAGCTCGTCTGTTCTGACAATTTCTGGTTCAGCACTTGAAGACGGTTTTGCAACTTGTTAAGAGCGGTTCGACAACAGACAACACACCACACAAGCAAGTGCCCTCGATTACCCGACAGCACACCAGACACATTAAAGTGCAATATGTACCTAGCTACTTGCCTATCGGAATTTTGTTCTCTCTACATCAAGGGCACAAGTGGGACAAAACGCTCTTAAAAATCAGAACTCAAAATTTTACACAAGCAACAACAGAATGAAATAGAGTACAACATAAAGTTGGCCCGTTGAGAACACTATCTATGGAAGGTAGTGCTCAGCTAAGGCCACGGTGAGGAAAACTTTTCCCCGACTCACTAGCGAAAGTCGAAAAGTAGAGAAGGTAGTAACTAAAGCGCACAGCTCAACGAGTGTGCTTTAGCGTTGAGGTATCTTTTTTTGTGGCGAAAGAATGTCTAAGTTGTGCTGTTTGAGTATTATGCTCCACCTCAGTAACTTGCCACTCTTGAGCGACATGTTATTTAACCACGTTCGACGACAGGGGTCCGCTTTGACAACAAACTTCGAAACGGAGACATAACAGGCGAGCTCTTGAAGGGCCTTAACGAGGCAGGTGCATTCCTTTTTAGAGGTGCTGCATACCTCTTCCCTGCATCCCAGTTTTCGACTTAAAGGCAACACTGGCCTTTCGTCAGCAGCACTGTCTTCCTCGCACAATATTGCTCCAATGCCGTGATCACTCGCGCTGCATTGAATGACAAAGCCCTTAAAAAAGTCGGATGCCATGCCAGAAAAACGGGTTTTTCGTTTAGGGCTTGTTGCAGCTTGCAAAATGCCTTCTCTTTTTTTGAGTCCCACATTACTTTGACCGGCCCGGACTTTCGTAGTGCGTCAGTTAGAGGGCTGGCAATGCTAGAGTAGTTTTGCCCGTAATGCTAATAGTACCCAGCTAGGCCCAAGAGTGCCCTTATCTTAGATTTTGTGGTTGGTCGTGCATACTACACGATGGTGGCTTCTTTATTTCCTGAAGTTTTACGCCGGCCACAGCCCATAACAAGTCCCAGGTAAGACAACTCGCTGCACTTTAAGTGACATTTGACAGGTTTCGCGGTAAGACTGGCTTCTTTCATCCAGTTCAGCAGGACTCGTATGTGTTCGAAAAGTTCTTCCCAGTTGTTCGAGAAAATAGCGACAGTGTAACAATACGACAAGGGGAACTCGGAAGGGCCATTAGGAACGCCATTCATTAAGCCTGAAAAACAAAAGGGCGCATTTTTATTCAGAAGCTCAGCTTAAGTAGGCAATACATTCCGAATGGTGAAATGAAAGTGGCATGCCGGCTAGCGCTCTCCGTAAGGGGGACTTGCCAGTACCCTCGCACGAGGTCTAACGTGGAAATGTAATTAAAATATGGTACAATTTCTCCCCTCTCCTCTAGATTTAGTATCGGGTAAGTTTGGTATCGAGTTAACGGTGTCAAGACGCCGATTATATTGCACGGTCAGGGATGTTTTCACGGCACTTGAATATATAGGGGATGAATAGTCACTCTCACCTTGTACTATGACTCCCAACTCCAGCATTACGTTGATCTCCTGTTTCACGATCTGCTTTTGCACAAGGGGACATCGATACGGCTTGCTAGGAATTGGTTCCTCATATATTAACTCGATAACTCGTTCATTCACCATCGTGTTTTCGGGACTGTCCGAAAACACGTATTTAAATTCAGAAAACAATCCTACTGAAATAATCCTTCTGAACTTCACTTAGTCTTGGCTCCAGCTTCAGCTGCTCCAAGATTACCTCTGATATCCTTTTTATTACATCACTAGAGGTCAAAAGTTCTGCTCCTTCTTCCTCTGAAGCATTCAAAAGCAGATTCCCGACTGCTTGACGTTGAACGTATGGTTTCATCAAGTTACTTTGGTAAATTTTGTTCGGAATTTTGCATCACAGTTGGTATTGGAAAGCTTCAATAATACTTTAATGGGCCCTTCCCAATAAATCTCAAGCTTGTTCTTTTTTAATGTCCTCAGCAGCATTACTTGACTTCACAAATTAAACGTGCGTTTCTTCACTGATTTGTCATCGTACTTCTTCAACAACGCTGGTGATGCCTTCATGTGGCTTTACAAGATCTTTTGTTTTTCGAAGCCTCTGAAAAAGGTGGATGACGATGACGAAGTGTCTTCTTCACAGAACAGTTGTACCAGTGTCTAAAATTTTCTATTTGTTTTGTCACAAAATCTGTGAGCTACTACTCCCTCCTTGCGAGAATGAATGAAGAAGCCTCTCAGGATCTTCGAGGTGGACAACCACTACGTCCGGCAGCGGCGAGAAAACGTGGGACCACCTCTAGTGGCACAGACAGCGAGGCAACAGAGTTCTACTCAGACGGCTTCGAGTCATTGGATGACGACTACACAGTCGTTATGAGTCACAATGCAAACAGGAGACTGCTACGAACATCGTCGATGGCGAGTTCATTCATTATGTAGGCTACCGCGCAGCGTTGATGATGATGATGTTGGATGTTTTGTGGCGCAAGGGCCATTTCACGGCCAAAGACCGCCAGTTCATCTTACTAGAGATATGGACATTGATTGTGATTAGCGGCTGTATAAGGCCCATAAGATTCCTAGCGCTAAGGCGGTTAAAAACATAGAAGTAATAAAATCATGACCATGCCGTGAAAGGTGTGTGTGGTGTGAATAGATGTGAAACCTTTGTTGTAATAAAAAAGACGGTGGACATGTCTGACATTAGCACAAGTGCCTCACTCGTTCACACCCTTGCTTCCAAGGGGTGAGGCAAGTGCTTTATTTAGTGCAGCCACCGCAGCGGAGACCTCTCTGGAGAGGTCGGGCTACGGAATGCCCGGGTATATGATATGAAAGGTACGAATTTCTTTTAAAACCGCTAACAATGATTTATGACTAAAAGTGGTTTCCTACTGACGAACGTTGCAGGATGGAGTGGTATCTGTTGTCGGTAGGGTAACAGGAAGTGTTGTCTTCTCAGCGCTTCTAATTATTTACACTGGATTAAATTGTGAAGCGCAGTGAGCGCTTCTTCACATCTATCACACAAAGGTGGATCGCCCCCAGACAAAAGAAATGAATGTGTTGTATGCGCATGTCCTGTTCGTAACCTTGTAACGTTTACTTTGTGTGGCGTGACTTTGATACTGGCGGCCAATGACCAAGTTGCGGCTTGATGACATGCAATGTATTATCTGCGTGTGTGTCCCATGTGACTTGCCAATAGCCTCTGAGCTTTCGTTTTAAAAAAGGTTTCAAATCGAGTGCAGAAGCTGGTATCAATGTATTGGAAGTGGCTTTGTTGGCGGATCCAGCTATCTGGTACACAAGAACGTTGCCTTGAATTTCGCAATGTCCTGGCACCCAGCAGACTACAACATTCTGCTTAGATGAGTAGACTGTGCATAGGAGCGAATAAAGCGAGACAAGGACAGGGTTCTTGTGCTTTTTAAGAGCTTTCCGAACTTTTACTATGCTGTGGGAGTCTGTATATATTATTGCCTTCTGTAGTTTTATTTGTTTATAGGGTTTGACGGCCGCGAGTATCACATAAGCTTCGCGGGTGAAAATGCTTGAATCAGAGTGCAGAACGCCGGCTTCCGAAAAGGATGGGCTGACGGCTGCGTACGAGACAGAAGTGTCGGATTTTGAAGCATCCGTGAAGAAGTCAGGACATGTGTATTTTTGTTGTAGTTTTAGAATGTATGTCTTGATACGTGCAGTAGGTGCATGCTTCGTAACCTCCAAGAAAGACACGTCGCAATCTACTGCCTGCCATTGCCACGGCGGCAGGCATACTGCGGGAGCCATCAAACGGTGTTCAAGTGAGACACCGGTTACCTTCGCTAGGCCCGTCACACGGAGTGAGTAGGGCCGTCTCATAGAAGGCCGTTTCTCAAACACAGCAAGGCTTGACGTGTCGTTAATTGTGGAATGTGATGGGTGATCTTTGTCTGCATTTACATTAAAATAGTGTTTAAAAGACATGTGTGAAGAGGTTTATTAGCCGTTAAAGGCAGCGACGAGACAGCGTGAAGAACCGTCCAGCGATCGGCACAGCAACGAACCAAAGCACGAGCCGAGAGAGCCGGGCGTTGGCGATGCTGCTTGCTGCTGGCACATCTTCTTCTTCACAATCGCCCCCGCTGAAAAAAGAGCCATCCTGGCGACCTAAGAAGTTTCAGGGAGAGGCTCATGATACGGTTTTAGGCGGGAAACATGGACGATGTCACGTGCACGCCGGCGCATGTCATCCGATCGGGAAACTGGCTCAATTAGGTAATTAACCGGAGAGGTTTTCTCTAAAACGGTGTAAGGCCCCTCGTACCGGGGGACAAGTTTTGATGAGAGTCCCGGAGTTTGGTATGGGATGGCAAGCCACACGAGAGACCCTGGGGCATAGCTGGGATCCGGAAGAGAGGTGCAACGGTTTTCTTTCTGGCGTTGCTGCTCGTCCGAGGTGAACGCACGGGCGAGCTGGCGGCACTCTTCGGCTTGTCGAGCAGCATCGGAAATAGGTGGACATTCTGAAGCATCAGGATGGTAGGGAAGTAGAGTATCAATTGTATGGGAAGGGTCACGTCCATAAAGAAGAAAGAAAGGTGAAAATCCCGTGGTTGCTTGTATTGCAGTATTGTATGCAAATGTCACGTATGGGAGAGCACGGTCCCAGTTGCTATGATTAGATGCCACGTACATCGAGAGCATATCACCCAGCGTGCGGTTAAACCGTTCCGTTAGCCCATTAGTCTGCGGGTGGTATGCTGTCGTTTTCCGATGAATGACGTGGCATTCCGAAAGCAGAGCTTCGACGACCTCGGAGAGAAAAGCGCGGCCTCTGTCACTAAGGAGCTCTCGAGGTGCGCCATGTCGAAGGATAAATTGACGTAAAATGAAAGAGGCGACATCCTGAGCGGTAGCGCTTGGTAAAGCGGCTGTTTCGGCGTAGCGTGTTAGATGGTCGACCGCCACTATAATCCACCGATTGCCATCTGATGTCAATGGAAGGGGGCCGTAGAGGTCAACGCCAACGCGATCAAAAGGCTTGGCAGGGCACGGAAGTGGCTGCAATTCGCCAGTAGCACGTAGCGGTGTTGATTTGCGTCGCTGGCAGTCAGGACAGCACTGCACAAATTTGCGTACGAAATTGTACATGCCGCGCCAGTAATAGCGATGGCGAAGGCGTTCATATGTTTTGAACACCCCGGCGTGGCCACATTGTGGATCGTCGTGAAGAGAAGCGCATACCTGCGATCGCAAAGCGCGTGGAATGACCAGTAGCCACCGGCGGCCATCAGGAGAGTAGTTGCGTCGATGGAGAAGTTGATCGCGGATGGCAAAATGGAAAGCTTGACGTCGGAGGGATCGAGATACCGGAAGGTTGGGCGTACCGGATAGATATTCGAGAAGAGATGCGATCCACGGGTCACGACGTTGTTCGGTGGCAATTGAGTCAAGATTTAACGATGACAAGTACTGGAGGCACGTGTTTCCGCCCGTCGGATCTGGTGGCAAAGGTGAGCGGGACAGGGCGTCAGCGTCAGAGTGTTTGCGTCCACAGCGGTATACGACGCGAATGTCGTACTCCTGGATGCGGAGTGCCCATCGCGCAAGGCGGCCAGAAGGGTCTTTCAGCGTGGAGAGCCAGCAAAGCGCGTGGTGATCAGTTACTAGATCGAACGGGCGGCCGTATAAGTACGGCCGGAACTTTCCAAGCGCCCACACCAGAGCCAAACACTCTTTTTCTGTCACGCTGTAATTAGTTTCGGCTTTCGTCAGAGTGCGGCTAGCGTAGGCTACAACGTATTCTGAATAGCCGGGTTTTCGTTGTGCGAGGACAGCACCTAGCCCGACGCCGCTGGCGTCGGTGTGCACTTCGGTAGGAGCCGTCGGGTCGAAGTGGCGAAGAATAGGTGGCGAGGTGAGCAGACGGCGCAGAGTAGTGAAGGCAACGTCACATGCAGGGGACCAGGAGGAGAGGTTCACGTCACCGCGAAGAAGCTGGGTTAATGGTGACATGATGGATGCGAAATTGCGAACAAAGCGCCTGAAGTATGAGCATAGGCCTACAAAACTGCGAAGTTCCTTCATGGTCGTCGGCTTGGGAAATTCTGCGACTGCTCGAAGTTTTGCTGGGTCAGGTAAGACGCCGTGCTTCGACACGATGTGGCCTAGGATGACGAGCTCGCGTGCAGCGAAGCGGCATTTTTTCAGGTTAAGCTGCAGGCCAGCGTTGGTCAGACAAGTCAAAACCTGCCTGAGGCGAAGGAGGTGCGTAGGAAAGTCGTGCGAGAAAACCACGACATCGTCGAGGTAGCAAAGGCACATATTCCACTTGAGGCCACGTAGCGTATTATCCATAAGTCGTTCAAACGTGGCGGGCGCGTTACAAAGCCCAAAGGGCATGACGTTAAACTCGTATAGTCCGTCAGGTGTAATAAATGCAGTTTTTTGGCGATCGGCTTCAGCCATTGGAACTTGCCAGTAGCCAGACCGCAAATCCAGCGACGAGAAGAATTCCGCTCCGTGAAGGGTGTCGATGGCGTCATCAATGCGCGGCAAAGGATATACGTCCTTGCGGGTTATCTTATTCAAACGACGATAGTCTACGCAAAATCGGATAGATCCGTCTTTCTTACGCACCAAGACGACAGGAGACGCCCAGGGACTGTGAGATGGTCGAATAACGTCTCTACGAAGCATATCTTCGACTTGATCGTTGATGACGCGGCGCTCTTCAGTGGAGACACGGTATGGTCTTTGACGCAGTGGCTGGTGTAGGCCGGTGTCAACATGATGCTTGACTTGCGACGTGCGGCCTAGTTGAGGTTGGGACACATCGAAGGAATTCCGGAACTCATGCAGAAGATCAAGCAGGTCGGCATGTTCGGTGGGAGTAAGGGTGTCGGCGATGGCGCTGGAAAACGTATCCTTAGACGACTCCTCGAGGGCCGACAGTGATTTTGGGTGGTCGCAGTATTCATCCGGGACATCAACCAAAGACGAAGGGTCGAGATCCTGCACGCGGCCGAGACATTCTCCCGCAAGCAAAGTGACAGTTGTGGAAAGCGGGTTGAGTATGAACATATTGCTTCTTCCGGCGGCAAGGTCAATCGTTGCAAAAGGCAGCGGCAGAGCTCGACGACTCGTGAAGATATCGGAAGGCATAAAAAAGACTGTAGCGTCCGTGTAGGCGTTGCATGAAATCGGAACAAGTGCGAAGTTTTCAGGCGGAATATCGGTGTCTTCATGCACAAACAACTTCGGCGGCTGATGAAGAGCGTCAAGTAATGGGACATCACAAAAGGGTGAAAACTCAACTTCAGCGCGTGCACAGTCGATGACGGCATTATGGCGGGATAGGAAGTCCCATCCGAGGATGACATCATGCGAACAGACAGCAAGGACAATAAACTCCACAGTGTAAACAATGCCTTCGATGGACACTCTTGCAGTGCAGGCTGCGAGAGGCGTTACTTGCTGTGCACTTGCGGTGTGGAGTGACAGTCCAGAAAGCGGCGTCGTGACTTTACGTAATACACGGCAGACATTAGCGGCAATAACAGAAACAGCGGCGCCGGTGTCTACAAGGGCGAAAGTAGAATAACCTTCAACTGTTACTGCGACCACGTTAGCAGGAGAGGGGCGAGGGCTTAGACAGTTCGAAAATGGCGCAGTTCTTGCCTCTTGAACTGCGGTGCTTAGTTTTCCTGGTCAGGTCTGGGCCGGCGACGCATGGGGGAGGGCGATCGCCGACGAGGAGAGGGTGCGCGCGGCGTCACGAAGTCGGGGTCGTTAGGAGGGTCATAGCGAGGTGACGAGACCGGCCCGTATTGCGCGAAGGGTTGGCTGCCGGTTTGCGACGATCGGACATAGTCGCCGAACGCCTGAGGTCGACGGCGGCAGTAGCGAGCAACGTGTCCGGGAGTGAAGCAGGCGTAGCAAATCGGTCGGTTATCGGGCGTCCTCCAGGGATTGGCGACTGGTGCTGCCGCCCAAGGTGCAGTGTAAGCAGCCGGGTGTGCGGGCTGTGAGCGCGTGGTGTAGGATGGTTGCGGAAGCCTACGCACAGCGTCTGCATATGTGAACGGCGCTGCTACAGGCTGCATAACTTGCGAGCAGGCGACAGGAGGAGCCACAGGCTGCGCTGCATACGTTAGGGGCGCGGCCACAGGCTGCATGGCTGGCGGATAGGCGACAGGAGGGCCTACTGGCTGCGCGGCACGCTGGCAGTGGGCAAGGCTGGATAGAGGCGGCTCGTGGTGCGCAACAGGAACAGCTTGGGCAACCTCTTCCGAAATAGCAGTGCGAAGCGGGGCAGGTAGACGGGTGGTGGTCTCGTGAGTGAAGGGCACTAAAGAAAGTTGGCGGGCGACTTCCTCACGGACGAAGGCTCGAACTTGCTGAAGCAGTGGTGAATTGTCCGGCAGGGTATCGAAACTGGACAATGACTCACCACCATGTTGAGGCTGCCGAGTCAGAGTGCGTTGCTTCTTTAACTCATCGTAGCTCTGACACAAGCTGACGACTTCGGAAACTGTGCTCGGATTTCTTGCCAAGAGCATTTGAAATGCACCGTCGTCGATGCCCTTCAGGATGTTTTTGACCTTGTCAGATTCGGGCATGGTGTCATTCACACGTCGACAAAGGTCGACGACGTCCTCAATATAGCTGGTAAAGGTCTCGCCAGTCTGCTGAGAGCGGACGCGCAAGCGCTGTTCTGCCCTCTGCTTGCGGACAGCCGGCCGACCGAACACTTCGGCACATGACGTCTTGAAGACGCTCCATGTGGGGATGTTGTGTTTGTGGTTATTAAACCACAATTCGGCGACGCCAGTGAGATAAAATATCGCGTGGCCCAGCTTGTCGGCTTCATCCCACTTATTGTTGGCGCTCACCAGTTCGTAGTGCTCGAGCCAGTCTTCGACGTCGGTCCCATCCGCACCGCTGAATACCTTCGGCTCCCGTAGCGTAGGATGGCCAGGGCAGTTGAACTGGAGCGAAGGCGTCGATGTAGTGGCGTTGGCAGTCATGACAGGTGGTAGCGTGCGGCTTCGCAGCTCCAGGGTGTAGCAACGGGGATTAACAGCACCTTCCACCAAATGTGAAGAGGTTTATTAGCCGTTAAAGGCAGCGACGAGACAGCGTGAAGAACCGTCCAGCGATCGGCACAGCAACGAACCAAAGCACGAGCCGAGAGAGCCGGGCGTTGGCGATGCTGCTTGCTGCTGGCACATCTTCTTCTTCACACATGTAACATCTCTGTAGGTGCAGCGACCATTCGTTCGATTCCACGTACAGCCTTTCCACAGGACTAGTGCGAAAAGCACCCGTGGAGAGACGGATGCCTAGATGATAAACAGGGTCAAGCATTATAAGGGCAGTAGGTGTCGCAGACTGATACGCTATTGCCCCATAGTCGAGGCAGGTACGTACAAGGCTTTCACACAAATTCTTTAAGCGCTCCTTGTCGCTTCACCACGTAGTGCGTAACAACACTTTTAGAATGTTCATAGCTTTTATGCACTTGTTTTTTAAATATTTGATGTGTTGTATGAAGGTTAGCTTGGTGTCCCAGTTTATGCCTAAGAATTTGTATTCAGTAATAACAGAAAGACGTTGACCATGCAGTTGAATGTCGGGTTCAGGATGAATGCCTCTCTTCCTGGAGGACAAGACACACGTGCTTTTCTGCGCATTAAGACGGAACCCGTTTTATTCAGCCCAATTGGAGACTTTGTTCAAACCAAGCTTAACCTGGCGCTCCCACATGGCCAGAATGCAACATCTAAAGCCAAGCTGGACGTTATCAACATATGTACAATAAAGGATATTGCGAAGGATGGACAAGTGCAAAGAATTAATTTTGATGATGAGAAATAGTGTGCAACTAAGTACATCAACTTGCGGCACACCTGTTTCTTGGAAAATGTTTGGGAAAGTACGCTGCCTACTCGAACTCGGAATGTCCGGTTTGACAGGTAGCATTCGATTATAGTAAACATTCTGCCACGCACGTCAATGTGGGACAGATCTCCTTGTATTCCAAAGTGCCATGTTGTATCATATGTCTTTTCGATGTCAAGGAACACAGAGAAAAATAATTGCTTATGAACGAAAGCGTTTCTGATCTCTGCCTCGATACGAACAAGGTGGTCGGTGGTGGATCTACTTTCTCGAAACCCGCACTGGAATGTGTCGAGCAAATTGTTTGTTTCAAGGAAATGTACAAGTCGGCAGTTGATCATTTATTCGAAACGTTTGCACAGGCGGCTTGTAAGCGCAATAGGCCTGTAACTCGATACTAAAGAAGGGTCCTTGCCCTGTTTCAAAATGGGAATAACAATAGCCTCTTTCCAGAAAGTAGGGATAGTGCAATAGAACCAGATAGCATTGTACAAAGTAAGGTTTTTTGAGTTTCGATTGGTAGCTTTTTTAGCATTTCATAAACCCCACATTTAGAACCTGGAGCGGAATCACTGCAGGAGTTCAGATATGTTTGGAGCTCAGGTAAGCTGAAAGCTTGGTTGTACGCCTCGTGTCTGGTATATTTGTGTTCGAGTTTTTTCTTTTCTATTTTTGTTCTGTATTTTTGGAAAGCGTCAATATAGTTTGAGATGCTGGACACCCGCTTGAAGTGTGCACCGATGAAGTTCGCCTGATCTTCCAAGTTGTCACCCTGTGTGTTTACCAGTGGGAGTGTGTACGCTTGTTTTCCGGCTACCCTACCAACCATGTTCCAGACTTCAGCCTCCTGTGTGTATGAACTGATCCCTGACAAAAACTTCTGTCAGCTTTCTCTTTTGGCCTGCCGACGTGTTCTCCTGCCTTGAGACTTTATTTTTTTAAAGCTGTCAAGATTTTCGGCTGTCGGTGAGTTCCGAAGCAACCATCATGCTTTGTTTTGCTGCTTGCGCGCATTTCGGCACTCAGAGTTCCACCATGGCACGCGTCGTTTTCAGGATGTCCACTCGTTTGTGGGATGCATTTTGTTGCTGCATCAATCAAAAACGAAGTGAAGTAGTTGACAGCAGCTTTAATGCATAAAGTACATATGTCGCGCCAACTTAAATGAGTGGTGTTATAAAACTGTTCCCAATCAGCTTTGTTTAATAGCCATTCGGGAACCTGCGGCGGGCATTCAGTTAATGTAGGTGTGCTCAAAACTACGGGAAAGCGGTCTCTTCAGTGGGAATTATGGATGACGTTCGTGTGAAGTAGAGGCACAAGCGATGGAGATACTGTGCTTAGGTCTATTGGGGAATAAGTATTGTTAGCGAGGTTACAATAAGTTGGTTCTTTTCAATTCAGAAGACACGCACTGTAAGAGAGAAGAAACTGTTCAATCAGTCAACCTTGGGCGTCACAACGAGAGTTACCCCATAGCCTGCTATGCGCATTCCAGTCTCCAAGAAGAACAAACGGTTCCGGGAGTTCTTCGATTAAGGACTGGAATTCACGTTTTTGTAGGTGATAGCTTGGAGGTACGTAAAGAGTGCAAATTTTTACGAGTTTGTGTAAAAGCACAGCTTGAACAGCCACTGCCTCTAGAGATGTTTGGTGTTGAAAGTGTGTGCATGCGATCTCTTTATTCACTATAATGGCAACACCTCCGGATGATGTCATGGCATCATCACGGTCCTTTCGGAAAATAACGTATTTACGAAGAAAGTTCGTGTGTTTTGAATTCAGGTGTGTTTCTTGTACACACAGCACTTTTCGTAAGTGTTCGTGTAAAAGTTCTTGGATATCGTCAAGGTCTCTGATAAGGCCCCTGACGTTCCATTGTATAATTTGAGTGTCCATGATGAATGTAAAGTAGTGCTGTGTGTACGAAAAGCAAGTGGCTGTTTAGCCTGGAAGTTTAAACTCAAGTAACAGGGTCATCACCGGACCCTGTTATTTGCTTTTTTGTTTTCTTGACGCGCTCCAAGGAGCCACGCCGCTGTTTCGGCACCAAGGGTACCGATGTATTCATTGCCTCCTCTGAGGCACTGGATGCTCGCACGTGCAAGCTAGTTGCTCGAATTATGTGCCTCGCCTTGTGAGGTGAGGCCTTGAGACCTGAGGACCCTGGGGTCTCCGGTCTCTGTTCGGGAGTAGGCGGTGTAGTCTGGACTACAGCCGCCTTGGGGGCAGATGCCACAACCACCGGCTCGCTATGTGCGGGCCGAAGGTGTGACAGGGGCTGGTGTGGCGGTGCCCCCTGACGCGCCGCATCAGCATACGTTGGGCCATAAAATGGCGAGGCTCTTTTCCTAGCTTCCTTAAAAAAATATTCTCTTTCATTTTCACCGTTATTATCTCCTTTTCTTTCTGCCAGTATGGACAGGAACGTAAATATGCAGCATGGTTTCCGTCACAGTTTACACAGTGTGGCTGCTCTTTGCAGTTCTCAGACACGTGGCCCAAGGATCCACATTGTGCATAGGTCTGGTGACCACGACAGCTTTTAGAGCCATGGCCATACCTCTGTCATTGGATTCAGCGACGGCGGTTTGGTATGCATGGCCTGATTAAAGTTTTCGTGTACCCTGTTTGAATGGTTTCTGGCAATTTACTGGAAGCAAACGTGAGTATTTGGTTGATTCGTTGGTGTTTCCTTTTTGTCTCTTCTGATGATAATTCTCTTAACACCATTCACATCTTGGCTCTTCCACCCCTCCGAAAGTTTAGTCTCGGTCAGGTCAAGTAAGTCTATGTCAGATACCACTCCGCGAGTGGGGTTCATAGATCTGTGTGGTGTTATGGTTATTAGTATGTCACCGAAAGCTGAGAGATGGTCTAGCTTATCAAATTGTTCTTTGTCCCGGATTTCGAGGAGGTGGTTTCCGCTAGCCATTTTGGTTACCTTGTATCCAGCGCCACGAGCTTCGGTAAGACATCTAGCATTTACGAAGGGAGAGACTGTCCTGGCTTGCTTTCCAGTTTTTTCGCAGTGGATGACATGGAAGTGAGGAAATGTTTCTATTGGCCTGTTGAAAAAAGTAAGGTCATCGGTGGGTACCCGCTTCAAGCCGGTATGATCGCTAAGTGAGGGAAATGCTTTATGCATGCCAGTCTTATTTTTATTCAGCAGCGTTGGCGACCACCCACCATGGAGCCCAACGAGGGGACGCTACAAGTTCGTAAATACTAAAATCTTGCCGACGCCAGCCGTACAACGCCACTATAACCCAATGCGCCTAGACCAAGGTAGGCTATTTGCGCATGGTTAACTCTCGCCGCTAGAAAAATTGGAAGTAAAAGGAAGAAACAAGAAGACAGGAAAGACAAAAAATGATGGCAAAGACGAAGATGTAGAGAGAGATGAAGGGACAAGAAAAAGCGACTGCCGATTTCCCTCGGGTGGGTCATTCCAGGGGTGCCGTCTACGTGAAGCCGGGGCCAAAGGGGTGTGTTGCCTCTGCTGGGGGGCCTTAAAGATCCAATCACCCAGCGTCCACTCAACCCCCAGGATCCCCTTTTCCCCGGACACGGCACAGCCACGCACGGCTAGGTGTGGGAGGGAGTCGGAGCCCCCTTGTTAGCTCTGGTCCGTGGTGTCGCTACACACCAAACGCCTGCGTAAGCGGACTTCCCTGCGAGGCCACGCAGCGTTGGCCGCACACTATACTCTTCATGGCTGTGAACCCTTATGCCAACCTACGGCGGCTTAACAGGCAAGTCCTCTCTGCATATCTCAAAAGACTCGCTCCAAATTAGATTAAAAACGTGAGGATCAACTGACGAATGAATATTCTGGCAGTTGATGTTCTACACCGTATTGCGCTGCAAAGCCTACAGAACATCACGGAAATCGGCAGAGTCAAAGTTAAATCAGTGATACCCACTGACTGTAAGGGCATTGTTGGCGTCACTTATGACGTGGACATTTTTATTCCGCTGACGATTTTTCAGTCTTAACAAAGCTAACTACAGCCAACATCCTCATCAAGCACATCACAAGGCTCAGTCAATCACGTTGCCTGAAGATTGTTTTTGAGGGAGACAGTCTTCCACCAGGCGTCAAAGTTGGCCACGTTCGCCACCAGGTCCATTCATACATACCGAAGCCCCTACAACGCTACTGGTGTTTCAAGACGGGACATGTAAAAGGGGTATGCACCAGCAATAATGTGTGCCCGCGGTGTGCTGGACCTCACTCAGAAGACACCTGCTACGCAACTGCGTTAAAATTCTCCACGAGTGCGAAATGAGCGCGCAATGCTGAAACGCAAGGTGCGCGACAGTTCTACGCACAGAGAAGCTGCTGCTACACTCTAAGGCAAAAGGGTGTTAAAAGGGTGTGCGGTTCGTACTTTTGGGGCCCCATGGGGCTGCCACAACCATTAATCTCTTTGAGGACTAATGGCACCGGGTATAACAGTTAGTCCCCTCAAGGGACTAACATTTAGTTCTCACATTTACACCTTACTGAGTAACCGTTAGTCTCACAGTTCACCCCAAAGGACTAACATTTAGTGCTCACATTTGCACCTTATAGAGCAACTGTTAATTCCGACATTCACACCTTACCGGATAACCGTTAGTCCTCACAGTTGCACCTTGCCGGACAAACGGTTGATCCACTAAAATACTCAAATCACAGGAACTTTTTATCCTCAGTTCAAATATTGTTTTTTGTTTATTTTCTGCCAGGCTTAATACTTTTTTCGCCTGTTTTTCTGCGCAGTGGGCAACAAATTCCGCGGAAAAGAATACGCGACAAAGTAGTTAGCCACCTATGTGTAACTGCTTTCACAGTTACGGCAACAATGCAAGACAAAAGTGAGACATCGAAACCTTTTATTTTTGTACATACACATGAAGTTTATTTATTCTGTTAAGTGAATTCATGGCGAAGTGTACAAGTCCAGTCTCATTGGCAAATCTTGTTCACTCCTTGTGGAGCTCCTCCGACGGAAGCGATAGATGACAGGCATTGCAGACGCCAGCGCACGCAGCCTTCTGCCTGTTGTGTTCCCACGGCTGCGCGTACAATAATATAGTAAAAATAGTTAGGCACACGTCACAGAAGATGAAGATGCACGCATATGACAAGTATGTGCACGTTGATATAAAAACAAGTGTTAAAATATGACACACAAATAACTTTACCTTCACATCTCGAACAGTCCTTCTGAAGCTGCTGTGACGAAAAAGATGAATGACGGGCATCGCAGACGCACACGCGCAGTCTTCAGCATGGTGTGTGCCCACGGCTGCCCAATAAGTATGTAAAATAGTGAGTCACACGTGACAGAGGATGCATACAAATGCATATGGGAAATACGTGCAAGGAGAAATGAAAACTTATGTGAGATATGACGTGCTAATAATTTCACCATGATGACACATATCGTCAAAGACTCATTTCGATCCCCGTAGCGCAACAGTTTAGGAGTGGCGGCCGCAGTCACAACTCCGCAAACCACCGTGCCGCTAACAAGTCAGCGAGTCCTAAGCGAGCGACATCGTTCAGCTCGAGCGAGCGAACGCGAGACCAAACATGGCGCTGCACGCGGAGTGTCTGCCGCCAGCGAACTTCGAACGGAAAAGCGAGCGTACGCTTGGCCGCCGCCGCGAACAGCGCCGAGCTAGTTTGGAGCTAGCGCCGAAGAAATCGACGGTAATGCAGCCCTTTCACACTAACTCGAGCGAGTGTAGCGCGCAAACGCGAGTCCGCTGCCGCGGCCTGCGGACGGTGCCGAGCTTCTTGCGACCGACTGGCGGGAAAGCCAGCTGTAATAGCAACCAATTTTCAGTGAGTTACGATGCTAGGGAAAGCCCCGCCAGCCCGTGCTGGTGCACTTAACGCGCGCGACATACTACAAGCAAGCACTTTACGAGAACTAGTAACGTGTTTTCGACGACTCCCAACACAGCGACCAGGTATCAGCCCAATATCGTCAGCCCGAAGCTCATCGCGGTGGAGAAGACAGGCCAGCACTCGATGAGCGACCGTACGGGAGGCCCAAGAGACAGTGGGATTGGGCGTGTTGGTATAACATCATAAAGGTTGCTTACCAACGCAAACGACAGGGCTATCCGCTGAAATCGCTGAAACCCTGAGCTAATCTGCTGAAGTATCGGCTTTCTCCGGCAAGAATCCCGATGTGAGAAACAGGTTGGGGTCATCCGTCCGCGAGTCGCGCGGACGAGTCACGGACGAGGGGAATCGCTGATGTCAGGTCACGTGACGCGCCGTCCGTCCCACCACATCCGGATTCGGTCCGTCGTCTGAATGCACCATAAGCAACATAAACACTCCGTCAGCGCAGAGTGCACTTCAGGTGTTGGACACTTTGAGTCCTGTGCTTGCAGCTCTAAGGTAAAGCTATGGCACACGACATGTTATCCTTGCGAGAGGAGGTAAAGAGTGCATCTGTTCTTCAGTGTAATGCCAGAGTGCTTAGAGCGCGTATGTGCGACTTCAGACAATATGTATTCACAAACCAGTTATCTATATTTGTGGTTTGTGAACCAATCGTGTCGGCTCACATGAGACTGTCTTGATATGTGTGCTTATGTCTTCTACCCACGGAGAGCTCAGCAAGGTTGTTGTGTTCCCACGGCACGACTTAACAGAGGTTCATCACCCTGTACCGTTGATGAAGAAACCAGTATGCTTGCCTAAAAGTAAAAAAAAACAAGACCACATTCACAATCATCGGAGCCTACTTACCTCCATCAAGTCTTCTCTACCGCGAGAGTTCGCGCAGAATTTTGAATTCAACTCTTCAGCCATGGGTGATAACTGGCGAGTTCGATGCCCACTACTATTCATGGGAAAGCTCCAGGGTACACACTACAGGTAGACAGTTAGTGTATTTGCTTCTGAATGTGAACTTATCCTCGTAAATGACGGCATCCCCAGTTATCTGCGTTGATCGGCCTATAGCAGTTGCCTGGACCTCACTTTCGTCTCACGCTCGTTCACCAGAGAGCTGCACTGGTTTTCGTATTCAGAAACAAGGAGTAGTGACCACATCCTAATATACCTGAACATTGACGGCATTCCAGGTTTCAAGTCCTTCAGAGCCATCCAGTGCACCAATTGGCAAAAATACAAGTTCATCATAGAAGACTATGTTGGTGGCTCACCCTTCAACCTAGAGGACGCAATGAAGAGTGCCCAACAGTTCCACACGCATCCGCTTTCGGTGAGCTCATCTCGCAGTGATGTGGACATTGAACTCTAGAAACTCTAGGCGATTCGTCGTTGGGCAGAACGACAATATAGACGCATGAAGTCATTCGCTGATCTGCAGAAAGTGGCCAGACGCACACAAAATAAATACAGCGTCACATGAATAAGCTCGATAAGCGATGATAGGTATCTTTTTGCGAGTCTTTGGGTCCCAGAAAGTCTCTGTCACTAATCTGGAGAAGTGTCTAGGGTCTTCGTACAACCATTACTCAGCGCTACCCATTTAAATTTCTGACACTTCACTTACGCTGCGAAGAGATTGACGTCGCAGAATCTTTCTGTCGAAGGATTGCCCGCGGGACAAATTCAATTGGGACGAAGACGCCCGACTGTTTTGCATCCTCACGTGATTCCCGAATGGAGTGTTCATTTCTATGGAAGAACTGAAGGCTGCGCTTGCTTTGTGTAGACGTTCTTCTGCGCCAGGACCTGACGGCATCTTCTACTGCGCTCTGTGTCACCTAGGAGATCAAGCCCGGAAAGCACTCTTGCTACTGTACAACGACTCCTGGCAAACTGGCATGGCTTCACAGGAATGGAAGTCAAGTCACCTGATTTCACTTCTCGAAGCCGGGAAGACACCTTTGGACATTTGCTTTTACCACCCGATCACCCTCACGAGCTGTGTGGGAAAAGTTACGGAACGAATGATTTTAATGCATCCGGAATGGTACTTAGAGTTCTACGAAATAAATCCAGTTGTCATGTCCTGGTTCAGACGAGGCCGCTCATTAATAACAATGCACTTGGCTTGGTGACATATGCAGAGCACCAGAAGGCCCGCAAACAGTTTTCTGCTGCTCTGTTTCTTGACGTTGAGGGGGTTTACGATAATGTCAATGACGAAGCCATTCTCAGTGCATTAAAACGAGTGGGACTCGGTGGCAAGATATATATGGGAGTTCAGAGCTACCTACAAAATAGGTCACTTCACGTGCAGACAGAGAATGGCCCGACACCCGAGTATTACTGCAGCTAAGGACTCCCTCAAGGTGCAGTGCTAAGCCCGATGTTGTTCAACCTAACACTTATTGGACTAGTTGGCAAGCAACGAAGCAGTCTACAACTTTCCATTCGTGCTGATGACCTCTGTGTGTGGACATCAGGTGTGACTCGACTTCAACTTCGCGCTCGACTTCAGAAGACAGCATCAGTGACATCGCACCACCTACGTAACCAAGGGCTTGATCGCAAGTGGAAAGCGCGTAATCATGGCTTTCACCAGAAAGCCAACGTACGCTTATGGCATATCAATGAACGGGCAATTGGTGTCAAGCAGCCGTAGTCACAGGTTCTTGGAAGTCATAATCGACCGTAACCTGTCTTAGACCCCACACGTAAACTATGTGAAAAAGCGGTTGACCGCCATTTGTCACTTGTTCAGGTTTCTCGTGAGAAAAATAGTTGGGAAGTGTCTGTCGACTCTATGTTACAGCTGTACAAGGTAATATTTGGAGGATTCTTGTGGTACAGCCTACCTGTTATATCTAAAACGTGCAAAACGAACCTGCACACAATCCAAAATATTCAAGCCCAGGCTCTTAGGATATGACTTGGTTTACCCGCTGTGCATCAACAGCTGAAACCATTGGCATTGCTCAGGACTACTTGATCATGACACACGTCCCCTTTGAAAAGATGCGTACGTACCTCAGGCAACATGCTAGGAATCCTTCCCACCATTTCAAAACCTCGCTACTGAGAGGCCCCACACAAAATTCAGTGCAATTATCTGTGCACATCGTGCATAGTTTAGGTCAGGTTTTACGCCTGTGGAGAAATAGGTGTATCCTCCGTGGTGCCTGACACTTCCGCAAGCACGTCTTTCAATTCCAGAAATACAGAAAAAATCTAATTTGCCTTAGTCAACCCAAAACAATTGAGCTTGCACTTCCCGCACGAAATCTAAAATAACCACGTGCACAAATACACTGGTAATTCAATCAGTGTCTGGTTCTGGCGGTGCGGTGGTGATTTCAGCTAGAGGAATGACTCTGCGAATCAAGCTGTCGCAAGTCACAACGTCTACAGCGGCAGAACTTGCGGCTTTGCGTGACACCCTAGAGTACATCAAATCCCATAGACCGTGATATGGGCTGTGCTTTCCGACTGGGAACCGGCCTTACAAAGAATTCAGCCAGTCCTTCGACGAAGTTGCCAAGAACAGCTAACATGCGAGGTTATCAAGCTTCTTCACCACGTCGCAGAAACGAGCCACGAGGTCATTTTTCAGGAGCTACCTGGTCATTGTGAGATCAGTGGCAATGATTCTGCAGAAAGTGCGGCTTGCACATCCCACCAAGAAGAGCACACCCTTTCGATTCCTCTGTCAAGAACAGACGCTGCAAAGCAACTTCATCACCAGGCGCGTAGTCTGTGTCTGCTGGAGTGGAACACCTCAAGCATAAGACATACAAGACTACCAAATAAACCCTCGACTGGAAGTTTGACCTCCATCCGGAATTTGTCGACACGAAGCTTCGCTTCTTTGTCGCCTTTGGTTGGGGGTTGCCTTCACAAATGCATATACAACCCTCAATTGATTGACCAACAACGCAGAATGCGATATCTACGGCACCGAAGAAAACATCGACCATCTGATAAGCCGTGCCCTCGATTTTCCTCTGAAAGACAGAAGGTTTCGGACGCATTGCAACAATTGGACGATTGGCCACTCTTTATGCAGATGCTACTGGAACACCGTCCTCGTCTTTCGTCGGCTCAAAATGCAGTCAAAGCCGTCTTGTGCTTTTTGAAGACTACAGGCCTCTGTGAACATCATTTACTTTTGTGTAGGACCACCGCTGCATACGCGTCAGCCCATTGACAGACAATCCTTTTTCCCTCTCTTTCTCTTCTCTTTGCTCTCTATCTTTCATCTTTATACACCCTTCACATTCCCTCAGCGCAAAGTAGCAAACCGGGAATGTGCCTGGTTCACCTTCCTGCCTTCTCGCTTGTTGTTCTTGTCCTTCCTTCCTCAAGAAAGCGGAAAACATACGGGCAACTACATTAGGGTCCTTATAAAACTTCCCTCCCAGGACTCGTGTAGCATTCGCAATGGTGTTCTTAAACTATGGCCACACACAAACCCTGCAGCGCTAAAGCCAGTGCTTTGATGGGGAGCTGATCTCAAAGCGAACGTAGCGAGAGGAATGCACACTTCCAAGTCGCAGTAGTGCTCTAACAAAGTGCTCTCAGTATTCATCTCAAAACGTAATACATACGATTTACCGGGTTAGACTGTGGGTGATGGATTAAGCTGTACACTAATTTTATTCCGCATGTGAGGAGGTTTATTAGCCGTTAAAGACAGCGACGAGACAACGTGAAGAACCATCCAGCGATCGGCACAGCAACGAACCGAAGCACGAGCCGAGAGAGCCGGGTGTTGGCGATGCTGCTTGCTGCAGGCACATCTTCTTCATCACAATCGCCCCCGCTGAAAAAGGAGCCATCCTGGCGACCTACGAAGTTTCAGGGAGAGGCTGAAAATACAGTTTTAGGCGGGAAACATGAACAATGTCACGTGCACGCCGGCGCATGTCATCCGATCGAGAAACTGGCTCAATTAGGTAATTAACCAGAGAGCTTTTCTCTAAAACGGTGTAAGGCCCCTCGTACCGGGGGACAAGTTTTGATGAGAGTCCCGGAGTTTGGCATGGAATGGCAAGCCACACGAGAGACCCTGGGGCATAGTTGGGATCCGGAAGAAAGGTGACGGTTTTCTTTCTGGCGTTGCTGCTCGTCCGAGGTGAACGCACGGGCGAGCTGGCGGCACTCTTCGGCTTGTCGAGCAGCATCGGAGATAGGTGGACATTCGGAAGCATCAGGACGGTAGGGAAGTAGAGTATCAATTGTATGGGAAGGGTCACGTCCATAAAGAAGAAAGAAAGGTGAAAATCCCATGGTTGTTTGTATTGCAGTATTGTATGCAAATGTAACGTATGGGAGAACACGGTCCCAGTTGCTATGATTAGATGCCACGTACATTGAGAGCATATCACCCAGCGTGCGGTTAAACCGTTCCGTTAGCCCATTAGTCTGCGGGTGGTATGCTGTCGTTTTCCGATAAATGACGCGGCATTCCGAAAGCAGAGCTTCGACGACCTCGGAGATAAAAGCGCGGCCTCTGTCACTAAGGAGCTCTCGAGGTGCGTCATGTCGAAGGATAAATTGACGTAAAATGAAAGAGGCGACATCCTGAGCGGTAGCGCTCGGTAAAGCGGCCGTTTCGGCGTAGCGTGTTAGATGGTCGACCGCCACGATAATCTACCGATTGCCATCTGCTGTCAATGGAAGGGGGCCGTAGAGGTCAACGCCAACGGGATCAAATGGCTTGGCAGGGCACGGAAGTGGCTGCAATTCGCCAGTCGCACGTAGCGGTGTTGATTTGCGTCGCTGGCAGTCAGGACAGCACTGCACAAATTTGCGTACGAAATTGTACATGCCGCGGCAGTAATAGCGATGGCAAAGGCGTTCATGTGTTTTGAACACACCGGCGTGGCCACATTGTGGATCGTCGTGAAGAGAAGCGCATTCCTGCAATAGTAAATTGCGTGGAATGACCAGTAGCCACCGGCGGCCGTCAGGAGAGTAGTTGCGTCGACGGAGAAGTTGATCGCGGCTGGCAAAATGGAAAGCTTGACGTCGGAGGGATAGAGATACCGGAAGGTTGGGTGTACCGGATAGATATTCGAGAAGAGATGCGATACACGGGTCACGACGTTGTTCGGTGGCAATCGAGTCAAGATTTTACGATGGCAAGTACTGGAGGCACGTGTTTCCGCATGTCGGATCTGGTGGCAAAGGTGAGCGGGACAGGGCGTCAGCGTGAGAGCGTTTGCGTCCACAGCGGTATACGACGCGAATGTCGTACTCCTGGATGCGGAGTGCCCATCGCGCAAGGCGGCAAGAAGGGTCTTTAAGCGTTCAGAGCCAGCAAAGCGCGTGGTGATCAGTTACTAGATCGAACGGGCGGCCGTATAAGTACGGTCGGAACTTTCCAAGCGCCTACACGAGAGCCAAACACTCCTTTTCTGTCACGCTGTAATTAGTTTCGGCTTTCGTCAGAGTGCGGCTAGCGTAGGCTACAACGTATTCTGAATAGCCGGGTTTTCGTTGGGCGAGGACAGCACCTAGCCCGACGCCGCTGGCGTCGGTGTGCACTTCGGTAGGAGCCGTCGGGTCGAAGTGGCGAAGAATAGGTGGCGAGGTGAGCAGACGGCGCAGAGTAGTGAAGGCAACGTCACATGCAGGGGACCAGGAGGAGAGGTTCACGTCACCGTGAAGAAGCTGGGTTAATGGTGACATGATGGATGCAAAATTGCGAACAAAGCGCCGGAAATATGAGCATAGGCCTACAAAACTGCGAAGCCTCTGCCTCTTGAATTGCCTCTTGAACTGCGGTGCTTAGTTTTCCTGGTCAGAAGGTCTGGGCCGGCGAAGCATTGGGGAGGGCGTTCGCCGACAAGGAGAGGGTGCGCGCGGCGTCACGAAGTCGGGGTCGTTAGGAGGGGCATAGCGAGGTGACGAGACCGGCCCGTATTGCGCGAAGGTTTGGCTGCCGGGTTGCGAAGATCAGACATAGTCGCCGAAAGTCTGAGGTCGACGGCAGCACTAGCGGGCAACGTGTCCAGGAGTAAAGCAGGCGTAGCATATCGGTTGGTTATCGGGCATCCTCTAACAATTGGCGACTGGTGGTGCCGCCCAAGATGCAGTATAAGCAGCCGGGTGTGCGGGCTGTGAGCGCGTGGTGTAGGGTGGTGGCGGAAGCCTACGCACAGCGTCTGCATATGTGAACGCGCTGCTACAGGCTGCATCACTTGCGACCAGGCGACGGGAGGAGCTACAGGCGGCGCTGCATACGTTAGGGGCGCGGCCACAGGCTGCACGGCTGGCGGATAGGCGACAGGAGGGCCTACCGGCTGCGCGGCACGCTGACAGTGGGCATGGCTGGATAGAGGCGGCTCGTGGTGCGCAACAGGAACAGCTTGGGCAACCTCTTCCGAAATAGCAGTGCGAAGCGGGGCAGGTAGACGGGTGGTGGTCTCGTGAGTGAAGGGCACTAGGGAAAGTTGGCGGGCGACTTCCTCACGGACGAAGGCTTGAGCTTGCTGAAGCAGCGGTGAATTGTCAGGCAGGGTGTCGAAACTGGACAGTGACTCACCACCATGCTGACGCTGCCAATTCAGAGTGCGTTGCTTCTTCAACTCGTCGTAGCTCTGACACAAGCTGACGACTTCGGAAACTGTGCTCGGATTTCTTGCCAAGAGCATTTGAAATGCGCCGTCGTAAATGCCCTTCAGGATGTTTTTGACCTTGTCACATTCGGGCATGGTGTCATTCGCACGTCGACGAAGGTCGACGACGTCCTCAATATAGGTGGTAAAGGTCTCCCCAGTTTGCTGAGAGCGGACGCGCAAGTGCTGTTCTGCCCTCTGCTTGCGAACAGCCGGCCGACCGAACACTTTAGCACATGACGTCTTGAAGACGTTCCATGTGGGGATGTTGTGTTTGTGGTTATTAAACCACAATTCGGCGACGCCAGTGAGATAAAATATCACGTGGACCAGCTTGTCGGCTTGATCCCACTTATTGTTGGGGCTCACCAGTTCGTAGTGCTCGAGCCAGTCTTCGACGTCAGTCTCATCCGCACCGCTGAAGACCTTCGAGTCCCGTAGCCTAGGATGGCCAGGGCAGTTGAACTGGAGCGAAGGCGTCGATGTAGTGGCGTTTGCAGTCATGACAGGTGGTAGCGTGCGGCTTCGCAGCTCCAGGGTGTAGCAACGGGGATTAACAGCACCTTCCACCAAATGTAAGGAGGTTTATTAGCCGTTAAAGACAGTGACGAGACAGCGTGAAAAACCGTCCAGCGATCGGCACAGCAACGAACCGAAGCACGAGCCGAGAGAGCCGGGCGTTGGCGATGCTGCTTGCTGCAGGCACATCTTCTTCTTCACACGCATTTATCCAAGAAGGCAGCGGTAAGGCAGCTGGTGAAGACAATACCGTTGTTGCGTTGTATTACAGAAGGAAATCCGATATGTGCGAATATAGAAAGCAGAGCATCCACGATATGAGGAGAATTGAGCTTTAGCTCCCTAATTGGTATCGCTGCTGGAAATTTCGCGGCTATACAGAGGGCCGTCAGGATGTATCGACAACCTTGCCTTGGCTCTGGCAATGATCCGACGATATCAATTACTGCACGCTGAAAAGATTCTGTGATTATTTCCACAGGCTTTACGAGGGCCTTCAACTTGTTTGTGGACTTTCCAGCTCTCTGACAAGTGTCACATGAGCGCACAAAGCCTTCGGCATCCTTCCAGCATTTCAGCCAATAAAACTCGAGGGAAATTCTAGCCATGACGTTCTTATGCCGAAATGTCAAGCCCACGCGTTTTCATGCGAAAACAATAAAAGATAATCACAAGAAAAGAACAGGAAAGAACAAGCAATGTCATATTTAGCTCACGGAAAGAACATAGGGTAAAAACGCCAGGCCCGCGTGAAGGCGCCGCACAGTCATAGGGAAAATTAGAAGAGCGGCCTTTCAGAGCCTTTTCTAAACACTCACAGGGTGATTGCTACAAACACACTTGGGGTGTACCTACTATGGCATTAATAACAATAATTTCTGGGTAGTAGACCAGCATTCGCTATGCTACAATTCGTCATTGTTCTGAGAAACCTTGTTTCGGTTAAAGATGTGGAAACGAATTTTGTTCTTGTCTTGTCTTGTCTTGTCTCCTAGGAGATCTTGGCTCATACCCACATGGAGGATTGGCCACACTGTACCTCATAATAGATCATTTTTTCCAAAGCTTGCTAAAAAAGTAAAGAGAAATTCGATAGGAACAATAATATTGTTCCTCTGAAAAAACGTGGAAAATTGCAGAAGAATGCAATAAACCAGAATATATAAAACAAATTAACAAGAATGAGGAAGGGGGAGAAAGAATTGGATATATCTGGCAGTACCACTAGCAGCGTATCCTTCCGGTTGCCTGAATAAATTTATGTAGCGCTGACGAATAGCACTGCGGCCCACACTCAACTGACTGGCTCCAAACGATAATAGGGTGGATGTATTGACTATTTTGTTCTAATTGTTCATGTTGTGGCGGACGACGATGAGAAATTATGCCTGAAGTGGGTATGCGCCATAGGTAATAGTTGATCAAAAAATTGAGCTTTTGTAATGGGCTGGAGCAATAGACGAACTACCCTTTACGCTATAGGCAATGTGTGACGCTTGGTTGTTCCTTTGCAGTTCTAGAACGCTTTATTACTCGTATTAACGCGATTCCTTTCCGATGAAGGCGGAAATGTTGTAAGCCCGTGTGCTCAGATTTGGGTGCGTTTTAAGGAACCCCAGGTGGTCTAAATTTCCGGAGCCCTCCACTACGGCGTCTCTCATTATCATATGGTGGTTTTGGGACGTTAAACCCCACATGTCATTCAAGCGATTCCTTTCCCGAAATCAAGCCTGCCTAAGGCAAGTTTGCGAACAAGTATGAATCACCGGCGTGGCTTAGTGGTAGAATGTTGGCTGGCACGCAGTGGACTTGGGTTCGAGCCCCACTGTGTCTCTAATACTAAATTTTGTTGTTTTTTCGCGATAGTGGTTACGAACACTGGCGGCGGCAGTGGTGGCGTCGGACAACTACAGTGCCGTATATGATCCGTTTTTCGATCTCATAATTGCTGTCACTAACAATAAACACAATAAAAGCCATAAGCAAACACAAGCGATTCAACGCTCCGTACTTCATATAGTGTTCACTTAATGTGCAAATGGTTTTTAATTAGTAGAATGGAATGGTGGGCGAGTTGGTATTACCTCATCAAGATCACTGTTATAAACACGTGGATTGAGACATACCGGAAAGGCTCGAACGTATACTAACAACTAAAACTTATTGAAAACACGCGAAATGAAAAGATGCTGCGGCGGCTGCATTTCCGATGAAGGCGGAAACGTTGCAGGCCCGTGTGCTCAGATTGTGGTGCACGTTAATGAAACCTATGTGGTCAAAATTTCCGGAGCCCTCCACTACGGCGTCTCTCATAGTGATAATGTGGTTCTGGGGCGTTAAACCCCACATATCAATCCAATGAAAAGAAAAAAAAGCACAAAAATGCTCACGTGCGTGCTCAAAAACAAAAAAAAATTGCTAAATTTGCACATCAAGGTAAGCAATATTTGAATGGTACAATGCATCTTCTTGAAAATGATATTCTTCATATTCTTTGTGTTTTCAATAAACGTTTCAATCGTTGGTGTGCACTTGTGCTGTTCCTTCTTATATTCTTCCATGGTTTTTGTGGAGCAATTTGATACTGCTTTTCCAAGTCGCCCTTTTATCGCTGCAATTATGAAGCTCCGACAAACAGAAAGCTGTTTGTATCTTATATAATTACTTCGAGATTTTCTATCTTCCAGGCTCATTGCCTCTCTAGATTCGTCTTTTTTCCATGACGCGTAGCAATAACGACTCCACATTCCAGTGACGCCTCCGACTAATAGTTTTCGAACCGAACAGTACTACAATTTGAAGGCGCCTATGAATAAAAAAATGAGTGTTGCTATAGAAGCGTCGGCCAGCCCTCGCAAGCTTCTTATTCTTAATAACGCAATCTGTCTACTCAAAGTTGCTTTGATTTAATTCCACATGTTAAGATTGTCATGTCCGGCGAAACAACCGTTAACTTTTACTGGCGCTTCAAATGTGTGCAAGATATAAAAACGTGATTGGAGCAAGGATCTCTGCAAGGCACTTGTGAGTTGAAGAAGATGTGCCACAATTTCGATGAAGTTATTTGCTGAACATGAAAGAACAACAAAACGCTTAGAGAAAAAAGTATCTATCATTCTGCTGAATAGTGGGTACTGCTAGTTGCTATAAAAGGAAGGCTGCAACGTGAGTCAACTTATTTTCTGGCCCATGACAGGTGTCAGATATCGGCATTTTCGCCACGCCCTCCTTAGCAGAAACCACCTGCGTAGACGAAGGTTACAGAAACGCAGTTGATGTAGTGATCTTTGTAAGGCCTTTATGGCTCGTGGAGGGCCATTTCAATCACGTTTGCTGAAATTAAGTAACAATGAAGGGCTTAGACAAAATGCGTCTCATTCTTCAGTGTTAATGAGGAGTGCTAGATGCTTTAAACGATGGGGTTTACGCTTGAGTCATCTTTTCCGTCTAACCCATGACAGTTCACGAGTCTGGATATTTTCGTCACGGTTACTTCACCAGGAGCCTCTGGCATAGAGATGAATATGAAACTGAGACATCTTCATATTTCCTTCATGTTGATAATGGTATCAATGATGATAGAAAAGTCAACGTGTCCTAAGACCAAAGTAAGTGTTTATTATTGATCAGTCTTGAATACTATTTTTATAAACAGAAATCAGAAACCGTATTGCCTGCTTCATCTGTCTCGCAACAGAACGTCTGTGAACAACCAAAACGAGCCCCTGAATTTACACTTCTTTAATGCACTCATAGCGTGGTAGTTGGTCTGGCACAACAAAGGTGAGCGCGTTCATATGCTCTGACGATGACGAGTGTGAAGATAGGGAATCCGGCAAATGTGTTTTTAGAATCTGGTTGACCATCGGCTGTGATGTTCTAGCCCTAGATATCGATGCGAGACCCCAACACAGCCCATGTACACTGTTTCTAACAGTGCAGGCTGCATATCTATGCACCAATGAAGTTCAGTGCTCAGTCAAACCCCCGAGTTGGCGCTTCTCCTAAGCTCCACCCTTAGTGGTAATATGATTGGACTCACTTGAAAAGGAAGAAATCTTGCCGAAAGCAGCAATCAGGCCTGCACTCCACTCTGCCCAAGAATGCTGCCTGTCACTTTCACACCCATGCCACACCACTGCACCTTCCCGAAGGCAGTGTTTGGCCACAGACCATTTCTCAGACACCATATAGGGCTAGCCCACTTCCAGAGCATTGACGGTGGCCGCCCAGTGGTAGGCGTCATTTTAGAACCCGTAAAACTCTCGTAGTTTGCAGACAGCTGTCGGTGGTGGGATGGCAGGTGAGAATTCCGAGATCGCTGACGCTAAACAGCTCAGCTGGGAGCAGTGCTTCATGAGGGAGTAACGGAGCTCTCTGTGTTGCTCAGGTGAGCAAGCCTCATGGCCGTATGAGATGGCTACATCCAACATCGCGCTAAGGCACACCAAGCTGGCAAGATGGTATGAGACAGCCCCGAGATGGACGCCCTGTGTTCGTTAATGTCGGCGTCGAGTTGCGCGATGGCACGCCACAGGTTCGCCGCGCCGTCGGATGTGAAATCGGAAGAGTCAGGTATCACGGTATCATGTTAAGTGCTGGTTGCAGCTCTCGGGCTGGTGACATTTATGAGCAAAGAAGCTTTGAGAGCGCTCCTTGGTTGCTTGCATATTGGCGGAGGACTGGAAATGGAACATAGGCCACAGGAAGTGTGAACGGCGAAATTGCGAAAGGTGAGAAGCCCGTGCGTATTCCTGCCATGAAGGTGCCATTGTGGTTGTCAGGTCGCGCCCTGGTACCGTACCAGAGGCATGGACGTCCTCAGCTGATGTCTACCTGAAGCGGTGGTCTGGTTGACGACTCATCGACTCCTCCAGACCGCCAATGCTGACGCACAGAGTCGTTAACAACAAAGGTACAGATCAAAGCCCAGCGTCTACAATAACATGGCGAACGTCACGGTGAAACAGCCAGTGTCGGTCAGCGGAAACATATCTGACAAAGTGCCCAGGTAAAGTTCCCACGTGGTCGAGTCTTGCCCCTCTGAAACAGCCAGTTCCCCCACAGGAGACCTTGTCGGCATCCCACACGCTCACATTCATGGCCGACCATAATGACAAAGAGCGACACCAGGGTTAGAGTGTATGGGTAGCTATACCGATACTGAGAAAGAAGACCACCAGATAATAGAACAGCTGGTACAGGATCGGGTCTGTTCTTTATGTCTGATTCATTAGAGTGTTTATAATATATATAGTTGGTCTGAAAAGTACTTGGGCTGATTTTTCCAGATACGTCATGACTAACGAAGAGTGTATTTATCGCTTGTAATCTGGTGCTTGGTCTGACCTACCAGCACACCAGCCGCCACTGTTGAGCATCCGGTAATAGAGTACATCCACATTATCGACAACGCATTTCAAGATGCCTTGTCCCCTTCGAATGCACCGTTTGTTAGGCCAGCGTTACGACTGGTCATAGACTATGTCATCAAGACATAGTGGATGACTACGCCATATAGTATGTCTTGATGAACGTCGCAAGCCTAGCAGGCGATAACGCTGGTACTGTCTCGTGCTTCGATATAAATCGTGTTTGTTCATTTGAGCTTGCCGGGTAGACACGTAGTGTTTAAACGAAAGATGCTTGAGAGCTCAGACACGCTGCGAGATCAGTGTTCATGGTTTGGCGCAGCAGCTTCTCGGCTGCCATCACTGCACTTCTCTGTTGTCTTTGTGCAAGGACCAAAGATGTTCTCTGGAAAATCTGTACCATGGCCAAACAAGATTACCTCACTTTCGCTGCATCCCACGCTGCAGACGTAATGGTTGTGCGAAGATACCATATCGCTGCTTTGGGCTAGCTGGTCGCTACCTGACCTTTGGGTGTCGGCTTCCTTGTAGGCACATACCAACTCGTGGTGATTCCTAGGGTATACAAGAAGTACCCTTGAAATGAACGATAACTATTTGTCGGTTTTAGCCGAATCACACGCAATGCAGTCGGAAGGGCTGACACTGGCTTCTTATGTCTGTGGCATATCCGTATCTTCTGCCATGCCGTAGCCTTTATATCCTGATAAAACAGTCACACTCTTGATAAGTATGTCCTCAATTCTTATGAACTTCTTGAATGTAGCACTCGCACTCTGAGCCAATGACTTTCGCAAAGTCAGTATATATGCCTCCGGCTGCTCACTGAAGCTCTTTTCGCTGATGAACATTTGTGGTTGATTTCTACCCACTCGGTAGTCTATGCCGAAAAATGCTCGGAGCCCAATAGCCGAGCTTTACTGGGCCGACAGCAAAAATAAGCCCACATTCACCAAACTGGAAGTAGCCAGCTCTGGAATTGATGTCTGCGTGCAAGTCATCGAACACTGGAACAGAGACCAGAAACTTGCTCCCGGCTTCGGTTTGCATCTGCAATCGAACCGCGCCGACATTTAACACGTTCGCGCTGAGGCCACGCAGGGGTACCGATGCCCATAGTTGGAGGGCGGCTGGGGCATATCATTGATGCAGAGCAGAACGTGGAGGTCCCGTCTGCATCACAGCCGAGAGTTCACTCATTCCGTCGACGAAGACCTGCACCGTCGGAAGAGGAAACGCTTGGCTTTCAGTGGCGCGGTGTCAAGTATTTGGTGATAACACATCATCAGCATGCTAATGAAAAGTTGGCGGGAGGTTGATGATCTGCTCTGGGTGCGAAAAAAGCCGAGTACCGCACTCGTGCAACAGCAGGATTTCAAACTGCCTGTGGATGAACTGCTGTCTTTAGTTGCAGGCAGGAGGAGGATATCCTGAGCCTCATGTACGGTATTCGTAGGGTGGAGCACACATGTCTCCTGGATCCGGCTGAACACAGCGGTGAGCTTGGTGATACATTTAGGCCGAAACTGGCGCTTCATGCTTTCCAACTGCCATGCCTCGGCATCACCTCGAAGACTATGAATGGCCAACTGCCAATTATGAATCACGGGCCAGGTATAACAAGAACCGTGTTCATTGATAGTTGTCAACCATGTATTGGCATCACCCTGAAAGCGTCAGAACGCCGGTACTTCCAAAAAAGTGCCTCATGGTAATGCGGCAGGCCATACCCCGGAGCTCAATGACGCCAAACGTTTAAGCTTTTATGTCATTTGCGTAAAGACACGCTAAATTTCAGCACCGCTGTAGGTTGTGGGGCCCGATCTTGTACTGTGGTAACGACCACCATGCCTTAGGTTGGGTCCACTCACTCAAAACGCCTACGGGGCTGCTTGGTCGCTGGGCTTTACTGCTCCAAGAAACCTTCTTATCTTCTGTACTTTCCCCTCCCCCATAACTATAGGCGCTAAGTAACGCCCCCAAGTCAGGAGGCAGAAAATATTGCCTTTTTATCTCTTCCTTTTTCATTAACCTATCTCCTTCAAGAATACAAATTATCTGTGTCGTACACGTCTGGACGGCTACAAAAGGACGGTAAATGCATCGCCTATTATTCTGCCGACCAAAACGACACCACTTAAACTGATTCAGATAGCTGTGTTTTGTCGCTCGGCGATTTCCTACAGGTTACCAACGAGCAGCTTTGCCACCCTTATTCGCGATCCCTTATACAATGCCTCTACTTAGGACAGGTAGTAAACGCGGAGAAAAACCATCACATCCAAGTAACGAGAATAACAATGCGGTGAAGCACACTTAGCAAGCGTTCTGAAATCATGGCTGGCAGATTACTGCTATCCCTCACTTACCTATAGAATATGAACCTGAAGAGGGTTCAGTTTGAATCGAAGATGGCACAGCAAGAGATGGAAAGAAAAATGATAGTATTAGCTTAAAGGACAAGAAGAGTGCAGTATGGGTCAGGAAACGAACCGGTCTTAGAGGAATCATAGTTGTAATTACAAAAAAGAAATAGACTGGAGCTGAGCTCGTAGCGCGTAGGCAGGATAACCACTGGTCAGTAAGGGTAACTGACTGTATTCCCAGAGAGGCCAAGTCGGTGAGGAGGGAAAAGAAAGTTAGGTGGGTAGTTGAGATGAGGAAGTTTACGGGTATAAAGTGGCGGAAGCAGGCACAGGATCGACTTGACTGGCGGCTTATTGGAGATGTATATTGTTCTGCAGTGGGCATAGTTACGCTGCTGCTGATGAAAAAACAACGCATCAATTGAACAAGATGGAACACCTCCCTCCATATGATTGTTCTGCACGTTGACACTTCATATCGGGGCAATATGACACCACACAATGCTGATCTGCTTCTCGTTGTTCCTCAGCATCTGCGACCTTTTATCTTTTCGAATTAGACAATGCTCGCACCACTGGCCATTTGGGTGTTTTCTGAACTTACGAGCGCGTGTGCTGTCATTTCTTCTGGCATGGCCAATACCACCAACCGAACGCGCCATTACGACAGTTCTTACCGCGACGCGAGTTGCAGCCCTGCATGCTAGTCTTACTCTGGCCGCCTTTTCGTCACGTTGGCTTGAGTGAAAACTTCTGTCGTGCAATGTCGGGCCTTACCGATGCCTTCCCCGAGTTACTGATGACATATACGAGAAATCACTGCTAAGCCCCAAGCCTTCGTCCACCTTACCAGCTGCAGAGACTGTGCATGGTATATATATATATATATATATATATATATATATATATATATATATATATATATATATATATATATATATATATATATATATTGTGATGAGCGAGACAGAGAACAAGAGACAACCCGATCCTGGGCCAGCTGTTCTTATTCTGTCTTCATCCTCCTCTAACTTCCCTTAGCGGCTCACGCACCGAAGCACCAGCGTCTTTCTTAGTCATGACACTCGGCCATGACTGCACGCGCGCGGAGCTGGTGGCAAAGTTTCTGGTGGACGGCACTGGCTGCGTCGAGCTGGTTGCTCTTTTGCACGCCACGATGTCTTTTGAAAAAAAGTGCTGTGGACTCAGGCGGCCAGCACTGGCTGCCCCGTTGCGGCTGACGCTCTCGGCTGCGATTTGGTCCCGGTATCTGCTAAAGGTAGATCTGGTGGTCGATATAGTGGCTGCATCTCGGAGGTCGGCCTTGGCCACGCTGAAACCGGGTGCCAGAGTCTTCCACAAGTCTATCGGGAGGTCGAGACTGGCTGCTGGCTGCATCTTGAGGGCCAACTTTCTCCTCATGATTTTGGTCAGTGACACCAGCAGTGGTTACCTTGGGTTCTACCGGCGCCATCACCATAGGCGGTTCAAGCATAGGCGATGCTGGTGTCTCCACTTGCTTCAGTTAAGGTGATATTGGGGCTGGCTTCTCTAACTGAGCTGTATGAGGACTTGTATCAGCCTCTTCCACTGACCTGATGGCATCGTGTACTGGCGCGGGCACTTAGAGCAGCAGTGGTGTGTCGCACCTGCGTCTGACGTCATTCGTAGGACAGGCGGAGAAGCTTTCTGCGGCGCGGCTGGAGGGCTCCGAGGAACCTTCGAAGTGTTGCTCCACTTCAGCTCGGTGTGCAAATGGGGTTGCGTCGGTGAAGGGCAATACAGCACAGTCGAGATGATTCTCTGCGGCTGCTTCGTTGGAGCAACGCCCTTCAAGAGGTCCGACTTCGGTAGCGGCCTCTGGCCGCAGTGAACTTGCTTCAGGTAGCGGCCTCTGGCCACAGTGAAATAGCTTCGGGATTTTCTAGTGTGGTAAGCTGCAGCGCACAGCTGCAGCCTTGAGGTGGAGAGCCTCTGGAGCTTGCTCCTCGATACTGGCCAGGTTGGACGGGGTGGTGGTGAAGAGGTGGTAAGGATTACGACCGAAAGCAGCTATGAGCTTGCAGCTCCACTCCGCCCACGACTGCTGCTTCCAGCCTTCATACCAGTGCCACACCGCTGCACCTTCCCGAAGACGGTCTATAGCCACACACCATTTCTGATTTTCTGTCTAGGCCTCGCGCATTGCTATCGCGTTGACGGTTGCCACCCAGCTGTCGGCGTCGTTCTGGATACCGTGGAATTCCGGGGGTTCGCAGACGGCTGGTGGTTGTGAAGTGGCAGGTGGCAACGCAGAGATCACCGACGCGAAGCAGTCGAGCTGGTGTGAGAGCTCGATCAGAGAAGACCGAAGCTCCAAGCGTTGCTCCGGTGTGCTTGCCTCAAGGTCGTATGAAGCAGCTACATCCAACACTGCGTTAATGTCCCGCAATGCTGGCAACATTGTAGGAGCTCGCTCGGCGATCAACGCTGTCAGTTCGTTAGTCTCGGCGCAGAGCAGTGCGATGGTATGCCGCAGTTCCACGGCGCTGTCGTACGAGGCTTCTGAACCGCTTCGGTTCGCGTCCGTGAAGTCATCATCATCATCATCATCAGCCTGACTACGTCCACTGCAGGACAAAGGCCTCTCCCATGTTCCGCCAGTTAACCCGGTCCTGTGCTTGCTGCTTCCAATTTATACCCGCAAACTTCTTAAGCTCATCTGCCCACCTAACCTTCTGTCTCCCCCTAACCCGCTTCCCTTCTCTGGGAATCCAGTCAGTTACCCTTAATGACCAGCGGTTATCCTGTCTACGCGCTACATGCCCTGCCCATGTCCATTTCTTCTTCTTGATTTCAGCTATGATATCCTTAACCCCCGTTTGTTCCCTAATCCACTCTGCTCTCTTCTTGTCTCTTAAGGTTACACCTACCATTTTTCTTTCCATTGCTCGCTGCGTCGTCCTCAATTTAAGCTGAACCCTCTTTGTAAGTCTCCAGGTTTCTGCTCCGTAGCTAAGTACCGGCAAGATACAGCTGTTATATACCTTCCTCTTGAGGGATAGTGGCAATCTACCTGTCATAATTTGAGAGTGCTTGCCGAATGTGCTCCACCCCATTCTTATTCTTCTAGTTACTTCAATCTCGTGGTTCGGCTCTGCGGTTATTACCTGCCCTAAGTAGACATAGTCTTTTACAACTTCAAGTGCACTATTACCTATCTCGAAGCGCTGCTCTTTGCCGAGGTTGTTGTACATTACTTTCGTTTTCTGCAGATTAATTTTAAGACCCACTTTTCTGCTCTCCTTGTCTAACTCCGTAATCATGAGTTGCAATTCGTCCCCCGAGTTACTCAGCAATGCAATGTCATCGGCGAAGCGCAGGTTACTAAGGTATTCTCCATTGACTCTTATCCCTAACTGTTCCCATTCTAGGCTTCTGAAAACCTCCTGTAAGCACGCGGTAAACAGCATTGGGGAAATTGTGTCCCCTTGCCTTACACCCTTCTTGATTGGTATTCTGTTGCTTTCTCTATGAAGCACTATGGTAGCAGTTGATCCCCTGTAGATTTCTTCCAGGATGTTTATATATACTTCATCTACGCCCTGATTCCGCAGTGTTTGCATGACGGCTGATATTTCTACTGAATCAAACGCCTTCTCGTAATCTATGAAGGCTATGTATAGTGGTTGGTTATAGTCTGAGCATTTCTCTATTACCTGATTGATAGTATGAATGTGGTCAATTGTTGAGTAGCCTGTTCGAAATCCTGCTTGTTCCTTTGGTTGATTGAATTCTAATGTTTTCTTTACTCTGTTAGCAATTACCTTTGTAAATAGCTTGTATACTACAGAGAGCAAGCTGATCGGCCTGTAATTCTTCAAGTCCTTGTCATCTCCTTTCTTATGTATTAAGATGATGTTAGCGTTCTTCCAAGACTCTGGTACTCTTCCCGCCAGGAGACACCTCGTAAACAGGGTGGCTAGTTTTTCTAACACAATCTGTCCTCCATCTTTCAGCAGATCTGATGTTACCTGATCCTCACCAGTAGATTTGCCCCTTTGCATGATCTCCAAAGCTTTTTTGACTTCTTCTATCATTACTGGTGGGGTGTAATCTGGGTTACTGCTAGTTCTTATAGTATTAAGGTCGTGGTTGTCTCGGCTACTGTACAGATCCCTGTAAAACTCCTCCGCTATCTTAACTATCCTATCCATATTGGTAGTTATTTTGCCTTCTTTGTCCCTTAGTGCATACATCCGACTTTTGCCTATCCCAAGTTTCCTCTTCAATGCTTTGACACTTCCTCCGTTTTTCAGAGCGTGTTCAATTCTCTCCATGTTATACCTTCTTACATCGCATACTTTACGTCTATTAATCAACTTCGAAAGCTCTGCCAGTTCTATTTTGTCTGTTGTACTTGACACTTTCATGATTTGACGCTTCTTAATTAGGTTCTTCGTTTCCTGTGAAAGCTTGCCAGTGTCCTGTCTAACTACCCTGCCTCCCACTTCCACTGCACACTCCATAATGATACTCGTCAGATTATCATTCATTGTATCTACGCTAAGGTTGGTTTCCTCACTGAGAGCCGAGTACCTGTTCTGCAGTGACACTCTGAATTCCTGTACTTTCCCTCTCAGTGCTAGCTGATTGATTGGCTTCTTGCGTATCAAGTTCTGTCGTTCCTTCTTCAAGTCTAGGCGAATTCGAGACCGTACCATTCTATGGTCACTGGATCGTACCTTGCCAATCGCTTCCACATCCTGCACGATTCCAGGGTGTGCACTCATTATGAAGTCTATTTCGTTCTTATTTTCGCCATTAGGGCTCCTCCATGTCCACTTGCGGTTTTCTCGTTTTCGGTAGAAGGTATTCAAAATCCGTAAATTATTGCGTTCTGCGAATTCTACTAGTAGCTCTCCTCTGGCGTTTCTAGTACCGATGCCATAATCTCCTACTGCCTGGTCTCCAGCCTGCTTCTTCCCTACCTTTGCATTAAAGTCGCCCATCACTATAGTATACTGTGTTTTTACCTTACTCATTGCCGATTCCACGTCTTCATAGAAGCTTTCAACTGAAGCGTCATCATGGCTGGATGTAGGCGCGTAAGCCTGTACTACCTTCATCTTGTTTCTTCTATTCAGTTTAATTACGATACCTACCACCCTTTCATTAATGCTATAGTATTCCTCTATGTTGCCAGCTATGTTTCTGTGAATGAGGAACCCCACTCCCAGTTCTCCTGTGTCTGCCAAGCCCCTGTAGCAAAGGACGTGCCCATTCTGTAGCACCGTATAGGCCTCATCTGTCCTCCTAACCTCACTGAGCCCTATTATATCCCATTTAACACCCTCTAGCTCCTCGAATAGTACAGCTAGACTTCCCTCACTAGATAAGGTTCTAGCGTTAAACGTTGCCAAGTTCAGGTTCCAATGGCGGCCTGTCCGGATCCAGAGATTCTTAGCACCCTCTGCTGCGTTGCAGATCTGACCGCCGCCGTGGTCAGTTGCTTCGCAGCTGCTGGGGACTGAGGGCCGTGAGTTATTTGACGTAATCATGTGGGAGGTAGTGGCCAGAACCACGTCCGTGAAGTACGTGGTTCTAGTAGTACTCACGGTGGTGACGCGCACGTCCAAGGAAGCATGAACAGCGTTTCTTGGTGGCTCATGTTTTGGAAGAGTTCCGGACAGGGAATGCAGGCCACGGGAAGCTTGAACAGCATTCCCAAAGGACAGGAGCCCGTGCGTATTACGGCCACAAAGTGCTAGCCTAGTGTCCATTGGGTGATGCTCTGGTACCACAGAGGAGGAATGGACACCGTCCACTGATGGTCCAATGGGCAGCTGAAGCGGCGGCCGGGTTGTTGACTCCATTGCCAAAGAAACGTCAACAGCGTTCCTGGATGGAGAAGCCCGCACTGCCGACGAACCACGAAGACACGTACCGGAGGCTTCCCGCAGAGGGTTCACTTGTCGGCTTGCGCTGACGGCCGCCGAGGAGGCCTTAACGCCATCCCCGAACGGTGGTGGCAGTGGCAGCAGGTGAACAGCTGCCGAGGAGGCCTTGACGCCGTCCTCACGCGGCGCTTATCGCGGCTGTCCTGGATGACGAATCCGGGACGTAAGACTTCTTCTTGGTCGGCTGCGCCATTGTGATGAGCGAGACAGAGAACAAGAGACAACACACGATTCTGGGCCAGCTGTTCTTATTCTGTCTTCATCCTCCTCTACCTTCCCTTAGCTGCCCACGCGCCGAAGCGCCAGCGTCTTTCTTGGTCGTGACACTATATATATATATATATATATATATATATATATATATATGTGTGTGTGTGTGTGTGTGCGTGCGTGTATTTATTGTTACGTGAAGGCACACGGGGAACTAGGCATCTGAAGATGTATTTGCACAGTGCAACGCGCAAGCCAAGATGGAGAACAAGAGCTGTGTCCTACACCAAAATCACGTCGTCTTCCTCGGCGCCTATCTAACCGCTTTAGAGGGACACTGTCTCATAACACAACCCCCGTGTGCTGAAGCACCGTCTCAATGCTTTCTATGATTTTGCCGAGTGGCAAAGCTTAAGGCGAGATACATGAAAAATGTCTGTAGAGAGTGTAGGAGAGGAGGAGGAAGCCTCAAGCGAGGCTGCTCGTAGGTCACAATTGTCACCTGGCGCAAAACGCGATAGGGTCCTCAGTAGAGGAAAAACAGTTTTTCAGAAAGTCCAACGCGCCTAGTCGGAGTCCACAATAGCACAAGAGAGACCGGCGTAAAGGAAACTTGGCGATGATGGGAGTTGTAGCGCTGCCGCTGCTGATCTTGCGATGCTAAAAGGCGCTGATGAGCAACTTCTCGTGCTTTGCGAGCTCTGGTGATAGCATCGCGGGCGTATTCGGTCATCGAGTCGACGGCTGTCGGAAATATGGCGTCAAATGGTAAAGTTGGATCACGAGCAAACACGACATAAAAAGGTGAAACACCAGCTGCACCGTGGCGTAAGGAATTACACGCGAACGTAACCAAGGGCAATGCAACGTCAAAGTCCTGGTGGTCGGACGATACGTACATCGCGAGCATATTAGTTAAAGTTCGGTTGAATGGTTCTGTCAGTCCGTTTGTTTGCGGGTGGCAGGTTGTCGTAAATTTATGTTTTGTCTCGCAGGAGCGAAACAGGTCGTCAATAACTCGGAATAGAAAATAGCGCCCAAAATATGTTAGGAGTTAGCGTGGGACGCCATGATGAAGTATGACGTCGCGCAGGAGAAAATCGGCAATGTCCATGGCACAGCTGGTTGGCAGAGCCAGTGCATAGGCGTACTCGGTTGTTTGATCTGTCGCAACAGCTATCCACTTATTCGCAGAAGTGGACGCATGTAAAGGGCCTAGGAGGTCAAGACCAAGTCGAAATAAGGAATGAAAGGGAACGTCTAGTGGTTGGAAGAGCCCGGCAGGACTCATAGAATGTTTTTCTTTCAGCGTTGACACTGGTCGCATGAGGCGACATAGCTGCGACCGGAGAGATAAAGACTAGGCCAGTAAAATCGACGCTGTACGCAGTCATATGTCTGAGACACTCCGAGGTGACCGGCAGTGGGAGCGTCGTGGAGCTGGCCGACCACGCACACAGGTTAGTGGGAAGGTACCACAAGGGGCAGTTCGCGCCCATCAGGGCGAACGTTGTAACGATACAATGTGCCATTCTTGAGCACGAACCATCGAGTAGACAGATCACGTGCCGCAGAATAAAGATTCTCGATGATGTTACGTAAGACAGGATCTCGACGCTGTTACTCACGGATGTTGCTTAAAGCGAAGAGAGACAGCTCACATGGCGCTTCATCGAGTGCCTCAGGTGGGTCCACTGGATTCCGAGAAAAGCAGTCAGCGTCATGGTGTACACGGCCAGATATGTAGAACACCGAGTAAGTGTAGCTTGGACTCATAGTGCCCATCGACCAAGGCGCCTAGTGGGGTCCTTCAAGGATGCGATCCAGCAAAGTGCATGGTGATCAGTTGTAACGGTGAATTGTCGACCATGTAAATAGGGTCGAAGTTTCGCTACTGCCTAAACGACAGCAAGGCATTCCCTTTCGGCGATTGAGTAGTTCTTTCCCGCCTGCGAGAAGAGACGGCTGGCATAGGCGATAACGCGGGCACAGCCGCTTTGATGCTGGACCAAAACAGCACCGATTTCATGGTTACTGGCATCGATGCGGACGTCTGTAGGGGCGGCACTGTGAAGATGTGCCAAAACAGGTGGTTCTGTTAGCACTGTAATAAGTGTAGATAACGCCGTAGCTTGCGTAGCACCCTTTGTGAATGAGACATCTTTTCTCGGTAAGTTTGTGAGAGGACGGGCTACTTCCGCAAAGTTGTTCACAAAACGTCGAAAGTACGAGCACAGACCAAGAAAGCTGCGGACTTCATTAGTGCAGGTCGGAACGGGGAAGTTCCGCACGGCTCGCAATTTATCGAGATCAGGGCGTACATCAGATGAGTCGAGAAGGTGGCCCAACAAGGTTAGTTGCTGGCGTCCAAAGTGGCATTTTGACGAGTTCAGTTGGATACCGGCATTGCAAAAAATAGCCAGTATTGAGAATAGGCGGTGGAGGCGGGCCTTAAAGGTCAGAGAAAAGACAATAACGTCGTCAAGGTAACATACACAAATGAACCATTTGAACTCACGCAAAAAAGAGTCCATCATCAACTTGAACGTGGCTGGAACGTTGCATAACCCGAAGGGCATGACCTTAAACTGATAAAGACCATCGGGTGTGACAAAAGCGGTCTTTTAGCGATCCATGTCGTCGTCAGCAATTTGGCAGTACCCTGATCTTAGATCAATAAAAGAAAAATACTTAGCGCCGTGAAAACAATCCAGGGCGTCGTCTATGCGCTGTAGCAGGTAGACGTCTTTTTTAGTAATCTTGTTCGGATGTCGGTAGTGAACACAGAATCACCAAGTGTTGTCCTTCTTTTTGACAAGAACTACAGGGGAAGCCCATGGACTGCATCATGGCTCAATTATGTCTCTAGCGAGCATTTTGTTGACTTCTGCTTGAATTATCTGACGCTCAGTTGAAGATACGCGGTATGGCCGTCGATAGACAAGGAAGGCATCGGCGGTGTCTATGCGGTGTTTTGGAGCAGTGGTTTGACCTAGCGGACGATCACAAAGCTGAAAAAAAAAAACGTCCCAGTATGACTCAACGATGTGAAGTAGTGCGTCAGCTTGATGTGGCAAAAGGTCTGACGCGATCATTTTTTTAACGTCAGCAGACGGGCTTGCTTACAAAGATCGAGCATGCGTGTAGCTGCAGTGTGCAGCATCATTCGAAGACAGAGCTGAGATGACGCATTCGTCATAGGGAGTCAGCATGGCGAGGGCACTTCCGCGCGGGAGCACTTGTGGACACAGAACAAAGTTGAGCGCAGGAATGCAGGCACGGTTTGCACGTAACTGAATAACAGTGTGTGGTAAGGTAACACTGTGAGTCAAAAGAATGAATGTGAAGGGTGCGAGCACATAGTCGCCATCGGATACAGGTGGTGAGGGCATTACGGTGATGCAGGTCACAGTTTGCAGTGACAAACGGACATGTTCAGCATCGCACATACGAGCTTGGGGTGGACTGGGCGGATCAATCGGATACGGTAGGTCTATTTGCCCAGTACCAGCTGAACAGTCGATGAGGGTGAAATGAGTGGACGAAAATTCAACACCGAGGATCACATCATTGGTGCATTGAGAGAGAACAGTGAAGAGAACTGAAGTTGGACGGCCGGCGATAGTAACACGTGCAGTACAGACGCCAATAACACAAGCCGTACCACCATCAGCAACACGAAAACTGCGTGAATGGGCTGGAGTAAGGACTTTCTTTGAGCGGTCATAAATGTGCAGGCTCATCACAGAATTATTGGCGCCAGTGTCTACCAAGGCTTTAACAGATAAACCGTCCACTTCAACTTCGATCAGGTTCTGGTTGGTCGGGAGCGTCAACAGAGGAATTGTAGAGCAAGTCGTATCAGCAGCGCCACCTCCGGGAGCTGCAGCCGTTAGTTTTCTGAAGAAAACCACCGGCCAGAGGATGGAGACGGGGAAGGAGGTGTTGGCGGAGACCTGGAAAATCTACGTAGAGGTGAAAGTGAGCGACTGTACTGGGCAGTGGTCGTAGTGGTCGGGTCGTCATTAGCTCAGCCATCAAGTCGTGGTAGTTCCTGGCCATACAGATGGGCTGGTGAGTGGACATTGGGGAAGCTTGAGTTTACCCGATACGGTGCAGTCCATGTGCTCCGGCAATGAAAGGAAATGTGTCCCACTCGTTCACGTCGAAAGCAAATCGGCCTGTCGTCAGGCGTCTTCCACGAATTCGGGTCACGGTTACATGGAGCAGTGTCGCGATAATGCTGTGGGTGGCTGCAGGTAGATGGACTGCCAGCGTCGGGACGCTTCAAAGAACAGACCGTGTGAATACCCGCGTTGGCTAGTTCCGTGCGAACAACGGTCTGCATTAGTGATCGCCTGAGGATCACTCGGTACTAGTGCTCTCAAGGGTGCGTGTAATATGGCCTCGATTTGGTGGCGTACGATTCGCGCAAGTTGACGTCGCAGCAGTGTTGGGAAGGCACGTGAAGTGGTCGGCAATGCGACGGCTTTTAGCCTGTTGAAAGCGTTGGCACTCCCAGATAACATCTTGCATGGTGGAACAGCCTTTGCACACAAGGGGGCTGAATGCATCGTCTGCGCTGCCCTTGAGCACACGCTCTACCTTGTCGGCTTCAGCCGTGGTTTGGTGAAGTTTACGGCAAAGGGTAAGCACATCTTGTTTGTACGCCAGGCAAGACTCCGTAGCTGTCTGAACACGTGTGCCAAGTTCTTTCCTAGTGGCCTGCTTGCAGCCTGCAGATTGACCAAGCAACTCGCGTAACTTGGTCTTGCAAACGTGCCAGCTTGTGATCGCGTCCACATTGTTATTAAACCATGCCTTGGCCGTTCCTTGCAAATAAAAGATGATGTTTGCCAGCATCAAGGTTGGTTCCCACATGTGATTTTCGCTGACGAGCTCGTAGAGTTTAAGCCACTCATCCACGTCCTCGTCTGCCATTCCCGAGAAGTTACCGGATCGCCACGGGAAAAACAGGGTAGGTCGGCGCCGTTGATGCATTGGGCGTGGCAGCTGACGAAGCGTCGCTGCAGGTGGATTTGTTGGAAGCAGCGACCAGGCGTCTGCTGCGTAACTCTGTTATGCGTTGTAACCCAGCACCTTTCACCAAAATGTTACGTGAAGGCACACCGGGAACTAGGCGTCTGAAAATATATTTGTACAGCGCCAACTCGCACGCCAAGATGGAGAACAAGAGCTGTGTCCTACACCAAAACCATGTCTTTCTCGGCCCCCTATCTAACCACTTTAGTGGGACACTGTCTCATATATAAATATATATATATATATATATATATATATATATATATATATATATATATATATATATATATATATATATATATATTGTAAGATGGCGCTGAGTACACTGAAGACTCTCCTTTATTGACCCGAGTATGTGCCCCACAACCTAAACTTGACTGGTGATGATGAGTATGTACAGATTAAAAAATGGGACGCATAAATAATGCTCACACTTATTTTCCCCGCGCGCTTCAGCGGCCGACCCGGCCGAGACTTAGGCGGGAAAGGTACGGCGCACAAAGGGTTTGAGACGTGAAACGTGGACTATCTCGGAGGCACGGTAACGACGGTCCGAGGAACTCTCGACGGGAATGACAAGGTAATTGACAGGAGATGTGCGTTCACAAACCACGTAAGGTCCTAGAAAGCGTGACTGAAACGTTTCACACAATCCGGGTGTGCGAACAGGTGCCCAAAGTAGCACTTCATCTCCAGGACGGAAGGTGACGTCTCGACGAAAGCTGTCATAGCGTTGCTTGCGGTCTGTTGACTGGCCTCCGTGTTGAGTTGAGCACGTTGCCGTGCCTCATCAAGCCTGGAGACGAAATGTTCTGGCGTAGTCGTGGACGTTTTTGTCATTACATTGACGGAAGAGGCGTCAATGGTGAATGTCGGCGCACGACCATAGACGAGGAACGAAGGTGAATGCCCGGTGGTTCGTTGAACAGCGCTGTTGTGTGAAAATGTTACGAACGGCGAGGTTTTGTCCCAATTATCGTGGTTCGGTGCGATGTACATGGATATCATGTCAATTAGAGTCCGGTGGAATCGCTCTGTCAGCCCATTTGTCTGCGGGGGGTAAGCGGGTGTGGTCTTATGAACTGTGCCACAATTTTTAAGATATCGTCGAGAATTGTTGACGGGAAGGCCTTGCTTCGGTCACTCAACAACGCGTGCGGTGCACCATGACGCAACACAATGGCTTCTAAAAAGAAGGCGGCAACGTCTGAGGCAGAAGTAGTACGTAGAGGAGCGGTCTCCGCGTATCGTGTGAGATGGTCGACGGCCGTGACAATCCAGCGGTGGCCCGCTGGCGTTACGGGAAGTGGCCCGACGAGGTCTATTCCGAAAACGACAAAAGGTGTGTTGGGACATGGAATGGTTTGTAATAAGCCAGCAGGAGCTGAAGTTGGTCGTTTCCGGAGTTGACGAAGTGCACAAGAAGCGACATATTTAGCCACAAAGGTAGAAAGACCAGGCCAGAAGAAATGGCTCCTAACGCGGTTGTAGGTCTTTTGAAATCCTAAGTGTCCAGCTGATGGGTCGTCGTGAAATGCTTCGAGAACTTGTTTTCGCAGCGAACGAGGAAGTACTGGCACCCATCGGTGCCCATCTGCATTGTAAGTATAGTGCTGCAGGACATTGTTCTCTAGCTTGAACAGCCGTAGCTGATGACGTAGTCTGGCATTAGGTGGAGAAGGCGAGCCTTTGAAGTATCCGATGATGCGGTTACAGTAGCGGTCCTCACGTTGGTACGCGGCAAACTGGGCGCTGCTGTTTAAAGGTAGTGACCCAGCAACTGCCAGGGGTGATAACGTGAGTGTAGAGGAAGACGCGTGATCACCTGAGGAGCATTGAGGATGCGTGGTTGGAGATGAAAGTGGCAGAGGGCAGCGAGAAAGAGCGTCAGCATCCTGATGCTGTTTGCCGGACCTGTACACAACGTCAAAAGTGTACTCTTGCAAACGCAGTATCCAGTGACCGAGGCGCCCAGACAAATCTTTCAGCGAGGACAACCAGCATAGGGCATGGTGGTCGGTAACCACTGCGAAGTGGCGTCCATACAGAAAAGGTCGAAATTTCTGGATGGCCCAAATGATAGCAAGACATTTCTGCTCTGTTATCGAGTAGTTCTGCTCCGCAGGTGTTAGTGCACGGCTGGCATACGCAACTATTCTCTCACGTGAAGTGTCGTCGCGCTGGAGGAGGACAGCACCGATTCCGTGGCCGCTGGCATCTGTGTGCAGGAAAGTGGGTGCACTCTCATTGAAGTGACGGAGGACGGGGTCTGATGTCAAAGCACGCTTAAGGGCTTGGAAAGCACACTCGCACTCGTCAGTCCACGTGAAATTCGTTCCTGACGTCAGAAGCTTGTGTAACGGCCCCGCAATGGCAGCAAAGTGACGGATGAAGCGGCGGAAGTAAGACGCCAGGCCCACGAAACTTCGCAATTGTTTTTGATTGCGCGGACGTGGAAAACTAATTACGGCAGCAACCTTGTCGGGGTCGGGTCGAACGCCATCTTCGCTGACAAGGAGATACAATACTTTGATGCTTGTGCTGGCGAAGTGGCACTTTTTTGTATTGAGCTGTAGGCCAGCGTTCGAAATGCACGTTAGAACTTCGTCCAAACGCTTAAGGTGCTGAGGAAAAGTAGAAGAATAAATGACGATGTCGTTTAAATAACATAAGCAGGTTTTCCATTTGAGACCACGTAAGACAATATCTATCATGCGCTCGAATGTTGCTGGAGCGTTGCATAAGCCAAAAGGCATGACGCTAAATTCGTAAAGCCCGTCAGGCGTCGCAAACGCCGTTTTCTCCTTGTCTGATTCGCGTATAGGTATTCGCCAATAGCCGCATTGGAGGTAGAGCCTGGAGAAATATTCTGCGCCTTGTAGATGTCCAGGGCATCATCTATGCGTGGCAACGGATGTACGTCTTTTTTCGTGATCTTATTGAGCGCTCTGTAATCAACACAAAAGCGGACAGAGCCATCCTTTTTCCGGACCAACGCCACAGGAGACGACCAGGAGCTGGATGAAGGTTGAATAATATCCCGTTTAAGCATGTCGGCGACGTTTTCCTCAATGATTTGCCGTTCCGCCAAAGAGAGACGTTATCGGTGGCGGCGTACAATGGAGCTGCCTTCGGTTTCGATGCTGTGCTCTGCAACGGAGGTGCGGCCCAGAACTTTGCAATGTACATCGAACGAAAGGCTGTGCTTTTGGAGAAGGTCTAAGAGGTCTCTCTTTTGCTCGGCAGTGAGGTGAGGACTTATGGTGTCATTGAAGGTAACAGTGGTAGCCTTGATAACAGTAGTAGCAGACAAAGGCGGTGATTCTGCGTGAAGGGGAACCAGCGAAAAGGGCTCACTGTCAGCGAAGCAGCTCACAGCAGTGCCCTGGGACAGCATCACTGGCGAAGAATTTGTTTTCAAGGCGGTGACCAATGCTTTACCGTCGTTAAACCGCACAAGGCCGGGTGGGATGGTAAGCGCCGCAGGTTTGGAGTGAACTGATGGAGCTACGAACACGTCACCGTTAACTATAGTATCCGAAGCGATCGTTAGAAGTTGTTCATCTCCTGGCGAAATGAAACAATCAGTGGCAGCAACGAAACGGAAGCTGTATGGATCGACATCGGATTAACTCTCAGTAGCTGACATTTGAGTGAATCGCTGACGACACGATATGAAAACTGATGTCGAAGAAAGGATGTTCAATCCTAAAATTACTGTGTGAGTGTACAAAGGAAGTACAAGAAAGTGAATGTGGTGAAGAATGCCATCTATGAAAACGCTGACTGGGCAAATACTTGAAGGCTGAATAGGGACTCCATCTGCGCAACGAAGGAGAGTACCATCGTAGGGCGTCTTAACTTTTTTTAAGCGGGCACAAAAGTCTGCACGAATTACGGAAAGTGATGCGCCTGTGTCCACCAGTGCCTCTGTCTGTATACCTTCAACATACACCAATGAAACATTCGATGGGCGGTCCGGGAGAGTTTGACGCAGTTCGAAAGGTGCAGCTTTCCCTCCCGAAGCTGCACGGTTAAGTTTTCCAGTTGGCGGTCGGCAATTGAAGTAGAAGGTCGGAGAGGAGAAGAGGAACGCCGCATCGGTGAAGGTGAGCGACGACGTGAGAACCGGGAACTGCCAACTGGGTCAAAGTTCTGCGGAGACAGTGACCGACGAGTGCTGTTCGGATATCGCCGACAATAGGGTGGTCCAGTGGCGTATAAGTCGTCCCGTTCAAGGTTATCGTAGCTTCGTCGTTCATCTTGCTGACGGCGTCAGCGAAACCTTGAAATATGACCAAGGATGCCGCAAGAGAAGCAAGTCGGCCGCGAACTGCGCCAGGCGTTGTAAGGCTGGGAAGATGGTCGCGGTGCGAGTGAGTTGAGCGAACCATGCACTTAGGGCGCTGAGCTGCATTGGGCTTTACTAGGGTGCAGGTGTCCTAGCAGCAACCTAAGCATACGTTGGCATGGTCACAGGATATGAGCTCGGGACAGGTGTGACAGTCATCGAGGCCAGGATTTGGTGGGGCATAGGTGTCGTTGCAGCAACGTGAGCATAACTGGGCATGGGATGTGAACTCGGAGTTGGTGTACCAGTCATCAAGGCCAGTTCCTCCCTCACGACGTCGCGTAAACTAGTAGCGGGTGGCGTCGTTCGGATATCAAGGTGGCGAGGTGAAGCCTGTGCATGAAGTTCCTCGCGGATGATAGTGCGGATCAATGCACGCAGCTCTGTTGTATCATGACTTGAGCTCAGATCAGACATATCAAGCTGTACCCGAGTGGTCTGAAGCTCCTCAAGGCGCTGACAGGTAGCGACAACATCGGCTACGGTTTGGGGATTTGACACCACAAGCGCAATAAAAGCGACAGTCGCAATTCCTTTTAGCAGGTGGCGCACACGGTCGTTTTCCGCCATATGGTTGTCGACGCGGTGGCAAAGGGCGAGAACATCTTCGATGTAAGAATTGTAAGACTCGGCAGGGCGTTGAACACGGGCACCAAGCCTCTTTTCGGCGATATCCGAGCGCTGGCGGAGCTGACGTGTAAAGGCGGGCCACGTCGGAAAATCTGTGGCATGGTTGAAAAACCACGTTTTTACGACGCCGCTCAAGTAGAATGCAACGTGGGTGAGTTTCGCAGGCTCATCCCAGTTGTTGATAACACTCACGCGGTCATACTCCTCGAGCCAGTCTTCAACGTCTTCACCCGGAAGCCCTGCGAACAGCGGAGGATTCTTTTGAGGGCTGGTGACCAGGTGAGAAGGGTTTCTTGGTGGTGGGAGCGGTGGCGAAGCTGGCACGCTGGACTGGGCGGCTTGCGAAATAACCGGACCCAGGTCATTTAGGCGGTGGCCTGAACGGAGCTCCAGGGATGTGTTTTAGAAGGTGCTGGGGTGTCCGAGAACGCGAGAGGACGCAGGAACCGGGCAGCACCTCCACCACTTGTAAGATGGCGTCGAGTACACTCAAGACTATCCTTTATTGACCCGAGTATGTGCCCCATAACCTAAACTTGACTGGTGATGATGAGTATGTACAGATGAAAAGATGGGACGCATAAATAATGCTCACAATATATATATATATATATATATATATATATATATATATATATATATATATATATATATATTGTGTGGAATATGAGACAAGACACAACGCACTTGCTTTGGGCCGTCTGATCCCTATCTGCCTTGTTGTTGTTCCTCTCCCTTGCTCTAGGTACTTGTGCGCCTGAGCACCAGTGTCTCTCTTGGTCTTGATACTCGGCCATGACTGCGAGCGCGCGCTACGGCTAACAGTTTTTCTGGCAGGTGGGGGTGGTGCATCGTAAAGGACGTTTGGTCTTTGCTTCAATATTTTCCGCTGGTAGATCTAGCGGTCAACATTGACTGCGTCACGGTGGTGAGGATTGGGATCGAGCTCAGTGTGAAGTTGCATAGAAAGCTGTCAGGGAATCCTCTCGTGGACAGAATTGACAGTTTTGTGGTACTTGACATCTTCGGTCATAAGTGACTTCGTATGGAATTTCGGTGACGCTTTTGGGGGGCGACACTGACTGCCTCATTTTAGACACTGGCCCATTTCGAAATGTTGACGCTTGTCTGGTCGCCAGTCTGAAGACTGGGAAACATGCTTAACGGTTGTGTGTCGCACATTTTGGCATAGAGCGTACTTCACATGGCGAGTTGAGCTGCCCCTCGGTACCCTGCGAAGCATATGTGTCGCTGAGCAGGCTATTCACCGAGATAAGTTACGAGGCAGCTCATAACTTTGGAGCCTTCTCGGTGTACAGCTTCTAGAGGTAGTCGATCTTGTGGCTGCTGTTGAAGCTTCGCATGCGCGTGACGCGTCCCAGTAGGAAGCTGTCTCACCAGCAGGAGAGTTCATCTGCGAAGACCCGTTTAGGGCAACAAAAACCTCCGTCTGGTCACGCATCTGGGCCTACACATTTGGTTGGTTTGGACTCATCTTGTCAGCATTATCCAGAAGGCCTGCTTAGGGAACTGGTAGATCGTGTTGCTCGTTGGTCGTGCTGCTCACTACCGTGGTTTAGTAGGGTTCGGGAGTTTGTAGTTAGTCAGGCACTTCTGGATTGAGGGCTCTCATTCGCTTAGACGATGACGAGCTTGAAAACAACATCTCCAACAGAGGAAGATCTGGTGGCAATATTATCAGCTCGAATACCGGCGCAGAGTCGGGGACCTGTAAAAGAGGACTATTGCCACTTCTGTCAGTGCCATAAGCAGGAAAGTTCATGATGTTCTCCATTGATGAGCGACGACTAACCCATGCTGCCTCGAGACGGTGCCCCTCTAGAGCCCCATCGTCGCCAAAAGTCTCGGATTCGCTGGCAGCACCAGAAGACAGGCCTAAAGAAGCTATGAGCTTGAAGCTCCACTCTGTTCAAGACAGCTGTTTCACGCCTTCATATCGGCGCCACACCGCAGCAGGCTTTCTACAGCCGCGGCCCATTTCTGTCATTCCTCCGAAGCTTCGTGAGCTCCAGTAGCATTGATGATCGTTATTAAATCTTCCGCGTGGTCGTAAAAGTCATTGAACTTTAGTACTGTGCATGTAGCTTGCTATGAAGGGATCACAGGTGAAAATGCACAAAGTGCCAGCGGGAAGCTGCCCAGCTGGTCGTCAAGCAGCCAGAGGCTATCGCGGAGCTCTCTACGTTGCTCATGCGAGCTGGCCTCCAGGTCGTATGAGGCAGTCAAGTAGAGCATGGCGTCGGTGGCGCTTAATTCCGACAACATGGTAGGAAATATGGCAGAGCTCGACGCTTTCAAAGCTTGACCGCACCACGGAGTCCCATGATTGTATGCCGCAGGTGCACGGCACTGTCTTAAGACCCGCTTGATTAGGTGGTTGTGCTCAACGGTAGCGGGTAGTTCATCATAGGGAGCTTGATGAGAACCACTCGTATGTGTCGAGGTTTTCGCCACGGTAAATGTGAGCAGGATCTCCGGTGAACAGGAAGGTGGTGGCTCTCTTGGTGGTGGCCTTGGTTGCTCACTTGAATGAAAAACTTTAGGCATGAGAACCATGCCACAGGAAGCGTATGTGATGTTTCCATACGACAAGACCTCTCACCGCAGTCATCACCACGATCGGGAAATCCGCGAATCGTACCTCATCTACAAATTCAACACCATGTCATCAGGCATAAACGAAAGTACAGGCACGCTTTCTGGTGTGCCCACCAGGCATTATCAACCTTTACCCATTGCCCGCAGCGTGGTAGGTTAAGCTTGTTGGATACCGTCTCTAATGCTACTGTTATTGTGTATATTTGTGTATCTAATGTTCACAGTCACTTGAGTTCATTAATCGCCACCGCTATCACGAATGTGGATGCAAGACTGTATTTGAACGCGCACGCGCAATAAAAGCATAAACTACTCATCTTATTCATATCACAATGACTGAGCTTAGTGTATGACGCGCATTCTGACTGTAATATCACGCGGTTTTTTGATGTTTGATATCCATGCTTTCATTGTTGTTTTATCATTATCTATCTCCGGTGCTTACAGAGTTATTCTGTGTGCACGAAGAAGTGATTTCTGTTCTTTGGTGCTCTACATTTTTATATATGTTTTTATATATTTATTTATGTTTTTGCATGATAGCTAACTGTACCGTCATGAACAATTCACGCTATGAATTGTCTAATTGCTGATATACGTCGCCGATCTTTATTATCCCATGTGAATTATATTTATAAGCAAGCGCCTTGACATGTACTTGTTACTTTGACAAAGGCTGGTCCGCCAGCCGAAACGTCAGTCAGAATATACTGTGCAAAACCAACGTGCGTCATACTCTCTAATCTCCCTATATATATATATATATATATATATATATATATATATATATATATATATATATATATATATATATATATATATATATATATATATATATATATATTATAAAGGAGATTTATTAGGCAGAAAGGTTGATTCTTGGAAGGCGATGCACCAGCCGCAATTTCCGAGCTCGAGCCGCCGCTCCTGCACGCTCGATACTGCTGCCTCTGCGCCAGAGTACTTCCTCTTCTTTACAATGGCCCCACGGAGAAAAAAAAGGAGCTATCCTGGCGACTTATTCCTGTGCTGGCGGCGTTGAACCGTGGTACTGCTTGAGCCTCTGGACGTGTACAACCTCGCGGTTGCGACGTCGCAAGTCTGTTGGTGGCGTAAGAGGCTCAATGAGGTAGTTTACTGGCGAAGCTTGTTCGAGAATACGATATGGCCTATCGTACTTAGGCAGAAGTTTGGAAGAGAGCCCAGGTGTGCGATGCGGCACTGACAGACATACAAGAGCACCCAGAAGAAAAACGGGAGTTGAGGTCCTGGCATCATGAATTGCTTTTTGCCTGTTTTGGTCATCGCAGGTAAAGCGACGAGCTAACTGGCAGCATTATTCTGCGTTTCTGGCGGCGTCCAAGATCGGTAGGCACTTGGACGCGTCCGGTAGATAGGGCAGAATGGTGTCAATGGTGTGGGAGGGGTGACGGCCGTAGAGGAGGTAAAAAGGGGAGAAGCCTGTTGTCGCCTGCGTTGCCGTATTATAGGCATGTGTAATAAATGGGAGGACTAAGTCCCAGTTAGAGTGGTCAGGCGTCACATACATAGATAGCATGTCACCGAGAGTACGTTTAAAGCACTCGGTAGCCCCATTAGTTTGAGGGTGGTAAGCGCTACATGTGCGGTGTACAATAGCACACTTAGCGAGCTATTTTTCAATGACCTCAGACAAGAAGGCGCGGCCGCGGTCACTGAGAAGTTCTTGAGGGCCTCCATGACGCAACACAAAATGACGCAGTAGGAAAGTGGCAACCTCCTGTGCTGTAGCCGTTTGAAGAGCAGCGGTCTCAGCATAGCGCGTTAGGTGGTGGATAGCAACTATTATTTACCTGTTGCCAGTCGGAGTCAATGGAAGTGGCCCATAAATATCTATTCGAACCCGTTCCAAGGGTCGGGAAGGGCATGGTAAAGGCTGCAGTTCACCGGCGGAGGCGTGCGGTGGAGATTTTTGGCGCTGACATTCGGCACAAGAGCGAACGAAGTTGCGGACGAAGGTATACATACCACGCCAGTAGAAGCGATGCCGAAGCCTTTCGTAGGTCTTGAAGACTCCTGCGTGGCCACATTGTGGGTCAGCGTGGAAAGAGGAACAAATCTGTGACCTCAGGGTTCGTGGAACGACGAGCAGCCACTTGCGTCCCTCTGGTGCGTAGTTGCGTCGATAGAGAGGCGTGTCACGTATCGAGAAGTGTGGAACTTGGCGCCGGATCGTTCGCGTCTTTGGGAGTTCAGAAGTGTCGGAGAGATGATTGAGGAGAGACGCAGTCCACGGGTCATTGCGTTGTTCGATAGCAATGGTGTCAAAGTCAAGCGATGACAATGTGGAATCGCAGGTGGAGTCAGCTGTGGCATTCTGGGACAGGGGGGAAGGGCGTCGGCGTCAGCATGCTTCCGTCCTGACCGATAAATCACGCGTATGTCGTAATCTTGAATTTTCAACGCCCAGCGAGCGAGGCGGCCAGATGGGTCTTTTAACGTCGAAAGCCAGCACAGCGCGTGGTGGCCGGTCACGACGTCAAAAGAACGACCATATAGATATGGGCGAAACTTTCCAAGGGCCCACAAAATGGCCAGGCACTCCTTTTCTGTGACGCTGTAGTTGCTCTCAGCCTTGATAAGTGTGCGACTAGCGTATGCCACGACGTATTCCTGATGCTCCGGTTTACGCTGTGCGAGCACAGCAGCCAGGCCTACACCACTGGCGTCGGTGTGGATTTCAGTTGGAGCTTCAGGATCGAAATGGCGTAGAATGGGTGGCGTCGTGAGAAGCCATCGCAAGGTGTTTAAAGCCTCGTCACAGGCAGAGGACCACAATAAGAGGTCTTTACAGTTGCTGAGAAGTTGCGTGAGAGGTGATATAATAGACGTGGTGTTTCGGACGAATCGCCGGAAATGCGAACACAAGCCGATGAAACTTCGAAGTTCTTTGATGGTGGCAGGTTTAGGAAGCGCCGTAACAGCTCGCAATTTCTCGGGATCCGGGAGGATGCCTTCCTTGGAAACAACATGACCCAAAATGTTCAGTTGACGCATGGCAAATCGACATTTTTTGAGGTTTAATTGCAAAACGGCGTTAGTTAAGCAAGTAAGGACGTGCTGAAGGCGACGTAAGTGTGTGTCAAAGTTAGGGGCGGAGACCACGATATAATTGAAGTAACACAAGCATATCTTCCATTTTAGTTCACGCAAGATGTTGTCCATCATTCGTTCGAACGTTGCAGGTGCATTGTAAAGTTTGAAGGGCATGACGGTGAATTCATATAAGCCGTCTGGCGTGACAAAAGCGATTTTGGGGCGATCGGCCTCCGCCATAGGCACCTGCCAGTAGCCTGACCGCAAGTCTAACGAGGAAAAAAACTCGGTACCCTGTAAACTGTCCAAAGCATCGTCAATGCGCAGTAGTGGATAGACATCTTTCAGCGTGATCTTGTTCAATCACCGGAAATCGACACAGAAACGAATAGAACCGTCTTTTTTTTTGACGAGGACCACCGGAGACGCCCATGGGCTCTACGAAGGTCGAATGACGCCTCTGCGAAGCATGTCGTCTACTTGGTCAGCAATGACGCGGCGTTTTGTAGCGGACACGCGATATGGTCGTTGTCGCAGCGGTGAGTGGGACCCAGTGTCGATGTGGTGTTCTACTGCTAAGGCACGACCAAGAGATGTTTGTTCAACGTCGAAAGAATGGCGGTAGCTCTCAAGAATGGTGAGGAGTTGTGAACGCTGCGAAGATGTCAAATCTGCAGCGATGAATGGTTGAAATATGTTTGCCGACGTTGAGTCAGGCGCTGAGACGACAACCAGTTCACAGACGGAGGTAGAAGGCGCCTCATCGGGGACGGTTATAATTCTGGAAGAACTGATTCTCTCGACATGGCCAAGGCACTCGTGACAAAGTAGGGATAAAGACGACGACTCATGATTATAAATTGGCATTGTGGTTGAGCCTTCCACAAGATCGAGAGCAGCAAAAGGCAGGGGGAGGGCTCTTTGGGCGACGTATATTGGAGATGGTGTGAAGAAGACCGTGCCGTGGCGCTACATGAAACTGGCACGAACGCAAACGAGCATGGAAGAATGTAGGTGTCATCGCTAACGACAAGTTTGGCGGCAGACTGGGCGTCGACGGACGCTTGGTCATCCAGTGAGCAAAATTCAACCTCAGCCCTAGCACAGTCGATTACGGCGTTATGACGCGACAAAAAGTCTCATCCCAAGATAATATTATGGGAGCACGATGAAAGAACCACGAACTCTATCGTATACAGAACGTCCTGAATTGTCACGCGGGCTCTACATACGGCGCTCGGTTGAACAGGTTGAGCACTGGCTGTGCGAAGCGATAATCCGGAGAAAGGCGTCGTAACCTTATGAATTGAGCGGCAAAATCCAGCATCTATAACAGAAACAGCTGCACCGGTATCTACAAGAGCGACAGTAGGGATATTTGTCGACGAACACGTCAATAACTTTGCTAGGTGACAAATGAGGACTTGGGCAAACCGAAACTTGCGCAGTTCTTGCCCCAGGAACTGCGTCGTCTAGTTTTCCTCCTCGTTAGGCGCGGGCCGTCGACGCATAGGAGAAGGCGAGCGGCGGCGTGGAGAGGGCGAGCGAAGACGTCCCGGCCGAGGGCTGTGGTTGTCCTGGTAGCGGACTGGCATTGGAGTGGAGGAACCGTATCGCGAGTTGGAGTGAAGCGGGAAGAAAGGCTCACGGCGGCTTTCATTGGTGATATGCGTCCGGCGGCGGCAATACCTTGCGACGTGTCCGGGGTATCGACAAGCGTAACATATCGGGCGATTGTCGAGGGTGCGCCACGGGTTGGCGGTGTTAGTGCTGGTCTAGTGAACTGGAGCTGGGGAATAGCTCGCGCAAGGCTGAAACGGAGGCGTAGGCGCCTTGCGAGTTGACATGGCTGCAGCCGCGGTGTAGGTGAGAGAAGCAGCCACAAGATTAGGCTCGCAAGCAGCTGGTAAGGCCTCGGCGACCTCTCCTTGAATGACGCCACGTAGAGACGTTGGTAAAGTTGTGGTAGGTTCTGGTGTGAAAGGCACCAAGGAAAGCTGTCGTGCAACTTCTTCGCGGACAAATGCTTTTATTTCGGCTTTTAGTGACGCTTGGTCATGACCACTGATCACACTAGACAGCGATGCGAAATCGTGCGCTGGAGGACGTCTTGTCAGAGCTCGCTGCTTCCGCAATTCATCGTAGCTTTGGCAGAGGCTAATTACGTCGTTAACAGTGGTCGGGCTTTTCGCCAAGAGCATTTGAAAAGCGTCGTCGTCAATCCCTTTGAGGATGTGCTTACATTTTTCAGCTTCCGTCATTGCGGCGTTCACGCGTCTGCACAAATGGACGACGTCTTCTATGTAACTTGTGGAGGTTTCACCCGTTTCTTGCGCGCGTGTGCGTAAACGTTGCTCGGCACGAAGTTTTCGGACGGCAGGTCGATCGAAAACTGCTACAATCGACGTTTTAAATTGCGGCCACGTTCGGACGTCTGCCTCGTGGTTTCTAAGCCAAAGGCTGGCTACACCCGCGAAGTAGAACGACACGCGTGTCAACTTGTCCGCGTCCGTCCATCTGTTTAAAGCGCTCACCCGTTCGAAAGTCGAGAGCCAATCTTCAATGTCATTGTCATCTGTTCCACTGAAGTTTGGAGGCTCCCGCTGAGGAACACTGCGTGGACAGGTGACCGGAAGAGATGGAAGCATCTGCTGATCGGTGTCCGGCATAGCAGAAGGTAGCCGTCGAGAACGGAGTTCCAGGATGGTAGCGGGAAGGTGTAAGGGACGGTACCCGGCCCGGTTCCACCAATTATAAAGGAGATTTATTAAGAAGAAAAGTTGTGCTTGGAAGGCTTGGAAGGCGATGCACCAGCCGCAATTTCTGAGCTCGAGCTGCTCCTGCACGCTCGATGCTGCTGCCTCTGCGCCGGAGTACTTCCTCTTCTTTACAGTATATATATATATATATATATATATATATATATATATATATATATATATATATATATATATATATATATATATATATACAGAAGAATAACTTCGGTTGCCGCGAGGTTATAAATATGAAAGTAGATGCGCTTTTACATAACAACTGTTTATTGTGCCGACGTTTCGACGGGCACCCCGTCTTTTTCAAGGCACAATAATATTTACACATGTTCCGTGTCTTCTTATAGCCTATCGAGACAGGAGAGAAGGGGTCAAAAGAAAAGTAAAAAGAAAAGAGAGAGAGGAAAAAAAGAAAAAACAGCGAAACGGGAGCCAGACAGACACTCCGTTTAGAATTAGATTAAACAACCATCAGGCACATGTACGATCTCTGCCAGGCCTTCCACTTTCAAAACACTGCACATTAAAAGACCACAGCTTTGGTGACATCAGGGTTACACTACTAGAAAACAACTTTCGAACAATCAGAGAACGGAAACATCAGGAATCTTATTTTATCTACAAATTTAACACGATAAAATACGGAATAAATGAACACCCAGGCACTCTGTCAGCGTTACGACCGCTACAAGACGCAAACGCTTCTCTCTAATTAGTCCGGTTTCATTACGACAATAATATTACCCGCTAACAAATCTTTTATCCTATGCATCTGACAGCAAAGAAATGATTTGCCTGATCAAGCACAGCCGGAACGCACAGATAAGTGGTCTCGGAAGTCGTACGGTCTCCCCCCCCCTTTTTTTCTTTTCCTTTTTTTTCTCCTTTAAGTTTTAACGCACATTCTGTTCCTTCACTGACAAGGAGCTGACAGCTAGGTGGTTTCGTTAACTTTTTCATACATGCGCGCATGTCTTCCCAGTGAGCCACACCTATGTGGTGACTATCCCGGAGGTCGTACAGTCTCCCCCCCTCCCGTTCTTTTTTTCTTTTTTTCTTCTTTAATTTTTAACGCACATTCTGTTCCTTTACTGACAAGGAGACATTGCATATAAAGAATATCGATGGCGGCGCCTCAATCACCAGATTTTTCATTCCTCCCGACGGCACCAGCACGCACTCGAAGCGAAGCGCTTAAGCTCTCCCCATTAACTTGTCTTAAACTTCAAAGAGGAACGAGCCGCCAGCGGACTACACGGAAAAGTGAAATACAAGAACGGTGGCACACTGCCGACTTGGAGAAGAGTGGGTGCGGGGGACGTATTGTTGACAATGATGACATTGCTCATCTACTTCTGCCCTACTCTGTTGAGATGCTGCCCTTTTCTAATTACGCCGTGTCGGTCTTGCTTCTTCTCCAAGATTTTGTATATTTTATTTAATGTTTCTCCTCCCGTTTCGCTGTTTCTTCTTTTTTTTTCTCTCTCTCTCTTTTCTTTTTTTTACTTTTCTTTTGACCCCTTCCCTCCTGTCTCGACAGGCTATAAAAAGACACGGAACATGTGTAAATATTATTATGCCTTGACAAAGACGGGGTTCCCGTCGAAATGTCGGCACAATAAACAGTTGTTATGCGAAAGCGCATCTACTTTCATATATATATATATATATATATATATATATATATGTGTGTGTGTGTGTGTGTGTGTGACGCATTAACAAGGCGATTCTAGGAGAAGCCGACGAAGAGGAAGTGCGCGTGCATTAGAATAAACGCATGGCATCTGGACCACGACGTGTCTCTGTTTTGTAGTGTCACACAAGTCGAAAGGAACGACCTCATCAACGTGCCATGGCTAAGCTAAAGCCTCCGCTCTACATATAGAAGTTCAAGGGAACACCAGGAGACGTCCTCATCGACAAGTGGCTTCTTCTTTTTGACATGAAGGCAGCCGAGGCGTCATGGATTCACCGCGATCAGGTCAGTCACTTTAACGAATACATTGAAGGGGAAACGTTCAAGTGGTACCTGACATAGATTTTCGGCAACGGCGAGACAACTTGGGACAATATCAAGCGTGACATGCAAGCCCGCTTTGCTACGACTGACGAAGATGCCTTCCGTCTCTTCATTCACTGCTGACTTAAAGGAGGGCAGACCATCAAGGACTACTACGACGAGAAAAAGCGACTGGGTTCTTTGGCTGACCTGAAAGAGTGCCACATCATTTCTGGACTGACTGATGGTGTTCCTCCTGATGTGGAACTGGCGCTCGCCGGACTGTCTTTCAACTCGTCATTAGAGTGGCTCACCGCTGCTCAACGGGTCGAGACATCTTTAAAATGGGTGAGAGGAGTTTCCTTTACTCGTAACGCTAGTATCGTATCAAGAGCTCCACGTCTCTTCAGCAGACCGCAGCAATCGACAATAACTCCTCAACCGCGTGCCCCGCTAAACTAATGTAGATGCTGCTAAGCTGCTGGTTTCCCACGACAGTTTCACTGGCACAACGAATGTCCGCGCCGTGGCAATGTGTCCGGTATTGATACTGAATGGGGAAAAGAGGAGGGCGACCCAAAGTTTTATTAATACACTTCAGTGCTCTCATCAACGGAAACCCAGTAAATGCAATTCTCGATACAGGAGCAACAATTACTTGTATCAGCGAGGCTGTGTACAAACAGCTAAAACTTCAGTTGATGAGAGACTCCAGCATCATGATCCAGCAAGTTGCATCAAGCATTCGAACTTTGGGTCGCGTAAACATTCAGTTACAAATTGGGAACGTCATAAAGAAAGTTTATGCACATGTGCTGTGAGGCATGAGCACCTTGTTAATGCGTCATATATAAATATACATATTATATATATATATATATATATATATATATATATATATATATATATATATATATATATATATAAGGTAAAGTGTATACTTAAGGGCTCGTTTTCCCCAGTTTCGACACAACATTAGTGAGATCTAACAGACAATGTTGCGAGCAAAATTTCTTCACATTTGCATTAAAACTTGGTTAATAACTTCCCCATACTTTTTGAAGCATTAGTGTCCTTTAGATCTTACTAATATTGTGTCAGAACACTGAAAAACGAGCCCTTAATATATACACTTCTTAGCCTTACTCATTTACGAGGGTCTCGTACTGGCAAACTTGGGGTCTTAGGTTGTATACTAGGGACTATTGGTAAGCTGCGAGCTCTTTATAAGTTCACGTGCTACGTGACGCCACACAGCCTTATAGAGAGTGTGCCACACTCGCCACCATGGCTACTGAGGGTGCTGACTGACCCTTCTATGTTTTATTTCACAAATATACCCAATAAAGTGGCTGGGAGGATAGTCGCCGTTGTAGCTCAATGGTAGGGCATCGAACACGTTATTCGGAAATTGCAGGTTCAGTTGTCGTCCATGGCACGTTATCTTTTCACCCACTTTCTTTCTTCACATTTACATTACAATTCAGTTTTTACTTCCCCATACCTTCCCTGGCATTATTGTCTAATAAATCTCTCTCTCTCTCTCTCTCTCTCTCTATATATATATATATATATATATATATATATAACAATGAATACATGAGTGTCTGAGCTCGTCGTGAAGAACCACGTACTGCGCCAGAGCATCGTGTCCGGTTCCAAACAAATAGGCAGTGGAACAAATAGTGTATGGATAGCAATAAAATGCTATTTAAAGCACAAAAGGAGTTATCGCGGGTGCTCCACCTCGAAAATAAGCGATTATTCAGCATCGTCAGCAGTTTTTTTCCTATAGAATAAGCGGTCCATAAGTGTAGCTAGATGTAAGCTACCTATGCATGGTGGTACACGTTGAACGCTGGTAGATGAGTATTGTTGATATGGCCCTGTAACAACGTTTGTGAAAATGTGCATGGCAGTTGTATACGTGTTTAGGCACATTGTTGATTCCTCATTGTGTTCTTTTCAGCGTGGGCGCCCTTCACATCGCAGACAAGCTAGTGTTCTTGGTCACAATCCGGCAAGTCTTTTACATTCATGTGAAGAATGTAATATTTGATGAATGTTCCTTTGAATTCGATGCAAACTGGATGCAGAACATGGGAGGAAATTGTTAATAAGTGTTATTGCCCCCCCCCCCTTAATCCGCAGTGCATTATTATTGTTCGTGTGAGACATGGGAAATATACTGCGATAAAGCATGCACCTCGCTGCTACAAAGTATTGTCTATGCTTCTTAACCAAATTTTCTCTCTTGTTTATTTGAAAGTGTGTGAGCGTGTACGCTTCTGTGAGCATTTAAAATAACTTATTCATTACAAAATTGTGGGAATGCCACTCAAAATGCGAATAACTGTGCAAAAACTTGTGCTTTTTTACGGAAAGCTCTCGTAGAGTTACATTTTGAATTATCATATGCGCTCTCGTATACACTTTATTTTTTATTGACCGGCTATGATATTTTAACCGCACAGTGCCACTACTTTATGAAAGATTCCGTCGTCTAAGAGATCAGGCAACTGCTTTATTCGTGTGCAAACTGTGCTAACTTTGGCTAGAGAAGCTGCTACATCACGTAGCACTCGCACACAATGGAACACGACAAACAACGGAGCGGAAATGCAATGCTTTTAGTCCTTTTTAAAAGCGTACAACTTCAGTTAGTGAATAATATTCCTACAACTGCAAGGAAAGAGGAGGCAGAACACTACTTGCAAAACTGCAGCTAAAGAACAATAGCTGGCTGTATACAGCGACGGTGACAAATTTCCGTAATTCCTGTGTTTTAAGAAGATAATAAAGGTGTATATACCCTGCTGCAGTTGGTTTTATTTAAACACTCTCGATGCTACCATCCAACAATGAACGAGGAAAGGTACCGCCATGCCATTAAGAGCTCAAAGGCTTGGAGAGAGCAATAGCTATTCGGTGCTTGAAGAACGTTCCTCGCAAGTATTGAGCCCAAAAACTGTGGTTTAGATTTAGTTCCAAAGTACATCGCCTTTTTGCAGCTGCGTTTTCCTTTTCGAATATCAACATTTGAAAATAGCAAAAGCTATTCAGTGCTTAGAGTAGGTTTTTCGCAAGTATTGCACCCATGAACTGTGGTTTAGATTTAGTTGCAAAGGATGTAGCCTTTTTGCAGCTCGAGTTTCTTTTTCAAACGTTAACATTGGAAAATAGCAATAGCTATCCGGTGCTTGGAGTAGGTTTCTCGCAAGTATTGTACCCATGAACTGTGGTTTTGATTTAGTTGCAAAGTATGTAGCCTTTTTGCAGCTCGGGTTTCCTTTTCAAACGTTAACATCGGAAAATAGCAATAGCCATCCGGTGCTTGGAGTAGATTTCTCGCAAGTATTGCACCCAAGAACTGTAGTTTAGGTTTAGTTGCAAATTATGTCGCTTTTTTGCAGCTGGCTTTTCCTTTTCAAACGTTAACATCTGAAAAGGATGGTGTGTTGCTTTAGTTTGCTTTTATCGTAGTCAGCGTTTTCTTGCAACTGTTCTGAAACGGTAACCTAGTGGTTAACTTTGTGGCTTACTTTCGACAGTAAGGAATACGGAGCACTAAGGATAGGAGGAGAGGTTTAGACACCTAAGTTACCATCAGATGTTATACTGTAGTTACCTAAGGTGTCGCACATCGCTGAAAAGATTGCTACCCGGCACGGTATGCCTGATTTTTTTTCACCTACAAACTTGCTAAGCTGTGGCCTCGTGTGCGCAGTGAAAGAAGAGGCGGCTGCCATACCAGGTGTGTAATTAGTAAGTGTACAGAGGGGTGCTTTATGCAACCCTCTGGTTATTCACGACTCACTTGACCAAGAGTTGTTTTATGAATGTTGATGTTGCCATCTGCATGTAATGGGTTGGGAGGAAGAGCGGCTCTCACCCTGAAAAAGAAAAGAAGATCGTGTGCGTCTTCTTCGCTCGAGATCCAGCCACGACAGATGCGCTTTTGAAAAGCTGGCTACACTAGGCTAACTAAACGCACCATGCACTTCTGAAGTCTCGTGACAAACTGGTGGAGCTGCTGGGTAGCCCTCATGGATGTTGCAGACCCCTCCAGGGGGTCGCGCTACGAGTTCACTTTCTGTTAACACCCCAATGCATCAGATCACCCACCGAGTCAGGGGATTGCTTCCGCAAGTCAACGACACAGATCCGAACACTTCAACAGGTATGACGAGTTCTTCGATTCAGACAGCTTTAAGCGACACGGTAACAGCGATTCCAAACCGGTATACGTTGGAGAACCACCGAATGCCGATGACGTTCCGGGGCACGGGGCACGAAGACGTCGATGACTCTTTGGCCGATTTCAAACGCGTACCTGCATTAAATCAAGGGGACGACTCGGCCAAACTGAGACGTGTCTACTTCTACCTGGAGGACGGGACGCGCACGTGGTACAAGAATTGCGAGGAGCACCTGACGTCATGGCACGAGTGCTGTCTTAGTCTTCTGAAGACCTACACAGGTGCCGATCGTCAAAAACGAACAGAACGAGCAATTCAGGCCTGGGTTCATCTGCGAAATGAAACGGTTACCACTTGCGTGGAAGACATGACACGCCTCTTCCAACGAGCTGACCCACGAATGGCGGAGGATAAGAAGTTGCGCGATCTGATGCATGTGTGAAAGAGGAGCTCCTTGCCAGCCTCATACGGAGCTATCCTAAGATCGTCGTGGAGTTTTCAACGGATGCTGTGACCATGAAAAAAAGTGCTGCAGCAACGTTCCTGCATCTATGCCAGACAAATAAATGGAATGTGCGATGTGGAAATTCTCGCCACAACTGGAACCAACGATAGCCTACGAGAACTATATCGTTCAGTGGTGCGCGAAGAGCTGGAGAAGGCCAGCATGACACCTCATTTCCCGTCTGGTTCAATTGCAGCGGTTATCAGAGAGGAGCTGCACCACGCACTACGGGGCCCCTCACCTCCTGAAAGCTCCGAGCCAGCCCCTACTGAATACCGCCGTCAGACGGCCACATATTGGAAGTCTTAAAGCAGCCTGCAGCCTCTGCCAATGTTCTTCCGCGCTTTTCCCACCGTGTCGCTACAGTCGGCGAAGTCAACAGAGTACTACGATGATAGGTGTGCGGCGCGAACATTTGCCCATGCCGCTCAAGTAAGCCATCATTCAGAGCAGCCAGTTCATTACATCGATGATAGGCGCACGTCCCCTCGGAAGTCAGTTATTTGGCGTACAATTCACCGCCGGCCTCTGTGCTTTTACTGTTGTGAAACGGATCACTTGTACACCACCGCCTTGGGCTTGGCGGCTTCTCTGCGTACTAGCTGCCACCCCGGTACGGCGAGCAATCCTGGGACATCAAAAACTACCTCGCCGAGCGCCCTGCGCCACCGTCTTCTGGTGCCAGTCGCGTTCACTATGGCCGAGGTGATTTTCATCGCTGCCCCACCATATTCTACCACATGGTCTCCAAGTGTTCGCCGGGAAAACTAACTGGAGGGACTGCTGAAGGCTGGGTCGCTGAAAATAGAAGCGCCGAAGACCTCCGAACGACTCACAGACGTAAAAATACTGCAGAATACGACCACCTTTCACTTGATATACCAGTGACGATTGATGGTTACGCAGTTGACGCGTTATTGGACATCAGCGCCAACTGCCGAATATTCAGTGGGAAACTGGCCTCTCAGCTAAAAAATGATCCCGCCGTGGCACAACTCGCAAATTCGAACGGCTGGTGGCCATGTTGTTACTCCGCTGGGCGCCAGTGCTAATAGAGTTCAGACTCAAGGATATACGTTCGTCGCTAGCTGCCTCGTCCCGCGCGAGTGCTCCTGTGACGTTATTGTTGAAGTTGACTTTCTTCAAGAGTATGGCACTATAATTGGCCTGCAAGAGCATCGTGTTATGTTATCAGCCAACCGAGCAGTCGATGTACAGGATGACGAACTGCAACTCGACCTACTTCGATTTTCTGCCGACAGCGTCACGCTTACTCCTCGAGGAAGTGTCATGGTCGACGCGACATGCTGCGATTTGAGCGATGGCATAGCAGTGGCCGAAACGATCTTAGAGCACCTTCTGAAACAAGACATTTGTGTAGCCAGAAGTGTCATACAGCTTCGTGGTGGCTGATCGTCCTTGCTTGTTACCAACTTTAGCAACGAGCGCCGTCACCTCTTTCGTGAGACTTCAATCGCTTTTGCCAACAAAATATAAGAAATTGGCAACTGTTGCGCAACGGAGGCCACCGGCGCTACAGACACGGCATTCGATAATATCGACATCGATCGTGCGCTGCCGACCAGAAACCTGACGGCACTGCGCACGCTCTTGTTTGAATTCCGGTCCTGCTTTTCAAGTTCATCAAAGGTGCGCCAGATATCCATCACACAACACAGAATAATTGCGTACGACGATGCACGCCCGATAAACCAGAATCCTTACCGCGTGTCGATAAAAGAGCGCGAAGTGATACGTACGCAAGTGCGAGATATGCTTGAAGATCGTGTCATCAAACCACTCAACAGCCCATGGTCGTCTCCGGTTGTCCTTGTTAAAAAAAGACGGGACACTACTCTTCTGCGGCGACTACTGAAAGCTTAACAACATGACCAAAAAGAACGTGTACCCGCTGCCGCGTATCGACGACTCGTTGGATAAACTTTGCCATGCCCAATATTTCTCTTCTCTGGATCTGAAAAGTGGGTATTGGCATATTGAGGTAGATGAGAGAGAGACCGTGAGAAAACAGCCTTCATGACTCCAGATGGCTTCTATCAATTTTGAGTGCTTCCTTTTGGCTTGTGTTCAGCGCCAGCAACCTTCCAGCGAAATATTCACACTGTTCTTACAGGGATGAAGTGGCAGAATGGTGCTGTCTACCTTGACAATGTGGTGGTCTTTTCTGCCACGTTCTAGCAGCATCTTTACCGCTTGCGCAGTGTGCTCGAGGCTATCCGATCAGTGAACCTCACACTAAAGCAACAGAAGTGCCACTTCTGTAATAAGAAACTCAAACGTCTTGGACATGTAGTTATCACTGAAGGATTCCGTCCCGATGCAAACTCGCCGCTGCTGTTGAATTTTCAGTTTCTGTGAATAAGAAGGCCCTCCAGCGCTTTCTTGGTTTGTGTGCGTACTATCCCAAGTTCATTGACCGGTTTTCACAGATAGTGGAACCCCTGACTCGCCTCACAAGGGATGACACACCGTTTGCGTGGGAACACGAGCAAAAAGCAGCGTTTGCTGAACTGCGACAGCGCATGCAATCAGCGCCCGTTCTCACTCATTTCGACGATGATGCAGACACGGAGGTGCATACTTGCGCTAGCAACGTTGGTCTCGGTACAGTGCTCGTTCAGCATCAAGGTGGCATCGATTGTGTCATAGCTTACACCAGCCGCTGAATATCCCGTGCCGAGGTGAATTATTCCGCTAAGGAGAAAGAGTACCTCGCAGTAGTGTGGACAATAACCAAGTTTCGCCCGTACTTTTATGGTCGTCTCTTCAAGATAGTGACGCACCACCATGCCCTCTGTTGGTAGGCAAACATGCGAGACAATTCGGAACGACGAGCACAGTAGAGCTTCTAGCTACAGGCTCCATCGTAAGCATGAAGACGCTGACACACTTTCGCACGCACCGCTTCGTCTCGTCAGCCAGGGAGCAGAGGACTACAAAGGCTTCCTGGGAGCCATTAGCTCCTCGGACCCGAGCAGACGGCAGCGTGATGACCGAAAAATTCTACCAATCATTGATCACTTGATGGCCACGACACACTCATATCGAGTCATCTCTCCCATTCATTCACGTCGTTTTGCCTGCGAGACGGCGTGCTATAAAAAAAGAACGCCCGTTCGAAAGGCCGTGCCTACCTCCTGGTGATTCCTCGAGACGTGCGAGACGACGTCCTTTTCGCTTGCCATGATAAACCCACGTCTGGCCACTTAGGCTACTCACGTACACTTGCCAGAGTGAGCGAGAAGTACTATTGGCCTGAACTTTCGACACGCGTCAAAGAGTACGTCAAAGGCTGTCAGGAATGCCAGCGCCGTAAGAAACCATCTGGTAAGCCGGCTGGCTAACTTCAGCCAATTGACGCACCCTGTAACGCCGTTTGAACAAGTTGATGTGGACATTCTCGGCCTATTGCCTCTGTTTCTGAGGGCAACAAATACGTGATTGTAGCGACCGACTATTAAACACGCTACGCTGAAACACAGGTGATCCCAAGAGCTACGACGTCTGAGGTAGTGCAATTTTTCATGTGCCACATCGTGTTGCGTCAAGGGGCACCTTGTAGCGTCATAACAGACAGGCGCAGCATTCACGGCACTGCTTATGGAAGAAGTTTTTGAACTAAGCAACACCAGGCATCAAAAGACAGCCGCGTACCATTGGCTGAATAAGATGGTCGCAGACATGATCACAAGGCACATCGACGTATAGCAAAAGATATGGGACTTGATCTTGCGTTACGTGACCTTCACGTATAACACCGCCTTGCAAGAGACCACGTGATTCGCGCCATTTTGGCTTCACTACGGCTGAGAAGTGCAGACCATGCTTGACTCCATGCTACCATGTCAAGACAACGATCAGTTGCGATTAGTTGAAGCTCAACAGCTTGTACGACTGCACATCGGCCAGCAACAGCAAGCAGATGCACGACGCAATAGTACCCGCCACAGGGACGTGGTCTACAACTACGGAGACTAAGTTTGGGCGTGCACGTCAGTTTGCTGCCGAGGCCTAAGTGAAAAGCTACTTAACCGGTTTTTCGGCCCATACAAAGTGCAACGCCTCGTCAGTGACGTTAACTACGAAGTCGTCCCGGACTCAACAACACCGCAGGCATGGACCAGCATACGACCGAGCCTGGATAGCGTTTATGTTGTGCGCATGAAACCGTTCATTGCGCGTTCGTAACATTCTTTCATATGCGAACCATTTCTTAGCGAACTTCGTTGACTTTGTGCGTATCTATCTATCTATCTATCTATCTATCTATCTATCTATCTATCTATCTATCTATCTATCTATCTATCTATCTATCTATCTATCTATCTATCTATCTATCTATCTATCTATCTATCTATCTATCTATCTATTTATCTATCTGTCTGTCTGTCTGTCTGTGTGTCTGTCTGTCTGTCTGTCTGTCTGTCTGTCTGTCTGTCTATCTATCTATCTATCTATCTATCTATCTATCTATCTATCTATCTATCTATCTATCTATCTATCTATCTATCTATCCATCCATCCATCCATCCATCCATCCATCCATCCATCCATCCATCCATCCATCCATCCATCCATCCATCCATCCATCCATCCATCCATCCATCCATCCATCCATCCATCCATCCATCCATCCATCCATCTATCTATCTATCTATCTATCTATCTATCTATCTATCTATCTATCTATCTATCTATCTATCTATCTATCTATCTATCTATCTATCTATCTATCTATCTATCTATCTATCTATCTATCTATCTATCTATCTATCTATCTATCTATCTATCTATCTATCTATCTATCTATCTAGCAGCCTACGACTTTTAGCTCTCCTGGTCATTTCGATAATGATATCAATACCAAACTTGGTATGGCTTAACATGGCTGCATGAAGAACATATTTGACTCGTAATAACATGAAAATCATGACATGGATGTCATGAATGTCATGATTTACATTTCATGGTCTTGCAGCTCTTATGGCTGTTTCGTTCACATGGCATGTTGCAAAAGTGGTATGGTGTAATAATGCCACGTTCCATTTCCTAAGCTTTCGATATCGTCCCAAAACACCACACGATTCTCAGCACAAACCGCGCCTGCAGTTTTCGAGAAGGTTCCGGACTGTAGGAGATCATTTCCATAAGATCACGCCCACTGTGCGAACGGTACAGATTGTTCTGGAACCTACGCCACCGCCAGCGATAACGCTAGAACATTCGATGGCAAGAGTATAAATGCCGACGCGCTTCGCCGCTTGTCAGTTGTTGAACGAAGGCCGACGCTCCGTTCACCGCTATCAGTCCGAGACTGCTATCTGTGCAAGACTGCTGCTGTAATCGGATTTTCGTTTACTGGGCACAGGTTCGCCCAAATAAACAGTCAAGTCCCAACACGAAGTCTCCTGTCTTCGGCCACGTCACGACCTCGTGACTTCTGGTGGAGGTGCTGCTTCGTTCATGTACCGGATGCCCCCGCCAAGCCGTGAACCCAGCCCACGTCGCGGAGAAGACGCCGACGCCAACCAAGAGCAGCGAACAAGCCGCCGACAGCGAGGTCTCCCACCGGTGTACGGGCTTCTACAAGACAAGGCGCGGAAAGCCAAGGCCATAGTCTCTACTGCAGCGACTATGACAACCGGAACGTCCCAGCCCGCGATCGTCATTCATCAACCCACGGAACCACCAACGTTTCAAGGGTCATCGTTTGAAGATCCCGAAGCCTGGCTAGAAACCATACGACCGTGTGGCCACCCTCAACCACTGGGACAACGAAGAAAAGCTCCGTCGTGTGTACTTCTACCTGGAAGACACCGCAAGGACCTGGATAGAGAATCGGGAGTCCACGCTCCGAACGTGGGATGTCTTCTGCGGCGCATTTCCGCAAACGTTCGCGAGCGTCGCTCGCAAAGAGAGGGCCGCTGCTCTACTAGAGACCCGGGTTCAGCTACCAAATGAAAAGGTTGGAATTTTTACAGAGGAGATGACCCGCCTATTTTGTCACGCTGACCCAGACATGCCTGAGAAGAAGAAAGTTCGTTTCCTCATGCGAGGGGTCAAACAGGAGCTTTTCGCGGGACTAATGAGGAATCCACCGAACACCGTCCAAGAATTTGTATCCGAGGTGACCACCATCGAAAAAATCCTGGACATGCGCACCAGACAGTATAATCGTCGCCTGACTCCAGAATTCGCTGCTGCTCAAGCCAGTGACTCCGACAACCTGCGTGAAACGATCCGAGCGATCGTGCGGAAAGAGCTGCGCAAACTGTTGCCTTCGGCGCAACCTCAAGTGGATTCGATCGCCGACATTGTGCGAGAAGAAGTTCGGCAATCGCTTCAAATTCCCCAAACACCGCTGCCCGAGCCAGAAACTATCAGCTACGCCACTGCAGTGCGCCACAACGCTCCTCCCCGTCCACGCCGAAACGCCGCCCCGTCGCACTTCCGTCGCCAGACACCACCACGGCCACCACCCCTACCGACGACCTACCATTCGCCAGCGGGCCAGCGCAGTGCGCCGAGCAAAACCGACGTTTGGCGCACCCCTGACCACCGCCCACTGTGCTATCACTGCGGCGAGGCCGGGCACACTTACCGCCGTTGCCAGTACCGACAGAAGGGACTGCGTGGCTTCGCCGTCGATGCACCACTTCCGCAGCCAGGGGAACGGCCACGTGACATCGCCGACTACCTGACAGGATTTAAATTGACACCACGAAGTCCTTCCCGTTCGCCGTCGCCCAGCCGCCGCATGTCACCGCACCCCCGGCAGTACTCCGGCCTAACGCGGGGCTGGTCTCCTAGCTCGTATCCGGGAAACTAAGGGCAGCAACCGGTGGAGGTGCGGTTGTTGTACGACGAACTACCGAAGGTCCTACGACGACGACGACGCCGCGACGGAGCTTTCCGAACACAACGCCAACCAGGCAAAGCCCTGACGGCGAAAGCACACTTACCGAAGGTGGCCTGACGACGCAACATGGAAGCAGCGGAACAAGCCGACGCAGCCGTGACCCGACGCCACGCCCTAACTGTAATGCGAGACGGTGAACTAGTGACCTCGACGTTCTTATCGACGGCCACAGTGTGACCGCTCTCGTCGATACTGGAGATGACTATTCTGTCATCAGTGGGCCGTTCGCCGCGAAGTTAAAGAAAGTTAGGACAGCTTGGAAAGGCCCTGAAATCCGCACAGCTGGAGGTCATCTCGTAACGCCTGCAGGAACCTGCACAGCAAGAGTCACCATTAACGGCCGTATTTATCCTACAGACTTCGTAGTCCTACAGCGTTGTTCGAGAGATGTCATCCTTGGCATGGACTTCTTATGCCTCCATGGTGCTGTCATCAACCTAAAAACAAAGTCGATAACGTTATCCACAGAAGAAGCACTACCGCCGCGCACGCCGTCAGGACACCATGCCTTGAATGTGCTGGAAGAACAAGTCACCATTCCGCCTCGCTCAAGCGTCATTATTTCAGTCGGCGCTCCTAAATCACCTGACTTGGAAGGCGTCGTTGAAGGCAGTCAGCATCTGTTGGTCACCCGAAATATTTGCCTCGCAAGAGGAATTGCAGAGCTGTGGGGAGGCAAAGCAACGGTTATGCTCACGAATTTCAGCAATGAGTACAAACATGTGAACAAAGGAACAACGGTCGCATACATCGAAGAAATTGTCGAAGCCACCAGTGCTTTCGCCCTCACCGATTCTGCGGAACCTGCTCAGAGGAACCAAGCCCCTACCATAGCTTTTGACGTCAATTCCAGACTTCCAAACGATAAGCAAGAACAGCTCAAGGCCTTGCTCCTGCAACACGCAGATTGCTTTTCGTCGTCATCGAAAATTTGGCAGACCCCAATCACGAAACATCCCATCATAGCCGAAGAAAATGCCAGACCACTCCGTCAGAGTCCGTACAGGGTTTCGACGTGAGAAGGTGAGGCCATGAAGAGACAAGTTGATGGAGTGCTGCGGGATGACATTATCAAGCTGTCTAGGAGCGCATGATTGATTGATTTGTGGGGTTTAACGTCCCAAAACCACCATATGATTATGAGAGACGCCGTAGTGGAGGGCTCCGGAAATTTTGACCACCTGGGGTTCTTTAACGTGCACCCAAATCCTAGGAGCGCATGGGCATCCCCCGTGGTGTTAGTGAAGAAAAAAAAAAGGATGGGACCTTACGTTTCTGCGTCGATTATCGCCGCCTGAACAAAACCACAAAAAAGGACGTGTATCCTCTCCCACGAATAGACGACGCACTTGATCGGCTCCATAACGCCAAGTACTTTTCGTCAATGAACCTCGAGACTGGCTATTGGCAAATCGAAGTCGACGAAAGAGACCGAGAGAAGACGGCGTTTATAACACCGGACGGCCTCTTCGAGTTTAAGGTGATGCCCTTCGGCCTTTGCTCAGCGCCTGCAACTTTTCAACGCGTTATGTATACAGTACTGGCAGGATTGAAGTGGTAGACTTGCCTTGTGTACTTGGACGATGTCGTCGTGTCTTCCTCGACTTTCGACGAGCATCTTCGGCGCCTTGAAGTTGTACTTCAAGCCATCAAGACGTCCGGACTCACACTGTAGCCAGAAAAGTGCCGATTTACGTATGAGGAGCTCTTGTTTCTAGGGCACGTTATCAGCAAGTCTGGAGTTCATCCCGTTCCACGGAAAACAGCCGCCATCGCCGACTTTCGGCCGCCCACTGACAAGAAGGCCGTGCGCCGATTTCTGGGCCTGTGCGCCTATTATAGGCGGTTCGTGAAAAACTTCGCCCGCATCGCCGATCCTCTCACTAGCCTTACCAAGGCCGACGTGGAATTCATATGGGAAGCGCCACCGCCACAGGAACACGCTTTCCAGGAGATTAAACATCGCCTCCAGACGCCTCCGTTACTTGCCCATTTCGACGAATTCGCCGAGACAGAAACACACACTGACGCAAGCAGCGTAGGTCTTGGCGCCGTTCTTGTGCAGAGGACTGACGGACTCTAAAGGGTTATTAGTTACGCCAGCCGATCGCTATCCAAAGCAGAAGCAAATTATTCCACAACAGAAAAGGAGTGCCACGCCATCATCTGGGCTACGTCGAAATTTCGCCCCTACCTCTACGGCAGACCCTTGAAAGTTGTGAGCGACCACCATGCCTTGTGTTGGCTAGCCACCTTGAAGGACCTTTCAGGTCGCCTCGCACGATGAAGCCTGAGACTTCAAGAATATGACATTACTGTCATTTACAAGTCCGGCAAAAAACACTCCGACGCCGACTGTCTCTCTCGTGCGCCTGTCGACCAACCGCTACCCGACGACCCGGATGACGACTACTTCTTGGGAACGATAACTACAGACGACTTCGCTGAACGACAGCGGGCCGACCCGGAACTTAAGGCCCTAATAGAATACCTCGAAGGCAGGGCCGGCGAAGTCCCGAAGGTATTCAAGCGAGCACTTGCGTCGTTCTTCCTACGAAACGGTCTTCTACAAAAAAAACTTTTCACTGCTTTGAGCCAAGTACCTCCTTGTGGTGCCTTCAGCTCTGCGGCCAGAACTCCTGCAGGCCCTGCACGACGATCCGACGGCAGGGCACCTTGGTGTTTCTCGCACGCTCGCGAGGATACAAGAAAGGTACTACTGGCCACGTCTTACCACCGACGTCAATCGTTATGTGAGGACATGCCGGGACTGTCAGCGACGCAAGACACCGCCGACAAAGCCAGCGGGACTTCTGCAGCCAATTGATCCACCTTGCCGACCTTTCCAGCAGATTGGTATGGACCTACTAGGGCCGTTCCCGACGTCGGCATTCGGAAACAAGTGGATCGTGGTAGCTACCGACTACCTCACCCGCTACGCCGAGACAAAAGCCCTGCCAAAAAGCAGTGCGTCCGAGGTAGCTAAATTCTTCGTCGAAAATATCGTCCTACGTCACGGCGCCCCGGAGGTCCTTATCACCAACAGAGGAACGGCATTCACTGCCGACTTAACTCAAGCGATCTTGGCATACAGCCAAACAAACCACCGCCGGACGACAGCGTACCACCCACAGACCAACGGCCTCACCGAGCGGCTTAGCAAGACGATCGCCGACATGCTGTCAATGTACGTCGATGTCGAACACAAGACGTTGGACGCCATTCTTCCGTATGTGACCTTCACATACAACACGGTGGAGCAGGAGACGACGCAAATATCTCCATACAAATTGGTCTACGGAAGGAGCCCGGCAACAACGCTCGATGCCATGTTACCCAACGTCACCGACGAAGAAAGCCTCGATGTGAGCGAGTACCTTCAAAGTGCCGAAGAAGCCCGACAACTTGCGCATCTCCGTATTAAGAATCAACAGGTGACAGACAGCCACCGTTACAACCTTCGACGACGCTTCTTGAAATACCAGCCCGGTGAACGTGTTTGTGTGTGGACGCCGATACGCCGACGTGGACTGAGTGAAAAGCTTCTGCGACGCTACTTCGGACCGTACAGGGTGGTTCGACGTCTCGGCCCACTTGATTACGAGGTTGTCCCCGACGGCATCACGAACTCTCAACGACGCCGATCGCGACGTGAAGTCGTGCATGTCACGCGCCTCAAGCCGTTTTATGCGCGTTAACAAACTGAAACAGTGTTTTTTGTATTATTGTTTCATCGTAATTTATTCATTGTACTTTCTTGCATTATTATTGTACCTTCATCTTTAGTTAAAGCATCGGGACGATGCCTTTTTTTCAGAGGGGGGCAATGCCATGTTCAATTTCCCAAGTTTTTGATATCGTCCCAAAACACCACACGATTCTCAGCGCAAACCGCGCATGCAGTTTTCGAGAAGGTTCCGGACTGTAGGAGATCATTTCGATAAGATCACGCCCACTGTGCGAACGGTAGAGATTGTTCTGGAACCTACGCCACCACCAGCGATAACGCTAGAACATTCGATGGCAAGAGTATAAATGCCGACGCGCTTCGCCGCTTGTCAGTTGTTGAACGAAGGCCGACGCTCCATTCGCCGCTATCAGTCCGAGACTGCTATCTGTGCAAGACTGCTGCTGTAATTGGACTTTTCGTTTACTGGGCACAGGTTCGCCCAAATAAACAGTTAAATCCCAACACGAAGTCTCCTGTCTTCGGCCACGTCACGACCCCGTGACAATATGATCGCATGGCGAACACAAGCGACAGACCGTAACAATAAAATTATGACATGCGTGTAATGTAACAACATGACTTCATGCCGAGGTCATGATGCGCCCACGGGCGTTTCGCTGGCGTCACATATACGAAATTTGGTATTTTGGTACGTGAATGAATGACGAAGCTATGATACTGGTGCAAACATTATAATTATGAGATGGATGTGATGTAAAGACATGACTACATGCTACGCTGATGATGTGCTCGCTGCTGTTTTGATAGCTTCCTCACACCAAACTCGGTATTACGCGACGTCAATGAATGACGAAGGTATGTGACTGCTGCAAACACGATTATCATTAGATGCGTGTCATTTGAAAACATAAATACATGTCACTGCCAAGGCGCCAATACATCTCGACGTGACGCGGTGCGTGTGCTCACTGGAGTTCATTTCGTCGGGTCACGCCGGCGTTGCCATGCCAGGCACTGGTACCGCTATACACTTGCAGGCGTGCGCTGCGCTGCGTTGCTTTGGCGCATGCACGTTTCAGCGCGTCCGGCATCCGTCCGTCACGACAAAGGGAGACGCAGTGTTGTCTAAGTAACGCATCCGCGTACAATGAAACATGTCGCGTTTTGCTCCGGTTGCCGTCGGACTGCTTCCATGGACGCTGATCGCGCCTGGTTTCAGACTATAGAGTTCTCGCGTTTTGCTAACGTGGCACCGCTGTTCGCAGCGTGCGCGCGCGTCAACGCTACATTGGAGTTTATTGGGCCCTTGATGATGCGCTCGCGGCCGTTGTGGTAGCTCCACATATACCAAATTTGGTGTTACGTGATGTCAATGAATGACGAAAGTATATGACTTGTGCAAATATGATCATCCTGAGAAGCGTGTTATGTAAGAACATGACAACACACCACGCTCTTAGCGTGCTCACGGTCGTTTCGCTAGCTCTACATATACTAAATTTGAAATCACGTGACATGAATAAATGGCGAACGTAAACGACACATACAAACATGAAAATCATGATACGGAAGTCATGTAAGGCATCATTAACCACCACCTCGTAACGTTGTGCTGACTTTAAAGTGACATATCCGTTTTTCCATTCATGCTTCGCATATCATCGATTCTCATGGTACTTTGGATCTGCAATTTTTGTTTAATAATTCACTGGTCTTTGTGTTATTCATTCATTTTCTTCAACTTTCATGCTCGTTCATTCACTTGTTCCTTATTGACATGATCTTTATTTTCTACTCTCCGTTTATCATAGATTTAGTTCCTTTTTTTCTTCACGTGCACATTTTAGAGCATCGGGGCAATGTAATGCCTTTTCTTTTCCTCTCTTTTATTTTTGTTTTTGCTTTCGGAAGGCTGGATAATGCTACCTGCATGTAATGGGTGTGAAGCAAAGCGGGTCTCACACTGAAAAAGAGAAGAAGATCGCGTGCGTCTTCTTCGCTCAACATGTAGCAGTTTCACAGTCAAAACACAGTAATCATATTCCCCTAATCTAGAAAATCTATAGGTATTTACTTGCATTAACCACCGGCTTCTTGGCCAATCCCCCTTAGTGGGTGAGAGCCACAAAAGAAAGGAACAAGCAAGCAAGCAAGCAAGATGCAGCAGCGACGGATGCGCTTTTCAAGAACTGGCTGCATCTTGGCTAATTTTAAGTCCCCTGCACTTCTGAAGTATCGTAACAATATTATCAGTTCTACATATGTCAAACTGAAGAGAGTCAGGTGGTTCTCAATGCATAAAAACAAACCTCATTTTATAATGCTAACATGCTGCCAACATAGCAGTGAGCTGAGCATTGATGAGGTCACACCATTTGTTGTTTCGAGTCTAAAGTAGCCACTCCCTGAGCCTAAAGTAGCAAATGTCGCCTACATAATACAAGATTTCTAACAATTAGGCATAAAATAAAATTTTCTATTAAATCCTATCGTTCTGCTAGCGCTTCCCAGCCGCACACCAACCGCACAATCTTACAGGCAAGAAACCAACGAGAGTAAATAATCTCGATAGTGTAAACATAATCTTAAAAAAGGAAATTCTAAAGAAACTACTGCAAAAAATTTTGTTGAAATATTGGTAAATTACATAGAAAAATACGCCTCAGGATTGTCAAAAGCGATGAAGATGCCGCACTTATCCTCCTGGTTTGATGTACATTTCGCTTCTGTATTATAGGAATATGTGAGCTTTCACGTCCCTAAACCAGAATATGACAATGAGGGCCACCGCATTGGAAAGCTCCGGAAATTTTGACAATCTGGTATTCTTTAACGTGCGCTCACAATGCATATTACACAGGCGTTTACAGTTTAGCCTCCATCAAAATGCGACCACCACGGCTGGAATTGAACCCGCGTCCTTCAGGTAGGCCATAGAGCACTCTAGCTACTGATCCACTGTGAAATTCGCGATTATTCTTATAAGCTAATATAGCTGCCTCTGTAGTGAACTTGTTGCTATTATTTTAAAAGCTTCATTATTGAAGTAGAGTGGGAAGTCAACTTTTATATAACTGTAAGAGAGCACGTCTATTAATTAAAGAGCACAGTGAACAAACGACCTGGTGGTACCAATCGTGAAATATAAGGGCGCCGCTATGTAGGGCCGAGCTGTAATATGTTGCGTTTCAACGAAAATTTGTGGCTACAGTGTTACTGCTGCCTTGCAAAAAGCTCATTAGTTGCGACAACTGTTTAGGTGAGGGCTTATCTCTACTTTTCTTTCTTACTTGTCCTGCTACCCTGTTTCAGCTTGGACTACGCAGAAGTCCCGTCCCAGGGCATGGTTCTCCACTTCACGTAAGTGTTTTACTGTAGCTCACACTATGGAACTCTTGGTGTAGATAGATGCTACAAGTCACGTCTAAACTGAGTTAAGTGCCGAACAGGCCCACGAAGCGATGAGAAGTGAGTGTTGTCTTGCATTTGCACCGTTGTGTATGCAGTGCACTTTCTTACTTGTCCTGCTACCCTGTTTCAGCTTGGACCACCCAGAAGTCCCGCCCCAGGGCATGGTTCACCACTTCACGTAAGTGTTTTACTGTAGCTCCCACTATGGAACTCTTGGTGTAGATAGATGCTACACGTCACGTATAAACTGAGTTAAGTGCCGAAGAGGCCCATGAAGCAATGAGAAGTGAGTGTTGTCTTGCATTTGCAGCATTGTGTATGCAGGGCATGTCACAGCAGAAGCAAAACCAGACAAAGAAACACCATGGCCGACATTCAAGCAATACAATGGACAGTCTTCTACATCGACAATATTGATTGTTAATAAAAAAGTAAAAAAATATCAACAGATGCGTAGAAAAGAGATATATTCATAATTTATGAGGAAGCCGTAATGAATTCAGGCAATGTTTAAAAGCAGTTAAACATTTCAGGACCGATTAGGCCACTTACTCATAGGTTCTGTGACTGAAGTTCATTTGCCGTAACGTCTCTACACCATATTTTAAGAGCTTGTCATCAAAAGTGCGAGGTACCGCTCTGTATCAGAGTAAATATTGCTTCTTCTCTACAACGTGCGCTATTCGTGAATCTCTACTGATTTCAGGCGTTCCTCGTGGGCAAAAACAATAGTTCACCTGCGCAAGGCCATCCACTTCGTTGAACGCATGAAACCAGTGGCAGTTAGCAGCGATGAGAGCTTCATGACGTTCGGCATCTTGCTCTTGTTCACCAGCATGCCCGTAGCGCTATCGATGATCAGCGCCCGAGCAGCCTTGAATGAAGATGAAGTGCTCGGCGAAGCAACATTGATCTGTTGTGTCGCCTATTAGAGCATCGATATGATGTGGCGCGTGTTGATGCTTCAGAAGAACACACATCAGAGCAACGGTAACTTCCATAGATAAGCCAGTAGTACCTCTTCATGAGCGGACATGTAGTGCAATGTAGTGCGTAGAAAAGAATATACATCGCTCCTTTATTGAGAGACCAAAAGTATTTTGGAGATGCGTGCACGTTCGCTTCTGCATAACAAAGAAGTACGTTAGATAAGTGTCTAGAACACCTTAGCATTATGACAAAGTGGTACTGCTCAAGGTGTAAGACGGGACGTTTTCATTTTTAACCTAATGCTCAGACGACAAGAATAGCCCTTCATGTTCTCGCTGTACAGAAGGCCAACGCATACCGAGTAGTGGCGTCGGCCTTCGCTTGCAGTCATATAAGTAACCACAAAACGTGTGTGGTTTTGACGATATTTTCACGCACAAGAGTAATCAGCATGGCAGGAAGGCTGACAAAAAGATAATTATGCAGGGCTATCAGCGACATACGAAAAAAAATGGATGCGCGGAAGTGCCAATACATTGAGTGTAACGCCATGTATTGAGTATGATTGACTCGTGGGGTTTAACGTCCCAAAGCCACCATATGATTATGAGAGACGCCGTAGTGGAGGGCTCCGGAAATTTCGACCACCTGGGGTTCTTTTACGTGCACCCAAATCTGAGCACACGGGCCTACAACATTTCCGCCTCCATCGGAAATGCAGCCGCCGCAGCCGGGATTTGAACCCGCGACCTGCGGGTCAGCAGCCGAGTACCTTAGCCACTAGACCACCGCGGCGGGGCGCCATGTATTGAGTACGCAACTGCCACACCACGGAAAGGCCTCGGTGATGCAAACAATATGCTACGCTACCCTTCCATCTCTGAGACAACGCTACTGGCGGCAACAGAACGGAAGAGGTCAGATCAGCACGTCGTGAATTTATATGGTTGGGACATTTGTGAAAATCTTCGAAGATTGCTCGAAAAAACGGGGGTTAGCGTAATCGAGAAACCTGCACCGACGCTCACCTGCTTGCTACCATGGCTAACTCTGTAAGGGACAATTTTAATACATGCACTCTTTGCCTTTCTCCTGATTGATTCTCTCTCTCTTTCGCTGTAAAGGACAACAGTTAGGCATGGTCTGGAAAGTGCTGTGTTTAGAGTGTCCAGCCAGCTATACTGACTAAAGACAGTGTCTCCCTGATTGAATGCCGCGATGCGAGGACAGCGTAAGAAAGATAGAGGAGCAACATATCACTTTTGTGAACCATAGTGCGAGGCGACCACGACCTTGACTTTGATGGCGCTTCAGTTATGGAAACAAAAACGAATCAAGGAAGAAGGCTCTCGATTTAGTCTTCGCGTATTGAGACCACGGCTGCGAAGATGAAGTGCCCACTGGAAACAGTGACTCCAGTATACGTTCAAGGCCTGTAAAGAACGACGTAAAGTGAAAGCTATTGCCTTAATAAGAAGACTTGGCGACACTTTCATAAACCAAAGCAGAATCCACTCAAGTGAGGGGACACGTTTCTTTTCCACCATGGCCCTGTAACATTGTACATTACTTCTTTCCTACAGTGATTGGCTGCCCAGCCACTGAGTCCCACCGTGGTCCATACTCTGAAGTTTGCAACATACGCAGAGCTTCCCATAGCGTACTTTTGCCAAAAATGCCTTAGAACTCAAAAAAGAAGCCCATCTGAGTGTGTTAGCAATGACGAGAGCTCCTAGGGCAGCTGGCTTCGTCAGTCAAGTTGGCTGGCTGCAAAAGAAAGATAAGGCTCACTATAGTCTGCTCCTGAGTAAACTTAACTGACCGCTTCATAAGCTGTTGGTTTTAATGACCAGATATTCGTTTTTATTTTTTCAACACCAGATGAGCAGGAGATGGGTGTTTCTACAACTTTGGGAAAGCTAATTGCATTTCGTTAGAAAAGTGCATTTAATTGAAGGCTTCAAAATCTGATTTTTAAAATACCACCTTGGGTTGCACTGTGTTGTATAATTTTTACCAATATGTGAAATTACCTATACGCTGACCTCTGATTTTTTAGCAATATGAAGAGCACTGCTCGCAAAGCCTGTTCTACATTCTCAATAGCCTTGTTTTCAATTTAAGGTGTGCAATAACATTTCATTGTCTCAACAGCCAATCATGAGCCATGTGTTCTCTTTTCAATATTTGCCAGTCTACATTGCGTCCACAAGCGTGGAAGCTGTGCATCTATTTCCTCGGTAAACCAACTTCTCGATAACTTCATTGAGTGCGCTCATACTCTAGGACAAGAAATATTGGCGCCAGAATAAGGAAATACGCATATGAAGTGTTAACGAAGATGCTTATTCACTGATTAAGGCAGAACGTATACTTAAGAAGGCACACTATAAACTGCCTTCGAAAAAGGAAAACAAAATCCACAACACATCATCGAGAGTAACCCTGTTAAACGGAAGACTCAATAACAGCGCTAGCAACGTGAATACTATCGCCACGGAGATAAGTACAACGTCAATAGGCAGCGCTTATCACTTAAAAAAAAACAAACGTTGCAGTAATAAAACACTGCTAAAAGCTTCGTACTAAGGACATACATCATTTGTGATTAAAATCGTCTTTTTTGTCTTCATTATGAGTTTGTTCATTATAAAAAATAGGCGTGCCGCTATGTGTAGACAAGCTATAGAATGCGCCTTTGAACAAAGTCGGCAACTGCGTAGTCACCATTGCTTTTATTCGACAAAATTTATAGACATCCAATTTTTGATGAGAGCACTCTGGTTGTTGGGCTATTGTGTAAAACCTATTAGCTTTTGTGGTGTCCTTTTTCCAGCATGGACCGCCCTTAAGTCCTGGAATGGCCCTACGTTACAGTCCGGTAAGTCTGCTCTGAAGTAGCACTAATCATTCGGCGAGTTCGTGCGAATACATAGGTATTAAAGAGCGCTACAAGGCAGCCTACAGATTATTGTTCACATTAACACAATCACCAACAAGTTATGTAGTCGTCCACTCTTCTTCCTTCACGTTTAAATTACAATTACTTCTGTTAACAACCCCGATACCTTCTTTGGAAACATTGTGTGTTAGTTCTTGCCACTATTGTGTCTAACAAAAAAAACTAGCTCTAAAAATTCTCCAGTCCTTCATTCATTCGTAGCGAGGGTTCCGTTATGACATATTTGATGATTTAAGGTATTATGCGAGTTGTGATTGAACAACGGCCAGCTCTTAATACCACCACGGGCTCCGTTACGCCAACAGGCGCAAAAAAGAGTGTTTCAGGCTCGCCGTCATGGCGGCTGGTGGTACTGAACCCCACGTATAAAAGCACGTATATGCCCCATATTGCATACGCGGAGATGACCGCCGCGAAAGCTCAGTTGGTAGATCAACCAACGCCTTCTTTCAAAGTTGCGGTGAAGTCTCTGCCCGCGTCATCAAGTTATCTTTTCGTCCGCTTTCCTTTCACAACATATACATTGAATTTACTACTAAACACGTGCCCTATACATGCCTTGGTAACCTTGGATATTCGAAGTAATATAGTGTCTACCAAAGAAAGACAAGCCTCTATAGTTTCCACTTTCCTTTTTTCACATCATCATAATCCTCCTCCTCCTCCTCATCATCATCATCAGCAGCAGCAGCCTGACTACGTCCACTGCAGGACAAACGCCTCTCCCATGTTCCGCCAGTTAACTCGGTCCTGTGCTTGCTGCTGCCAATTCATACCCGCAAACTTTTTAATATCATCTGCCCAATTAAACTTCTGCCTCATCTGCCCACTTAACCTTCTGTCTCCCCCTAACCCGCTTGCCTTCTCTGAGAATCCAGTTAGTTACCCTTAATGACCAGTGGATATCCTGTCTACGCGCTACATTGCCGGCCCGTGTCTATTTTCTGTTCTTGATTTCAACTATGGTATCTTTACCCCCGCTTGTTGCCTAATCCACTCTGCTCTCTTCTTGTCTTGTAAGAATACACCTGCTTTTTTTCTCTCCATTGCTCGCTGCTTCCTCTCCGATTTAAGTTTAACCCTCTATATAAGTCGCCAGGTTTCTGCTCCATAGCTGAGTGCCGGCAGGATACAGCTGGTGTATACCTTTTTCTTGAGGGATAGTGGTAATCTACCTGTCGTGAATTGAGAGTGCTTGACAAATGTGCTCCACCCCATTCTTATTCTTCTAGTTTCTTCAATCTCGTGGTTCGGCTCTGCGCTTATTACCTGCGCTAAGTAGACAAAGTGTTTTATAACTAGAAGTGGACTATTACCTATCTCGACGCTCTGCTTTCTTCCGAGGTTGTTGTACATTACTTTCGTTTTCTGCAAATTATTTTGAAGACCCACCTGTCTGCACTTCTTGTCTAACTCTGTAATCATGAGTTGCAATTCGTCCCCTCAGTTACTCAGCAATGCAATGTCATCGGTGAAGCGCAGGTTACTAAGGTACTCTTCATTACCTTTTATCCCTAACTGTTCCCATTCTAGGCCTCAGAAAACCTCCTGTAAGCACGCGGTAAATAGCATTGGGGAGATTGTATCCCGCTGCCTTACACCCTTCTTGATTGGTATTCTGCTGCTTTCTTTATGAAGCACTATGGTAGCAGTTGATTCCGTGTTGATTTCTTCCAGGATGTTTATATATGCTTCATCGATGTCCTAATTCCGAAGTGTCTGCATGACTGCTGATATTTCTACTGAATCACATGCCTTCTCCTAATCTATGAAGGCTATGTATAGTGGTTGAATATATTCTGAGCATTTCTCTATTACCTGATTGATTGTATAAATGTGGTCGATTGTTGAGTAGCCTGTTCGAAATCTGGCTTGTTCTTTTGGTTGACTGAATTATAAAGTTTTCTTAGCTCTGTTAGCAATTACCTCGGTAAAAAGCTTGTATACTACGGAGAGCAAGCTGATCGGCCTGCAATTCTTCAAGTCCTTGTCATCTCCTTTAAGATGTAATAAGATGATGTTAGCATTCATCCAAGACTCTGGTACTCTTCCCGTCAGGAGACACCTCGTAGACAGGGTGGCTAGTTTTTCTAACACCATCTGTCCTCCATCTTTCAGCAGATCTGATGTTACCTGATCCTCACCAACTGCTTTACCTTTTTGCATGCTCTTCAAGGCTTTTCTGGCTTCTATCATCACTAGCGGGGTGTCATCTGGGTTACTGCTAGTTCCCATAGTATTAAGGTCATGGTTGTCCCGGTTACTGTACAGATCTCTGCAATACTCCTCCGCTATTTTAACTATGTTAACCATATTGGTAATTATTTTGCCTTCTTTGTCCCTTAGTGCATACATTCAATTTTTGCCTATCTCAATTTTCTTCTTCAGTGCTTTGACGCTTCCTCCGTTTTTCAAAGTGTGTTCAATTATCTCAAGCTTATACCTTCTTACGTTGGTTATCTAACGCTTATTAATCAACTTCGAAAGCTCTGCCAGTTCTTTTTTGTCTGTTGGACTTGAGGCTTTCATGCTTTGAAGCTTCTTAATAAGATTCTTCATTTTCTAGGAAAACTTGCCAGTGTCCTGTCTAACTACCGTGCCTCTAACTACCACTGCACACTCCTTAATGATACTCATCAGATTATCAATCATTGTATCTACGCTCAGGTTGGTTTCTTCAATAAGAGCCGAGTACCTGTAAGCGAGACTCTGAACTCCTGTACTTTTCCTCTCAGTGCTAGCCAATGATTAGATTCTTGTGTATCAGTTTCTGTCGTTCCTTCTTCAAGTCTAGGCGAATTCGAGACCGTACCATTCTATGGTCACTGCATTGTACCTTGCCAACCGTTTCCACATCCTGCACGATGCTTGGGTGTGCACTCATTATAAAGTCTATTTCGTTTTTATTTTCGCCTGTAGGTCTCCTTCATGTCCACTTAAGGTTTCCTTGTTTTTGGTAGAAGGTATTCAAAATCCGTAAATTATTGCGTTCTGCGAATTCTACTAGTAGCTCTCCTCTGGCGTTTCTAGTACCGATGCCATAATCTCCTACTGCCTGTCTCCAGCCTCCTTCTTCCCGACCTTTCCATTAAAGTCTCCCATGAGTATAGTATATTGTGTTTTTACTTCACTCATCGCCGATTCCACTTCTTCGTAAAAGCTTTCAACTGGAGCGTCATCAAGGCTGGTTATAGGCGCGTAAGCCTGTATTACTTTCATACTGTATCCCTTATTGAGTTTAATTAAAATACCTACCGGCATTTCATCAATGCTATGGTATTCCTCTATGTTGCCAGCTATGTTTCTGTGAATTAGGAACCACACTTCCAGTTGTATTCTGTCAGCCAAGCCCCGATAGCAAAAGTCGTGCCCATTCAGTAGCACCGTATAGGCCTCATCTGTCCTCCTAACCTCACTGAGCCTTATTATATCCCATTTAACACCCTCTCGCTCCTCAAATAATACAGCCAGACTTGCGTCACTAGATAAGATTCTAACGTTAAACGTTGCCAAGTTCAGGTTCAAATGGCGGCCTGTCCGGTTCCAGAGATTCTTAGCACCCTCTGACCGCCGCCGTGGTCAGTACCTTCACAGCTGCTGGGAACTGAGGGCCGGGAAGTAATTGACGTATGCATGTGGGAGGTAGTGGACAGATACTGCACCAGAGTGGCCAATCCTTCTCTGGTGAGGGAGTGCGTTACCAGTGGTGGCCACCGCTAAGGCCGCACCCCAGGCCTCTTAATGCAGTTCCATCACCACACGGATCTTTTTTATCCGGTTGGGAATCACTTGGCACTGCAATTCGAACCACGAACATTTGCATGCGAGGTGGATGCTCTAACCACTACGCCATCGCTGCTGCCTATTCATATCAGGGGCCTCGTTTTCATGACATCCGGGATGCTTTAAGGTAATATGCGGGGGTTTACTAATCAGCTTCCAGCTTGTAATAGAATGATGTGCAATGTGACGCCAACAGGCTGAAAAAAGCGTGTTTCGGATTCGCCTTCATAGTTCTGGTAGTGCTAATTGGTACTCTGACATTTGAAAGCATGTAGTTCATGATCATAATCATTGTCATTTCCTTGGCACCGCCCCGCACCTCTCGCGCAGCTCATGCATAGCTAGAGCTACGCGAGAACAGAACGAGCTCACGGACCTGGCTTCTTGGACTCTGGCAGCCACCACGGCTCCACTGCAGGCCTAAATAAAGTGGCGAGAATGGCACGGTCACTTCGGCCGCCTTCACAACATCTTGTCACGTCTATCTTTGCGCTCACCGCTATATTGTTGACCCGGAGAACGCGCCCATCGAGGGGCCATAGGGTTAAATGTTTCCGTGACTCTGCCCGCCATTGCCGCCGTTCCAATCGACCAACCTCAATGTATATTTTATGCAGCTCGGCGCCGTTCTTGCGGTGAATCACGTCACAGACCAGCCGCTGATGCACAACATTATTCTCTACGTCCTTCTGGTAGAACTGCGCCATTTCGCTACCACGTCAAGTTCCAGCTGGCAGCCACATGACGACCTCTGCTCTGCGGTGTTGGTCTTCTACAGCCTTAATTATCACTCGCTTTGGAGGACCCGCTACTTTCCGGTTTTCCGGGAGTCACAGCGAGGCGTATCAAGCGGCCATCATCTCTGCCTTGATCAAGACTTCACACTTCCCTAGCAACGTCACCTACAACCCCTCGTCCGGCTACTTGCAACGCGAGTCTCACGTCCGACTGTTCATCCGACGATTGTCAGGACATTCGTGCGGCATGCGATTAGTCAGCCACGAGGTACGTTTTTCACCGTCCTCGGCCGACAATACTGTAGGCATACTTGCAACCCGCTCGTCTTGGCCGGCTTCCATGGCCCACAACACCTATGACGAGTCAGTCGAGTCAGTCTCCATGACAGCAACCTCGCTGCACGCCCTGGAGCCTTCCACAGACACTGTCATCATTCGACTTGTCATCGACCAACCCGAACATTTATGCAATGTGATGCTCTGTCTGATTTGTAAGCAGCAACCAGCCCCACCCTCACAGTCTCTCGCAGCTGAAGTTGAAGCAACGAGCCATCTACCACAGCCAAACTTCCGAGACACTGCGACTATTGCCGACGGTCCTGATGACGACGTGCCTGGTCCGCTTGTGTCACAGCAGACCACACATGTAACGCCAGCTGTACAGGCAACCACCTGCAATACCGACCTGCGCACAAACCCACATGCGCCGACTACTGATGGTGTTTTCTCAAGTTAAGGTGCACCCGCCCACTGAGCCTCCTCCAGAGTCCACACTTCCTGGATCACATGGCACGCCTTCTACCGAGTTCTTGGCGGAAACTGTGGGCCAACAGGCATGCAACTGTAATATAGGCAGGCCCTTTTACAAGCCGTATACGTCATTCACCTGTACCCGACGCGTACAATGCTACTTGCCTACTGCCAACGTACACGGTCAAGTTCATTGATATGCAGATACCGCTCAAGTGACGACATCTGCGTACCAACATCGACGTCAGCGCTGCGCACGCCCGCGAAAGCACCGTCGAAGCCTTTGCCTGTCAACGGGTGGTCTGCTAGACTTCACTACGCCACTTCTCGTTGCTTTGCGCGCAGGGGCCACATCGGCGTTTGTACACCCTCCCTCGAATCTCCCTCAAGGCGCCTTTACCTGCAATGCCCACAAGCGAGACCCTGCGCTCTCCTAGCTTGCCCCGGCGGGTCATCCTGTCACCCACTTGTGTACAAATACAGTGACCCGACGCTAACTTCATTCATTGCGCAACTCCCAGTGTCTCCCACCAGAGACCCACTGGTTCCCGATGCTCACTTGAAGTTGACAACCTGAACTTCCTAAAAGGGCACCTTGAGTATTGTAGTTCACATATGTAGGCTCTTTCTATCACTTTCTTTCTTGTATGCACTTCAATATAGCCCAGAGTGCTGAGAAGGGAGCCCTGCAGTGCATGATCCGCATCATTATTGTTTTCTTGGCCACCACACTACGTCTCTCGCACAGATAATGCATAGCTAGAGCTGTGCGAGAACATATCGAGCTCACGTACACGATGTGCTGGGCGCTGGCAGCCACGGCAGCTCCGAAGGGGCGAGATGGGCACAGCCACTTCGGCCGCTTCATGGCGTATTCGCACGGCTGTTTCTTTTCTCGCCACACACACACACACACACACACACACACACACACACACACACACACACACACACACACACACACACACACACACACACACACACACACACACACACACACACACACACACACAAAACATTATATATATATATATATATATATATATATATATATCTTTAGCAATCAAGTGTACGGTGAGATGGCCTCTTTGGTAGCTCAGTTCGTAGAGCATCGGAGGCGTTGTTTGATGGTGGTGGCTCAGCCCCTGAACGGGGCAAGTTGTCTTTTTATTCAATTTTCTTTCTTAACAGTTAAAATATGTTTGCTAATAATACCATTTCCTATACCTTATTTGGTATTATTCTCTGTTATATCACGTAGTACTTTTCAATTGGTATTCTTTTAAATAAGAATTCAGTCAAGTGAAATACTATTCGCGTATTCCTGGCTTTTTACCTGCCTGCTATCTTCTTTTTAGCCTGCCAGCCCCTTGACATTCGACAGTGTCCTGCGTTTACCACCAACGGCAAGTATTTTATTGTAATGAAAACTACGTCACACTCGTTAAAATGTGCGCTCTTTCGTGATAGCTAGGTAAATGAAGTTTATTCTATATGTAAAATAGATCTATATTCATAACACTTCAGAACGATGGCGGAAAGAACAGTGACAACTTTAGCACGCAAGTTAAAGTGGAGTGTCTGGTAAGCCATTTTACAAAAACAGCGGTGTCACCGCAATAACCACAAGTTTTTTCGCATTTATTATTTCAAAATGCGTAATTAGGTGAGCGAAGTGTATGTAGGAGAGCATTGTGCGTGAGAAAATGCAGCATCAATGCTACCATAACATCACTACTTTACTAAACTTTGTTTTTCCCATTTGCAAAATTCGTGCTTGTTTTGCTGCACATCCAACTGTCTTAATTATTAAGCGCAAAGGGCTTCACGGTGGCACTTTGCTGTTGGAAGGAGCAGTGTTCCCTGTCTAAGAAAACGGCGACTCCACATAAACTGCTAATGCATGATACAATGTAGAATCATGAGAGAAATGACGGAGAAATAGTTTTCGCCAAGCTGGATCGGCGCCTTGAAAATATCTCTCTTCGCTCGCCGAAATGCATGAATGAATGCCCCCTTCGTCAGAAAAAGCCAACTTTTTAGGGGTTTCACTCTGCCCTAAGTTCGACGCATACTGTAAAGAAGTCGATGTTTTCTTTTATGTTACCGTATGTTTTATTTTCCATTGCCAACTATGTGACAATGGCGTTACATGTAATTTTTTTTTTCATTTAATCGTGGCGCATATACTCAAGATTAACAGTGCACCCCTTCTTCCAGGTATAGTGCAGGAAATTGTAGTGGCCCAGCAGAAAAACAACTTATATTTAACAGTGTGGAATGCATTTACATTGAGCAAATACCTAGGAATACGTTGTGCAGTAGCCGACAATCAGGACAAAGAACAACACTGGCTACTCTGCCGGAGATTCTCCAAAAACTACCACAAGCGCTTACTAGCCAAAGAATGCGGTAAGGCGAACATGGTACTTATACTGGAACTCTTAATGTGCCACAACTCTCCTTTTTGAAAGGCACACATTTTGAATACGTAATCAGCGTGCTTATAAAAGCGCCTAACAATTTACCCAGACAAAAGCACACTGAGCTAGAACTGAAAATAAAGTCTGGATATTGCTGGTGCTCAGGAGTAGAACACGGTGGATAAATCGGCCACCGCTCGTATCGCCTTCTAAATTTATGAACCTATTTTGCTTCCACGTGGATGTTTTTACCGAGCTGCAAGCAAAGAAACGTACATGTGAGTAGCATTGGACGCATGAATTTTCTATGTTATGATCATTGCAAGAACAGCTGCAAAGTACTCACTACACCGAAATTCCTCGTCTCGGCTCAGCAAAGTTCCCAATGCGCCTACGTAAGGCAGCTTGGAAATCTACGCGGCAGTTGACATGGTTGAAGTTTTAGTGCCGATCATGATAATATGTGTTTAGGATATGATCATAGATGATGTCATAGAGCGGAACGCTTTGCAACTGGTGAGCCTTTCAAACACTCACACGTTTTACAAATCATATGTTTTAACAGCAGCTGCTCTTCGACAGTGTTACATTTTTTTACACTTTAGCTGGTGGTTTCTTGAAAAAAGACGTTTTGTGAGTACAGCGGCTTACTATTTTAGCACAGCTGCAGTTTTCTGCTGCTTACAACTAACTGGTTGCGCTTGGTGACATAGTCACGTGCAAGAATAGTGTTCCTGCAGCCGGAAGTTTCTGGAACAAACCTCGTAAGGAGATTGCGAGACAATCAGCATTAAAGAAATTCATGTTGAAGCTCAATTGTACGGGCACATAATGTGCCATTATCCCCAATACTCCCAATAATGGCAGTTTCTTTAAGTGGCAGGAATTTTTTGATCATGTACTCATAATCTAGAACATTATGTGCTTCGTATGTTACCATATAAACAATGTAAATAGGAGACCAGGTATCAGCGACTTTATTTATGGCATTGTCATAGCATGCGATCAATGTCATGTTACGCAGAACTACATACCCAGTAGCTCTGATGGATCACGTTTGTGATGCGCTGTAGTCGTTGTCGTCCCCTTTCTATGCGATACAGGTTCAGATGGGCGGGAGCAGAGGCTCAGTGCCTGTGATGTACCAGAATGGCGAACTACTACTGTCACATTCGTTACCTTTCAATATGATGAATTTTTGATGGTAGAAACGAAGGCTTAATGGCCATGATGTCCCAGATATGCACCACGCTACTCTCATGCCATAAGTATTACAGATGGTGTATTAACAAGTTGGTGAAATCACATAATTACTTTTTTCGCAACAGTCTTGAGACAACTTTGGAATAAACTAAAGCATCATTGAAATTACGTATGCCATCTCTTTCACAGAACAAATACTTCATCTTTAAGGACGTTCATGTTTTGTAAACGGAATAAATGGCTACTTACAAAACAGAATCGAACGTGTAAAATTCTCATACTATTGTTCTAAAGAGCAAACAATTTTGGGATATGCAAGAAGCAGCTGTGTGAAATCTACCCCAGACAGTGCTCTTGTACAATCTCGCCAACAGGCCTGTTACTATAGCTCAGTTATAAATGATTTAGCGCCATAGCTGCTTGGTTTTGAGTGTGCTTCACTCAAATATTGCTCCTTGATAAACATGTTGGTAAAGTATGTTCAGGCTGTGAAACTGTTTGTATATATTGCTTATTTTCGAGGGCTCTTCCTTGCCTTTTTCAGCCTCCAGCCCCCGCAGGCCATGGAGGTGGAAGTCCTCATTTAAGGGAGGTAAGTAATACAATGATTGTGGAGTTTTTATTACTGCAAACCATAATATAGTTATGAAAAATGCGGTAGAAGATTGCTTTGCAACTTTTGATCACTCGATGTGCTTTAACAAGACGTAAACCTAATAAGCATCCAGGCATTTAGCATTAGGCCGAATTTAGCATCGAATTGAAGGCGCATTGGCGATGATGCCATAAATTTTTCTTGTGTGGCCTCATACCTTTTACCCGAGGTTCAACTATTTCTTTGAAGAAAATGGCACCACTGCCATTATCTTTCGACGATGTCATTGGCGTCGCGAATTCTGCGCGACCATTTCAGAAACCGTCATATCTTGATGTCTTGCTTCCAAAATAACTTTTCTGCAATACCACTGGTATTATGATCCGAAACTAGTTGTGATGAGTAAGAGAAAACTTTCTCATCAAAGACATCGGTTCGCAGGGCGCAGATATGACTGTTTGCATACTGTCCACCTTCTTCTTTGGCGGATGATGGTCCTGGGAGAGTTCACCCCATTTTTGTGTTATTGGATATAAATGCCCAGTTATTCGACACCCAACGCACTTCGTTGTTAATTCGCGTTACTTTCTACAATTTCACTGGTCCAATCAGAATATATACTCCGGGTTCAGGGGTAATACTAAGGAAAAGAACTGTATCCGCCGATGGTGTACCTTTTGCCAATGATGAGTTTGTAAAGTTTATTCGTCGTTCAAGATGCAGTGATGTCACCGACCACGAAAGGAACGACGACACCTCCTATCTGCACGAAAGTGTTTTCTAGTTAACTCCGAAGCATAACGCTGACACGCTGAGAACTTTCGCGCGTCAAGTAATTGGCAGTCGCTGATGTTCAAATTAGAGTATGAAAAGGTTCGACGAAAGTGAAGGAGTCATGCCGTTGTAGCGACACATAGCAGCATCAGAAGCACTTTCGGCTTCTGAACGTGCACTTTCAGTTGCCCCGCGATACGTATTGTAGATGCATATGCAAAGCATGCAAAGATGCATATGCAAAGCCTGCAAAGATGCAAGCATGTTTGCATGCTTTGATCTCTACACTGTGGTGGCATTCTCCTGCCAGCTGTCCTTTGGTGGTAAACTTGTAAACGACCATCTACTGTGAGCTTATTGCGCTTCTATCCTATGCTGAGGTGGCTATGAATTCTTCAGTATTATCGCCAGTTGCCATACGAAACACAGGACGCAGATAAAACGCTTGATTTATAGTGAAGATAATTGGCAGCTGGAGGTGACAGAGGCTTGTGAAAGTTTTCAGTGATATCACTGCAACTGCTCATGAGATCTGGAGTCGAAATCTTTGCGCTTCTCTTGGAATAATCCACTTAGATTCGAAGATATAAAGCAGGCGACTGATCTTCTCTTACGAAGTTTAGGTACAGCTGGCATTCGTTAAAATAAACTTGACCCCCGACTTTCCTATTTGTATTAACTAGAATGTCTGCCCGAATCATTTGCAATCATACCTCATTCAGCATGACAGCGTATGACGTATCTCTCATAAGGTTCACGAGAACCCTCTGATTGTCTCGAACCTCGTCGTAAATTTTCCCGTAAGGTCACAATGTTGCTCCACGACTGAACAGATTTCTAGGTGCGGAGCCATTCTAGATGTTCATGCTGAATACACTTTGACTTTCATAACCATTGTTTAAGTATGTTAAGGGCGTCTCGGTGTGATGAATCTGTAGCTTGTATGCCGGCTACGGCTACAGAAATGGCTGCGGTGGCCTTGGGTATAAAACCCACGTATTGATCAATCAGCTCATGCCAGGATCATTACCACAGCTGAAAGGTCTTCCCATATAACAGTCTTCATTGTGTTCCTTTTTCGTGACATAGCATGCGTTGAATTGGATTACAAAAAATGTGGAGACCTCCGTGGGCATCATTGGTAAAGTTAAGGATGCGGACAGCGCTGCCTTGTCTCGGCTGCTTGCGAACGCTGTTGTCGCTCTTTTGAGTAGCACATTTGCAGGCTTTTACTCTCGGCACGCTCCTTGGGTCGTCGAGATGATCCAGGTCGTAGCCCCATGGGAATGAATGAACGAGGGTTTGTTGTTGGCAATGCATTGAAACGGGCCAGAAGAACATAGCATGTCGGAAGAAACTAATTTTCTGAATGAAAGGAGATCGAATCAACAATTTTGAATCTTTTCACGGTTGTTTGACCTCTGCAAGAAGAGTAAATTAAGTTTTTTTTACTTTCCGTCCCTCTCTTACGCATGCTGACTCAGAGGGTGCCAGTTAGATCCAGCCGCAGTGGTCGCGTTTTGGTGGAGGTTGAATGCTGAAGGCACGTGTGAAGGGAAATGTTAGCGAACGTTAAAGAACACCAGTTTCTTCAAATTTCCGCTTCCCCCAACATGGCTCATAATCGTATCGTGTTTTTTGCGATGATAAGCGTAACATAATATTGTCAGCATATTCCTTCACGTTCTTTCAAAGCCCGAGGCGGATTTGTTGTCTGCTTCAGTTGCAGTCGACAGCAGGCCTCGCAGGTAGAGATGTCTTTTCACACACGCCCTTATTTAAGTCAGATGAGTCAGCTCGTTTCATTCTTGGTTCAGCCGCGTTCAGCTGAATGAAACAGACCAATAAAATGTAACTAAATTATAAAATTGGGGCTTTTTAGAATATTGACAACTACTTCCCCATAAATGGGTTGGCTAAAGTTTAAAAATACTCTGAATAATAAAGATGGATACTTCATTGCAAACTTTTTATTGTTGTGGTACATTTCAGCCTGGACCTCCTGGCAACGTTCCTGCTGTCGGTCAGGTAGGTCTCTGGTTCTAATGAAACCACATGTTCATCGATGCAGATTGAACATCCTAGCTATTGTGTACATGGTATACAATGCCAACCAAAATTGTGTCACAAGTTGAGACAGAAAGTTTGCTATTAACATGATATGATGTATTCAATGGTTTCTGTATTGTTCTTGGTGTGGTAGTGGGGTGAAATGAGTGACTGCGTGCAATGTTGCTTGAAGCACTTTATATCACAACACTTATCTGCTACTCAGAATACTTGCTGTTGAATCACACTCAGACCAGAATTACCTGCTTATTTGTATCATGGTCAATCTTTCACTGACGCATAACGGTAGTTTTTCTTTAACAGCCAGTGACACTGACGTCCGCACCCAGATATCTGAAAAAAGAGCTCTTTGACGTAACCGCGTTATTAGAGAGTTCTCGCATAGCGTACACTAAGCTACTAATTAAGGGCTACCCATAAGCTTTCGTTGCACTTGTCACACCTTTTCAAATAAAACTTGTGTAAAACTTCGCATATATATAAATATCTATATATATATATATATATATATATATATATATATAAATCGCAGGTTCGGTTCCTGTTCATGGCAAGTTATCGTTTCACCCACTTTTCTTTCTTCATATTTCCATTACAATTGCGTCTACTAAATTACCCTATACATATTTTTGGCAAATATATATATATATATATATATATATATATATATATATATATATATATATATATATATATATATATATATATATATATATATATATATATATATAAGGGAAGTCAATTAGATACTCCGTGAGCAGTCACTACGTAGTTTATTTCGACATTCGACGAGAGGAATGCCTATGACACGTTGGCGCGAGGCGCGAGCTAGGGTTGCTTGGTTGTTGCTGCGACGCTGTCCGTATACCCGGCCAGCTCTTGCTCCTTCTGTCCGGACGCTGATACCGTGTTTGCCTTGCATTTATATTATAATGGCAAGTCTCTATGGCACCTGAAGTTCAGCCTCAAATGGTTTTTGTCACGCCTGATGGCGTTTAGGAATTCTGTTTCATGCCTTTCGGTCATTGCAACGCACCCACAACATTCGAGCGGATGATGAACAATCTTTTGCGTGACCCGAAGTGGAAAGCATGCATGCCTGTGCTGTTTAGATGGCTCAGTTATATTTTCTCCAGATTTTCCCACGCATCTCCGCAGACCAGAAGAAATACTACAGTGCCTAACAGACGCCAGTCTTCAGTTCGACCTGAAAAAAAAAAAAAACGCTGCTTCGGCGCAAGTCAGCGCCCCATCCTCGGCCATGTTGTTCCTAATGCGGTGTTGTTTCTGACACCGCCAAGCTTCGGGCAGTTCCAGAGTTTCCTAAACCAGCACCTCTGAAGGGTCTGCCAGCTTTCTTGGCCCTGCGCATATTTCCGCCCCTTACTCGGAATTTCGCGATGATCATTTATTCGGAATTTCGCGTTTACTGAACTTTTACAGAATGACTCAAAAAGTTACGCTTGGTCACCAGCCTGGGACGATGCCTTCAAAAAGTTGCGCCACCTGATAACCTCGCGGCCAATCTTGCGTCACTTCGACCCGACTGCTCCGACTGAGGTACACACCGATGCCAGCGGTGTTAGACTCGGCGCCATGCTCACGCAGCGCAAATCGGGATTCAAGAAGTACGTGGTCGCATACGCAAGCTGTATCCTCACCAATGCAAAGAGTTATTCTGTGACAAAGAAGGAGGGTGTAGCTAATGTTTATGCTCTAGGTAAACTTATACCGTACATATATGGTTAACCCTTCAACGTAGTCACCAATCACCATGCGCTTTGCTCTATCCACGTTGAAGAACCCCTCCAGCCGTTCAGCTCGCTGGGCTTTGCGGCTGCAAGAGTTTCATATGCATATTGTCTACAAGTCTAACTGACGTCACACTGATGCCGACATCCTATCGCGTTCACATGTGTCATCGGAAAGCTCTGCCTATCTATCTGTCGTGGACAAAACTGTCGCGTTTGCAGCAAACTGCCACATGGCGTCTGAGCAACGTAAGGATGGCTGGCTCAGCTTTCTTCTGCGATTCCTTTCAGACTCGTTGACTTCTAAATCTTCTCGAACATTGCGCCATCAAGCGGTTCAATTTGAGATTGGCGATAGCCTCCTTTATTGCAGGGATTACAAGTCTGACGGCCGAAAATATATACTGATCATATCTCGCAATCTTCGCGCTGCAGTATTTTCAGCTTTCCACGCTGACCCTCAGTGCGCACATGCGAACATCTTTAAAACATATTCTCGGCTTTCCTCCCGATATTATTGGCGAGACATGTACGCCTTTGTGCGTAAGTACATTCAGGCATGCCCGCAGTGCCAACGAAAACGAAAGCTCTGCGTGATCACACATCTGGTCCAATCCATCCAATTCCTTGCCAGCCAGGTCTTTCAACTGCAAAAGAGTCGATATGTATGGGCCTCTTCCTTTCACGGCTTCCGGAAACCGTTGGATTGTTGTCGCTGCCGACTAGTTGACGCGATAGGCCGAAACAGCTGCTTTTCCTGCTGCCACAGCACGTGACGTATCATCTTTAATACTGTGAACTTCGTTCTCCGTCATGGCGATCAGCGTGAACCTCTCAGCAACAGAGGATGTGTGTTCCTCTCCGAAGTCTTCAACGCACTCCTTGCCGAATGCCGTATCGTTCACCAGACGACCATCGTCTACTATCCCCAAACGAATGGCTTGACGGAAAGATTCAACCGTACCCTTGGCGACATGATATGTAAGTATGTTGCCTCAGACCACTCCGATTGGCACCTCATTCTGCCTTTTGCGACATACGCATACAACACTGCTTCACAGGCGACTACGGGCTTTTCGCCATTTTCCCTGTTATATGACCGATACATTTTCACCACCCTAGACACCATTATGCCTTATCACCCCAATTCCCCCGAGTTTACGTCCCTCTCTGAAGTTGCCCGCCACGGCGACGAATGCCGCAAGCTCACCCAGTCCTGCATAACCATCGACCAATGGAGACCAAAATCTCGGCGTGACTATAACAACCCGCATCCTATGTTACAGCTGTCCCTACAAGCCTTTCTTCGAAGCTTGTTTCAAAATACCAGGGACCCTGCAGCGTTATCTCGCAGACTTCACCTGTAAACCACATCGTTTAACCCGTTACGCCATCGACAGACCAGCGGTTTTGAGGTATTCTAACCATCCACGTACAGCGGTTGAAACCACATTACGAGCCACTCATACTCTGTTCTGCGTGGTCGTGAGAATAGCTCCTTTTCCGATGGGGGACGTTATGTAGTGAAGAGCAATGCCCATACTGCAGCGACATCGACACGTTGGCGAGAGGCGCGAGCCATGGCTGCCTGGTTTCTGCTGCGACGCCGCCCGTATATCCAGCGCCAGCTCTTGCTGCTTCAGTCCCGACCCTGCTACCGCTTTCACCTTGCATTATATATATATATATATATATATATATATATATATATATATATATATATACATATATATATATATATATATATATGTATATATGACGTAGGAAGGCAGTGACTGATGGTAGAGCATGAGGAGGAACAAGTCAGAATAGAATAAACATGGCGTATGAGCCAGGCCACGTCTCCCATTCATCATAGCGTCACACGAGTCGGCAGGGTGGAGACCTGCCAGCCCCTTCATCAGTCGCACATCATCGACAAGGTTCTCCGCAAGACACCCTGACCATAAATCAACTACCGAACAAGCACATAGCAGTACACATCGGCGAGCATCATGATGGAATCATCGACTGAACTTCCCATCCCCAGTACACCTCAGCAGCGGACGATGGACCTGTACAGGACTGGTTCGACCTGTTCGAGCTCCACGCTACCACTACATTATGGTCGGAACGGGATATGGTCGCCAACTTTACTGACTACGTCTCCGGTGAGGCCTTCGAATTCTATCTCAGCCACATATTTCAAAACGACAAGTCATGGGAAAAGATCAAACAAGAAATGATCATTTGGTTTAAAGAATAAAATGACGACTACCAAGAAGACTTGCTTATAACCCACCATCCACAGACAATCGCGCTCGGTCATCACAGTAAAAAGCAGTCTTCACGCGTGAACCCACCTCCTGCTTTTCCATCTCGTGGATCTTCGATCGCTCACAATGCCCACCTTCACTATGCACACCTTCACTATGATCGGAATAGAGCAGAGGAGCTCGCAGCGTACTCAGTTATGCCCGGGACCTACAGTTATGTTTCATGCACCAGAAGAGCTCGCATCATTCGTTGCATAGAAAGGCAGCCATTTCCAATTGGAATTTGACCGAACCACGCCTGTTGCAGCGTCGCCATTGAGAACTCAGCCATCTGAAAGCCCAGACATAGGAGGCTCGGAAGCGACTCTAACAGGTTGCCAGGTGCCAGAAGTCTACGAAATCAATGCTGTCGAAGGCGCTTGTGGTGTTCCTCCAGTCCAATCTGTCCAACCAACTTAGCTGCCTGAAAGGCGTTGCAACGGCTGCCGAATGGACACTACATCAATTTGTAAAGAAAACCGGCCTGATGTTCAAGAAGCGCTCCCATCTCAGCACGTTCCGATGCAACTGCAGCAACGCCAACAAAAGCGAGTTCAAGAATTCCAGACACCCCAACGGATACATCAACAAGGACGACGACGCAAAGCGAGCCTCTTAAAGCAATCTTAAAACGTGAAGCATATCCGCATAAGCTATCGGTGCCACAAACGCAAGACTGCGCCTACGAGATCAAGACTGCGCCTACAATTACAGCTCCGAAACCACTGTAAACGACGAAACAGACGAAAAGGCATCACCTGTAGAACGCGGAGACCAAGACATCACTCCGTCAGCCACGACCATCGCACTCGCAATCTGAAAGCACACCGTCTGTTCTCGCCACGACACATACTTCGACGCATGAGACATCCAACCTTTTAACGCTACAAGAACTCCCAGCCTTGTTCGTTTTTCACTAGTATCCAGTCTTTTTCATCCTCATTTTCCACGTCGAAGACATGGTTATGCTCTCCAGAACGCAACAGCCATCCTCGCCCACCTGAGGTCTCCTAGATGTCACTGGACTGCTGTTCCTGTGAACGTTTTTGTGCAAGTGCATGGAACTGCCGTGTTACGTGGAACTACCCCATTTTGTGATATTTTTTCCCTATGATGAGACACCACTTGTTCATGTTTCATAGTTTGTAGCTCACGCATTCTTTCGGGGGGAGGGGGAATCCTGTGACGTAGGAAGGCAGTGACTGATGGTAGAGGATGAGGAAGAAGAACTCAGAATAGAATAAACATGGCGTATGAGCCAGGCCACGTCTCCCATTCATCATAGCGTCACACACATCATCATCAGCCTGACTACGTCTACTGCAGGACAAAGGCCTCTCCCATGTTCCGCCAATTAACCCGGACCTGTGCTTGCTGCTGCCAATTTATACCCGCAAAATTCTTAATCTCATCTGCCCACCTAACCTTCTGTCTCCCCCTAACCCGCTTTCCTTCTCTGGGAATCCAGTTAGTTACCCTTAATGACCAGCGGTTATCCTCTCTACGCGCTACATGCCCGGCCCATGTCCATTTCCTCTTCTTTATTTCAACTATGATATCCTTAACCTCCGTTTGTCACCTAATCCACTCCGCTCTCTTCTTGTCTCTTAAGGTTACACCTACCATTTTCCTTTCCATTGCACGCTGCGTCGTCCTCAATTTAAGCTGAACCATCTTTGTGAGTCTCCAGGTTTCTGCTCCGCAGCTAAGTACCGGCAAGATACAGCTGTTATATACCTTCCTCTTAAGGGATATTGGCAATCTACCTGTCATAATTTGAGAGTGCTTGCCGAATGTGCTCCACCCCATTCTTATTCTTCTAGTTACTTCACTCTCGTGGTTAGGCTCTGCGGTTATTACCTGCCCTTAAGTAGACATAGTCTTTTACAACTTCAAGTGCACTATTACCTATCTCGAAGCGCTGCTCCTTTCCGAGGTTGTTGTACATTACTTTGGTTTTCTGCAGAATAATTTTAAGACCCACTTTTCTGCTCTCCTTGTGTAACTCCGTAATCATGAGTTGCAATTCATCCCTTGAGTTACTCAGCAATGCAATGTCATCGGCGAAGCGCAGGTTACTAAGGTATTCTTCATTAACTCTTATCCCTAACTGTTCCCATTCTAGGCTTCTGAAAACCTCCTGTAAGCACGCGGTAAATAGCATTGGGGAGATTGTGTTCCCCTGCCTTACACCGTTCTTGATTGGTATTCTGTTGCTTTCTTTATGAAGTACTATGGTAGCAGTTGATCCTCTGTAGATTTCTTCCAGAATGTTTATATATACTTCATCTACGCCCTGATTCCGCAGTGTCTGCATGACGGCTGATATTTCTACTGAATCAAACGCCTTCTCGTAATCTATGAATGCTATGTATAGTGGTTGGTTATACTCTGAGCATTTCTCTATTACCTGATTGATAGTATGAATGTGGTCAATTGTTGAGTAGCCTGTTTGAAATCCTGCTTGTTCCTTTGGTTGATTGAATTCTAATGTTTTCTTTACTCTGTTAGCAATTACCTTTGTAAATAGCTTGTACACTACAGAGAGCAAGCTGATTGGCCTGTAATTCTTCAAGTCCTTGTAATCTCCTTTCTTATGTATTAAGATGATGTTAGCGATTTTCCAAGACTCTGGTACCCTTCCCGTCAGGAGACACCTCGTAAACAGGGTGGCTATTTTTTCTAACACAATCTGTCCTCCATCTTTCAGCAGATATGATGTTACCTGATCCTCACCAGCAGCTTTGCCTCTTTGCATGCTCTCCAACGCTTTTGTGACTTCTTCTATCATTACTGTTGGGGTGTCATCTGGGTTACTGCTAGTTCTTATAGTATTAAGGTCGTGGTTTTCTCTGCTACTGTACAGATCTCTGTAAAACTCCTCCGCTATTTTAACTATCCTATCCATATTGGTAGTTATTTTGCCTTCCTTGTCCCTTAGTGCATACATCCGACTTTTGCCTATCCCAAGTTTCCTCTTCACTGCTTTGAAGCTTCCTCCGTTTTGCAGAGCGTGTTCAATTATCTCCTTGTTATACCTTCTTACATCGCATACTTTACGTCTATTAATCAACTTCGAAAGCTCTGCCAGTTTTATTTTGTCTGTTGTACTTGACACTTAAATGATTTGACGCTTCCTAGTTAGATTCTTCGTTTCCTGGGAAATCTTGCTAGTGTCCTGTCTAACTACCCTGCCTCCAACTTCCACTGCAGACTCCGTAATGATACTCGTCAGATTATCATTCATTGTATCTACGCTAAGGTTGGTTTCCTCACTGAGAGCCGAGTACCTGTTCTGCAGCGACACTCTGAATTCCTGTACTTTCCCTCTCAGCGCTAGCTCATTGATTGGCTTCTTGCGTATCAGTTTCTGTCGTTCCTTCTTCAAGTCTAGGCGAATTCGAGACCATACCATTCTATGGTCACTGCATCGTACCTTGCCAACCACTTCCCCATCCTGCACGATTCGTTGGTGTGCAGTCTTTATAAAGTCAATTTCGTTCTTATTTTCGCCATTAGGGCTCCTCCATGTCCACTTGCGGTTTTCTCGTTTTCAGTAGAAGGTATTCAAAATCCGCAAATTATTGCGTTCTGCGAATTCTACTAGTAGCTCTCCTCTGGCGTTTCTAGTGCCGATGCCATAATCTCCTACTGCCTGGTCTCCAGCTTGCTTCTTCCCTACTTTTGCATTAAAGTCGCCCATCACTATAGTATACTGTGTTTTTACCTTACTCATTGCCGATTCCACGTCTTCATAGAAGCTTTCAACTGAAGCGTCATCATGGCTGGATGTAGGCGCGTAAGCCTGTACTACCTGCATCTTGTATCTTTTATTCAGTTTAATTACAATACCGACCACCCTTTCATTAATGCTATAGTATTCCTCTATGTTGCCAGCTATGTTTCTGTGAATTAGGAACCCCACTCCCAGTTCTCTTCTGTCTGCCAAGCCCCGATAGCAAAGAACGTGCCCATTCTGTAGCACCGTATAGGCCTCATCTGTCCTCCTAACCTCACTGAGCCCTATCCCATTTAACACCCTCTAGCTCCTCGAATAGTACAGCTAGACTTCCCTCACTAGATAAGGTTCTAGCGTTAAACGTTGCCAAGTTCAGGTTCCAATGGCGGCCTGTCCGGATCCAGAGATTCTTAGCACCCTCTGCTGCGTTGCAGATCTGACCGCCGCCGTGGTCAGTTGCTTCGCAGCTGCTGGGGACTGAGGGCCGTGAGTTATTTGACGTATGCATGTGGGAGGTAGTGGCCAGATACTGCACCAGGGTGGCCAATCCTTATCTGTGAGGGAGTGCGTTCCCGGCGGTGGTTACCGGTGAGGCCGCACCGCAGGCCTGTTAATGCAGTTCCATCAATACGCGGTTTTTTTTATTCCGGTTGGGAACTGCGCGGCACCGGGATTTGAACCAAGGACCTCTTGCATGCGAGGCGGATGCTCTAACCACTACACCATCGCCGCACCTCACACACACACATATATATATATTTAAGGGAAAGAAGTGTATACCCAAGGGCTAATTTTTCCGTGTTAAACACAATATTAATAAGATCTAACAGAGAGTAATGCCAAGGAATGTACAGGGGAAGTTATTAGAAGCAATGGAATGTAAATAAGAAGAAAGAAAAGTGGATGAAAAAATAACCAGCCGTGAACAGAAAACGGACTACTTATATATATATATATATATATATATATATATATATATATATATATATATATATATATATATATATATATATATATATATATATATATATATATATATATATATATATATATATATATATATATATTTATATATATATAAGTAGTCAAGTAGATCCTCAGCGAGCAGTCACAACGTGGTTTATTTCAGCGTTTCAGCCAGAGTCTGGCCTTCATCAGGATTGAGGGTACATTTGTTGGTGCTCGGCCTTTTAAAATCTCAAAGGAGAGGGCAAAAGAGAGAAAAAAAAGAAAGAAAAAAAGAAAAAAAAGCAGGTGGACTCCACCGGGCGCTTGCTTTTCACTCTTACTTCCCCTTCCCCCTCCCTCCCTCTCCCTTTTCTCTTTTTCACCTTTAGGATGTCAGCGGTCTGTGTATCCTTCCTTTCACTAAACGTATTGTTCCCGATCAGATGGCACCGCATGGCTCTGGCGGTTCGGTGTGGGGAAAAAGAGCTTTTTGTGGAGTTTAAGCCTTTAATTACTCAGCATCTCCTCGACATCTTGTCGTTGAAAGAGGGAGCCGCGTATTGCCGCAGAGGCTGCCAAGAGGATGCAATGTCAATTCTTGCCCGCTGCTGGATTACGTGTGCAGTAGGGACATCTAGATTGTGCACAGGATTGCTGTTAGGCAAGTCATGCTTGGCACAATTGATTGGATAGTAGGGTAAAAACAGAAACAGACAACAGCTCTACTTAGGAAGAGTAGTTACACTTGGAAATATTTTGAGATGTTTAGTGTCCTTCGCAGCTGCAGTGCCGTGAACTCAGTTATTATTTTCATTATGCCGTTGTTTTCTAATGCTTTAATTGCTACAAGTGTACCCGGATTCTCATTTATTCCTTTATCGAGGGTGTTAAATCAGTGGATAAGGTATGACTCCGTTGTCCACGTCATCTGTTTGATATAAATGCCGTCTCTAAGAGTGTTACTGATAGATTGTTGAATGTTTGGTCGGGAAGATTGAGTGACGTTTTTATAGAGGTAAACTTGGGGCTGGTTTCCCATGGGCTCTGTGATTATTGAAACGAATCCTAAATGGTGTTTCTGTTTGTCTGATGTATTGTAAACTGCACAAGTCGCATTCGAGTAGGTATACCACATTAGAGGATTCGCATGATAGGTTTTCTCATATGTTAATTGAAAACTTGGATTGTGCACTGGTTGCTTTGTTTGTTTCTCGCATCGCTTTACATACAAGACATCGTGACTTTAAACGAGATCGGCATGAATTATTAGGGGCGTGGTGTTGATTTGAGAATTAACGAGTGTGTCTTTGAGGTTGTGTGGTCGTCAGTAAAAGACGCCAGGAGCGGATGGGAACGCGCATTTCAGACGTTCACTTTGTTCCAGAATGTTGTAATGTCGTTTAAAGACTTTGTTTTCATTGGGTAAGTTTGTGCTGTAAGTTAAGCAGAGCTTTGTTCATCGCGGGTCTTTTTTTCGGAGGTAGCTTCATACTTAAGTCACCACGCTTCAGTTTTCTCGCTTTTTGAATGGCGTCATAAATTACAAGGGCGGGTATTTTTGTTTATCGAGCATAAGTTTTATTCTCTGTGAGCTCGTGTCGAAATCAACGTTAGCAGATTCGCTTAAACCGGTGAGCCTGGCTGTCTGGAATACTGTTTTTACAGTGGTGCGGGTGATCGCTTTGGTAATGGAGGTATAGTTGTCGATCCCTTGGTTTGCCATATAGGGTTGTAGAAAGCTTGTCTTCTTCTATCTTTATGATAACATCAAGAAAATTTACGGTTGCTTGCGAGTAGGTATGTGTGAAGTGTATGTTCGGATGTACAGCGTTGTAAATGTAGATAAAGCTGAGAAGTTCATCCTCGCTGTGGGTACAAATAAGAAAGATGTCAACTATGTATCTTCAGTATAACAGTGATTTCAAGGACGTTTGTGTAACAAATTCTGATACTAGCTTTCCCAGATATATGCGTGCATAACTGGGTACCGTTTTGGTGCCCATAGTGGTTCACCTCAGTTGTCGAAAGTACTTTTGGTTAAATTCAAATGAATTTATTTGGAGGACCATTCTCGTCAAATTTGCGATGGGAGAGAAATCTGGGTTGCTAGATTGTCTATGGTCTGCGTACATGTTTTGTAACGCAGCTATGCCGTAATCACGAGGAATATTTGTATACAATCAAGAGACATCAAGAGTAACCAAGTACGAGTTTTTCGGCGCAGACAGACCTGCAATGTCTTGAAGAAAATGTGAGGTATCTCTCATGTACGATGCGAGGGTGCATGGAATGTGGCTTATTTGTTTGTCCGCGTACCCTGATATGGGTTCAGTTATTGTACCGATGTTTGATATGATTGGTCGACCTGGGTTTCCGGGTTTATGTATTTTCGGGAGGATGTAAAAGTGACCTGGACGAGCGTATGCTGCTCGCATTAGTTTGTGGTCAGTGTTGATTATCTTTTCCGCATCCAATAGTTTTTTAGGTCTGTTGATAAGTGAGTGAGTAAAAACTTTATTGAACATGTCCGGCGTCATTGAGCGGGGTGGGGCTACAAGCACCCCGGCCAAGGTGACGGCCTCGAGTCCTTGGACCCGGGCGGCATCCTGGGCTTGCCGGACGGCCCATAGTTGATCAGCAAGGTCGTGGCTGAGCAGAGCCGCCTCCCATCACGCCTCGCGGTTCGAGACTGCCATGTCTACCGGGTTCGTAGGGGACTGCTGCGCGTTACCGGTACACTTCCACAGCATGTGCTGCAGCGTCGCTCTGGCTCCGCACGCCTTACACGCGTCGGACGTATAAATGCCTGGGTAGCAGAGGAGAAGGATCACCGGATTCGGGTACGTGTGTGTCTGTAGTTGTCTCCAGGCAACCTGCTCTTTCTTGTTTAGTTTGGCGTGGGGTGGTGGATATTTGCATCTGTTCAGTCTGTAGTGTTGCGTGATGTCTCTGAAAGTGGTCATGCGTTCCCCCCACGTCCATTCCCGCATCGCTGTCGAAGTGTGCGAGACATCGGGACTGTCGGCAGGCGTCGCAGCTTGGCGTGTAAGTCCTCGAGCCGCGGCGTGGGCAGTCGCGTTGCCCGCAAGCGGAGGGTCCGTGTGGGCGGGGGTCCATACGAGAAAACTGTCGTTTTTGCGGCAGATGTTGCGTTCGTGAATTTGGAGAATGCGGGCCGCTTTGCGGGAGATCCGGCCGCTGGCGTAGTTGCGTATCGCCGCCTGCGAGCCGCCTTTTATCACCTCGGCGTCCGTGGTGGCTATCGCGAGGGCTATGGCAGCTTCTTCGGCCGCCTCCGTGTTTTCCGTGCCTATCGTCGCACTCGTGACGCAAGTTCCTACATGATCCGTGATCGCGACCGCGAAGCCGCGGTGGCAGTCGTAACGGGCTGCGTCCACGTAAACTGTGTCTTTGCTATTGCCGAATTTCTTTTCAAGGTCTTGGGCGCTCCTGTTGCGCCGACCGATGTGATGTGTCGGGTGCATGTTCTTAGGCAACGGCATAACGACGATGCGCTCGCGAATACGTCTGGGCATCCCGACCTTTTCGCCGCGCTGCGTATGGTAGTTGATACCCAGTGTCTCGAGAATGTGTCGACCAGTTCTGGTCTTCGCCAGACGTTCGTACTGGGCGATGTTGTGTGCTTCGATTATCTCATCTAGAGCATTGTGCAACCCCAGCTCGAGAAATTTTTCCGTGCTGGTATTGGCCGGTAATCCGATTGCGCGTTTGTACGCCTTGCGGATGAGACAATCTAGTTTGGTGCGTTCAGTCGCCTGCCACTTGAGGTAGGAGGCGACGTACGTTATATGGTTCATAGCGAAAGCATGTACCAGGCGAATGGTGTTGCTTTCCTTCATTCCGCTATGCCGATTTGTTATTCGTTTCAGCAACCGGATTGTTTCATTGACCGCGCCCTCTAGTCTGTGAACGGTTTCGCCGTTGTGGCCGTTGGCGGACAGGCGCAAGCCCAGTACCCTAATGATGTTAACTTGTGGGATGACAGCGCCATCTGATGTGCGTACATTGATTTCTCTATATGCGCACTCGAATGCGGAATCGGCGTTCTTGGGTTTACGGCCCCTGCGCGATGGTCTATGGAGCAGGAGCTCCGATTTAGCTGCGGAACATTCGAGGCCAGTGTCGCGAAGGTAGTCCTGCACCACGTCGACGGCTTCCTGCAGCGTTTGCTCTACGTGGCCGTCATTTCCCTCGGCAACCCAGAGGGTGATATCATCGGCGTACAAGCTATGGTGGAGGCCTTCTATCTCAGCGAGTTTTCGTGGTAATCCGACAAGCACGAGGTTAAAGAGCATGGGCGAGATTACGGAGCCCTGCGGCGTGCCCGTACAACCCATGTATATGTCCTGCGATTCTAGTTCGCCGATCGCTAATCGGGCCCGGCGGCCCGTAAGAAAATCCCGTACGTAGTGGTACGTTCTCTCGCCAAGTCCCAACGCTCGTATACTTTCAAGTATCGCAGCATGGCTAACGTTGTCGAACGCCTTTTTGAGGTCGAGCCCGAGTATCGCTTTGGTGGATCGTGTGGGATTGTCTACGATATCGTGCTTGAGTTGAAGCATAACGTCCTGTGTGGAAAGGTTACGACGGAACCCCAGCATCGTGTGTGGGAGCATGTTTCGGTCCTCGAGGTAGTTGGTAAGGCGAGCGAGAACCACATGTTCCATGACCTCACCAACGCAGGACGTCAGGGATATCGGTCGAAGGTTGTCAATCTGTACTCGTTTGCCCGGTTTGGGGATCATAATTATGCGCGCCGTTTTCCACGAGTTCGGTATAGCGCCCGCATTCCAGCACTCGTTCATGTAAGCCGTCAGTTGTTCTATCGACTCATCGTCCAAGTTACGTAGCGCTTTGTTGGTTATCCCGTCGGGGCCTGGCGCCGACTTTGTGTTGAGCCTGTGCAGCACCGCCCCACCTCTGCAACGCTGAAGTCCTCGTCTAGCTCCGCGTTACCCTCACGCTCCCAGCCGTATGCCGAGTGCGCGAGGGGGCTACGTGACTGAAAGTAACGGCTTCGCACGTCATCTAGAAAGTCCGCGTGGGTGCCTTTGTAGTCGTGCAGCAACTTGTTAAGCTTATGTGCGTGCGATGTTTTCGTCTCCTCTGGATCCAAGAGGTGCCGGAGGAGATGCCACGTCTTGGCCCGTCCCAGCTGGTTCTCCATCCCATTGCAGATCTCTTCCCATTGCGTTTTGCATACCTGCAACGCGTGCTCTTCCATGTCCCTGCTTAGCCGTGCTATGCGTCTGCGCAGCGTTCGATTGTGGCGTTGACGCTTCCACCTGTCTTGCAGGCTGCGCTTGGCTTCCCACATGTGTAGGAGTTTGCTGTCTACCACTTCGAGCTGGGCTTCTGGCGGAACCTCCCGCGTCGCCGTTTCTAAATCCCCCTTGAGCGTCGCAGTCCAGCTATCTATATCCTCAATAGCCGCATTGCCACGATTCTGCTCTTTCCGGACTTTGCGAAACGCGTCCCAATCCACCAGCCGGTGGTTCTTGCCCTTGGTACCTTCCCGATGAACGCGGTGGTGAGGTTCAGCGTCGACCTAGATCTCGATCACTGAGTGATCGCTACCCAGGCCCTCCTGTGTATTGTGCCATCGCGCGCTAGCAACGTTCTTGGTAAATGTGAGGTCGGGTGAGGTGTCTGCACATACGCTGTTACCCCTGCGTGTAGGCGCGGAAGGGTCTATGGTGAGCTCGAGGCCCTCATTCTGCGCATCGTCCCAAAGGCGCTTACCTTTTGGCGTTTCGTAGCCGTACCCCCACGCCGCGTGGGGCGCGTTGAAGTCGTCCGCGATGAGCAAGGGCCCGTCGGCAGCTGCCTCGCGCGCCTCTCGCAGTAACGTGCTAAATCGGTGTCTGGCTTTGGGTCTGCTATACACGTTCAGCACAAACAGGCTGGGGCCGCACCCTTTCGTCGGAATGAGCTCTATGAATACATGCGGTATGCTAACGTTCATAAGTTCGCGTTGCGCCACGGTGAGGTTGCGTCGCACTAGCGTTGCAGCGGCCGGTGGGGCTGCCGCGGTCACAGCTTCGTCTATAGATTTGTACCCGCCAGCTTGACCAGGTCATTGGTTTCCTGCAATAGTATTACGTCCGGTCGTTGCCGGCTACGTAAGAAGTGTTGGAGAAGCGCCCGTTTCCTCCTGTACCCCCTGCAGTTCCACTGCCAGATAGTGAACGTGTTTCGTGTGTTATGCTGTTGTGGGCGTTGTGTTTGTTTGATTTCGTGTCGAGCCATCGTGACTGTACGTGTTATGGTTTGCCGTCCGGCTGATCCTGCGCCTCTTCGTCGGGTAACGGCCTAAAGTACGGTTTCCCAGTCGTTCGTACTGGGCGACCCACTGCGGCTGGAAGTCGCATTTCGATATTGTCTATGCGCGTTTGCAGCGTCGCGACCATTTTTGTGAGCTGAGATATTGCAATGCTCAACTGTTCGGTTTGTGCGGTTTGCTGAGCGATTGCATTGTTAAGTTGCGCGGTTTGCTGCGCGTGTTGGGTCATCATCGCGTCTACCTTGTCGTCGAGTCTATCGACTCGTTTGCGGAGTTTCTCCTCGCGTTTCTGCGATTTGACGTCGAATTGTTCCAGGTCAAGTGCCTTACGTTTTGTGGGTGCGGGGTGCGCGTCTTGAGCCTCCATGACTTCCTCCACTCTCTCGGCTGTACAAGCAGCCGCGTCGGCTGCGACGGGTTTAATTGGAGGAGGAGGAGGAAAGGGAACTGTCGGGGCCTCCCCCTTCAACGTGGCAATTTCGTTTCTTAACCTTGCATTTTCCTGCTTTAGTTCTTGGAATAATGATTCGAATTGATCCAATCGTTTCCGCACTAGACTTTCTGGGTCGCTGTTGCGTTTGTAAGCAGAGCTGCCGCGTCTGTCTACATCTGGGTTTCTATCAATGGCAGTCTCGGTTCGCGTTAGCGGTGCGCTGGGCGCGCGTCCGGAGGCGACGTCCACCCACCTCAATTTATGGGGGTCAACCTCTCCTCCGCCTTTGGCTGCCGCTGTGTGGTTGGCTCGGGCCGTCGACGTGCTGCGAGGCTTCGCTGAACGGGGTCGGGAGACGCTGCGAGAGCGGGCTCGAGAACGAGTACGGGAGTGAGTGCGGCTCCGCGCGCGGGTCTCTCTTGAGGCCGATCGACTGTTGCCGCGACGTCGTCTCGGTGCGTGGCGTCGTCCGTAGCCCTCCTCCCCGTCGTTGACCGTGCTGCTACTGCTGTAAGCGGCCTCAGCCTCCTCGCGCATTCTGCGTTCCCACTGTCGGCGCTTGACTAGGTAGGGTGTCTTGTACTTAGCTTTGCACTTGCGGTCTCCGGTGAGGTGACCCTTTCCGCACAGTTGGCACACCGGCTCGCACCGATGATCGTCGGGCGGGTTACCGCATCCGCACCCACGGCACTTCTTGTCGTTCGGGTTGGGGGCACACGTCGGCCTTGTGTCCCAGACGACCACACTCGTAGCACATAAAGATATGTTTCTTGTAAAGAGTGCACCTTATCACCATCCCGCCGTAGTTCACGTAACGAGGCACGTAGTAGCCGTCGAAAAGGATTATCACGTTGGTCGTGTTTCCCATGCGCTTGGCATGCAGGACGTTCGGGTTGCGGTGGTTAACCAGACTTCTCACGACGTCCGCCGGCTTTTCGTCTAGCGATATGCCCCTGATGAGGCCTTTGGACGTGTTCTCCGGAGCCGCTCTGTAGGCACTCGCTTCGAACTCACGGTCGCCAATTCGCAGCTTGCAAATGCCTCCATATTGTCTAGCGCGATCTTCTGACGGCGTGCTTACCACAATAACGTTTTGTCGCTCATTGAGACAGACGCTGTCCTCCTCGGCTACCTCACGCCCCACCCCTGCAGCGTTGCGTATGCAGCAGTGGACGCGGTCCTTCTGGTAGTGGGATACGTTGAAGCCATCCCGGGGTCGCACGATGATCTTGTAGTCATCCGTTGGCAGGTTGGGCATTCGGCTCGTCATGGTGATCTTCCGCACGTACTGCGTCGCTTTCTGAATAAACGCCGCCTTCTCGGTAGACACTGGCGTTGCTTGCTGGTTCTTCGCTGGGTCGGCGTCTCCACCCGCCTTCTTGGTGTTTCGTTTGATCTCGCACCATCCCTGCTCTTTTCCGAACTCTGTCGGCGATATCTCCTCCCCTTCGACTTGCACGAATTCCATTTCAGGCGCCGGTGCAGCGGATGGGGCACCCGCTTGCTCCGACGACTTGTCAGGCCTGCCGTGTCTTGTCTACTGGCTTGACTGTCGTGCCAGCGTGGCGGTACGGGCAATCTTCGAAAAGTGACCGAAACACGGGCTCACCTGCTCAAATGATATCGGGAGAGACCACAGGACTTTCGCAGTCACTTGGGAATACTCTGAACTGAATGGCTGGAAAGAAATCGCCGAAAACCATAGAAAATCTGCGGAGCCGATGCGACGCGCGTCCGCACACCGTGGCCCCCTAGCGGCCAATCGTCTGTTGATAAGATACGTTTTTATTCCTCCGTCGGATCACCTTGAAAGCCTTCGTAAAATTTTGAGTCGTCTAGTCGGCAGTATGCTTCTTGTAAGTAGTTGGTTGTATTGAGGACTACAATTGCTCCTTTGTCAGCGGGTTTTATTGTTGTGTCTGTCCTAGATGCCAGATTTCTCATACTTAATTTTTAAGATTTTGTCAAGTTTTCTCGTTTTACTTTCTGTCTGTGGTATTTTTGTACGATATCTTTCTGTACTGTAATGATATAGCGGTCCAGGCACTTGTCTCAATTACTGTTTGGTGTCTAATAATTTAATTTGCGACGGTGAATTGTTTCGCGGTTAGAAGAACTGTCCAAGAAATATTCGTGCAACCTTAAGCTTCTGGCGAAGTTGTCGAGGTTCTCGGAGCAAATGGAATTCATCGTAAAATTTTGTGGTCGGGTAGAAGCTTAGTCCCTTAGATAGCAGTTTTTCTTCGTCAGGTGACAAACTCGTGCCCGAAAGGTTTACAATCGAAGTGTCAAAGGGTGTGTTCATAGATGGGTGCTCGTTTGTATTGCTAGTGGTTTTCTGGGTGGTGGTGTTGTAGTGATAAGGAACTATCTCAGGGAACGCGGGGTTGGACACATGGCCTCTTTTGAGTTAATGAATTTTTGTGATGAAGATGGCTTGGTATTTATTCTGTTCAAATTCTGTTAACCGGGTTATATCTTCGTTCGATAAAGTGTTGTAGCGAAGAATGGTTTTGATCATAGCAACCAGTTCTCTACCTGCTTATCACTGTGATTGAGAGCGATTTCTGTTAACTTAGGAGATGCCTCAAGGAGGACATTATTCCATGTTGTTTGGTCATGTTCGTCTACATTTGTAGCGGATAATGTGAGGGAGAGTGTCATACCCTTGGGGGCTATTCTAGCGCGAAGGTACACTTGAAATGTTGACTGATGAATTTTACGTCTGATTCGTTTTTCAGGAAGTTTTCGTACTTTAAGAAAGGTGGCACTGCAACTGGGAAGCGATGAGCTGGACTTACATTTCAGAGGTCAATATTCTTTCGGGTGTGGCGATGACAGTAATGAAGTCCGAGTATTGTAGTTATCTCCGGCAGGCCTTCGTCGTTGAAGGGAGAATTTCGGCGTTGGGTTCCCAGTGAACGTCCTCGTAGGAAGTTCCGGTCCCGGGGTCCGCAATACAGGGACGTGGCTTCGTAGTTAGCCAGGCTTCCCTTTGAGGAATAAAGTAGTGGTGCTGCCGTGTAGTGCTTTTGGTCTCGGCATCCGCAATGGAGGGACGCGTGTTGGCTGTCCAGCAGACTTCCCCCCTAGTAGTGGTGCGCTGTTGATGATGGTAAGGGGTTGCTTGTGGCTCGTGGGAGTCACAGTTTCGCCGATCGTCGGGAACTCGTCTGTGATGTTGGGTGGGTGCGGGGCTCCTGGAGTATGTTGATACGAAGAGTTCTTTTCGTGGGCTCCTCAAATATGTTGATAAGAAGAGTTCTTGTCATGGGTGTCTTGTTGTGATGAACGGATATTGACAGGAGCTACGAGCTGAATTATTTGCGCAAGAGGACAGACGAGAATATCGACAAGTCAAAGTCTTTATTTTCTTGAACTCATCTTTCATGCTTTCCACAACGCGTTACGACAGCGCATTGGTCTGTGGGATATGATGTATTGGCCTAATTTATGAATATCATTGCGCTTCATGAACTAAGAGAATTTCCTCTATGGGAAAAGCACTTCAGTGTTGAACATCACTGTGTGTGATACGTCATAAGAAAAAAAAACATTTTTCTCAATTTTTGATGGCCCCACAATGTGAATGTAAACATTACCTTGTGACTCTTGTAAGAAGTCAATTGCATTTTGTGCCTATACGTCGGCACAGTATAATGTTTCAGCAGGGTTCCAGTTTCGGCTCACTGCGGCTTTCATGCTACGCTTGGTGGCTTAGTCAAATTTAGGAATACTGTTCTTTTACGGCAAGCTCTTGCAATAAATCCCAATCACATTGGCTGTAGTCTTAAATTTTTTCCGTAGTCACGTTTAATTTCAGCTCTACCAACATAGAATGACCCATTGTGGTCAACGCATCGACTAATGGGAGATAGTAAAGTAACAAGAAATTTCTATTCTTGTAGTCCACAGCTCAAATAAGTTGTCGTGACGGGCTTCGTTCGTAGGAATCTAAACAATGTAATCAGGAGAGGTGGTGTCAATGGTTATCTTTATTGTGTCGTCGTACGATGTGATGAATTGCACAATGAAGAAACCTTGCAATGTGCTTGCAACAAACTTGCCACGCACCTCTGGGAATGGGGTGAATTTTCAGATGAGCACAATGAAAGGTTCAATTTTCTCGACGGACTGGATTTGTCTTGGACTACTCTCACTGCCATTGCAATTTCATATGGCGAATTTCGCGAAGAGTACTTCAAAGGGGCCATGCCTGTCGTTCACCAGATTTGCAGGGCACTTCTGTCAATGCTGTCTCCATTACTTGCGATATATTTCAAATGAGCTCAATCAAGGGGTGTTAGGTCATATTAGAAATAAGCGCTCACGTTGTCGTCACTATTTCTTACGATGAATTTTTCCGTGGGCAAAATTGAAGGCTTAATGTTGATGATGAAGGACACTTGAAGTGTATGGCTATCATTCCCCTTTTCATTCCCCAACTAGAGTTTACGAAAAAGCAGAAGTCTAAATGCGCGTTATGCATTAGACTCGCATTGTGTCACTGTCACCACAATCAACATTCCGAATCCACTCAGCGGAAAACTCGTAGTAAGAAATAGTGATGACAGCATGAGTACTCGTTGCCCCATCTCCATTATAGAACCTTTTTCAACAAAGGCGCCCCAGCGCAGCGGACGCGAACTACAGTCTGCCGCCATTGTGAGTGCACCGCAGCAGACGACGCAGGCTGTGTGTCCAAGCGACGCTGATGCGCGTTCCTTGTAGCGCACACAGACACCTCTTGCGTTGCTGGAGGACGCCGACCACGTCGGGAGGGCACACCGATGAAAGTCTCTTGCAGGCTGGATCAATGCATTTTCAGTCATAATAAGCCAAACTGCAACCCGTTGAAGAGTACAAAATATTGTTCATTGTGCAGCGGAAGCAGCTCAGAAAGCTTATCGGAGAGTACTAGGAGCTCGTTCAAGTTAGAAAACGGTGCGATTGCACTGTGTGATACAGAGAACTGGCCGCCAACAGAAACATCACAGCACTCCCACATTTGACGGCTGGCTTTCTATGGCCTCATGATGGCACTAGCTATCCCACACTCCTTTGCGAAGCGAAACTGACGAAAAGCTCACTGTCAAGTGGCGTAATAGAAAATGGTCTATAGCCTTAGAGCTCTTGATGTGCCCATTTCAAACTCATTGCCAGGAGTGGTGATAGCATCGACAGAAGTGCCCTACGAATCTTCTTGAATCACCCAATGTGCTTAGAGACAAGCTGAAGGCCCATGATGAAGGAGAAAACATATGCTCAACTCTCACACAAATCCATATACTCGGACTGTCCTGTTGTTAGTGTTCAGGTTGTGAAGTACCACCTGTTGGTCGACATATATAGGGTGGATACTCTAGCCGACTGCATATGCAATGCGGAAGAATTCTTTCAAGCAATAAAAAAGGTTTCTTTGCACCAATGCCACCGAATCTGCAGATGTTGTGAACGACTCTTCCGCCTATTTAGTGCGTTATTTTGCATGCGTCGTTAAAAAAAGTTTGAACAATGCAAAGGATTGTGGTAATCTATTTCATCTCCTTCTGTAAAGCAGCATTGATTGTAAAGCAGCTTTAAACGGCCACTTACAAAACAATCTCGGGCAATTAAATCTTTTACACTATTATTAGAAAAATTACGGTGCCACGTGCAGGGAGCAGCTAGCTGAAACGTCGCCACGAATAGTGCTTTCTTACAATGTAGGCAAAGTCACAGTTACTACAGCTCTCTCATAGATATGTTATGAAAAGTTGTACACTCTCTGAGTGTTTGTAGCAATTACAAATTTGTGACGGTTGTATTGTGTCTTTTTCAGCCGCTAACCCCCGCAGGTCATGGAGGTGGTGCTTCGGGTTCAAGTGGCGTAAGCATTACAAAGATTAGCAAAGTTTTACATGCCGAATTTATATTATATATTTATTGGACGCCTTAGCAGAGGACCCCGAATATTTGACGAGGTGGGTAGGCTTAACGTTATGCAAATGTGCGTTCATAGAAAATTGTCATTATGTACGTAATAAAATGCTACTACTTTCCGGACAGCAGAGACACCTCAAATTAACTGCAACAACTTTAGATGTACGCAGAACGTGTGAGCAGCGAGAACTGCTGTCGCAAATGAAAAGACGGCAAATGCTCTTTGCTATACAACGTATTCATGAGAAAGCATTAGATATGGCATCAAATTCTGAAAGTGATGCTCGGTGGAGCCGTCCGAATAAGTCGTGATAAAACTGCGTTGACGTCAAAATGACAAACTTATAATCATGTCATCCTTTTACGAGGTGACTATAAATACATACAATGAAGTTATCACAAGGTATCTTCGTTTCGTCAAACGTGAGGTGATCCGGGAGCCACTGTGAACTGTGGTGAGGTGAAGAAAGCTAGCGATGCCTGCGATAATAGAGCTACTCGAAAACTACTCACGGTAATAAAGGACTTTGGGATGCTCAAGTCTTTGTGACAAGTTTTGTGGCAGGTCTCCGCAGACTAGCTGATATAATGTTTGCGGAATCCAATAGGTTAAGTTTATTTTGCCTATTTTGATTAGCCAAGACATGGTAGTCAATTTGTTCTTCAGCGATCAGAAAACTTTCTGCGAAGATCTTCAGTGGCCAACATGTGGCGAAAGGCGAAAACTTTTGGCGGCAAACGCCAGACATAAAAACTTGGGATTTAGCGCATTGCAGACGCCGAAATACGAGTAGTCCACAAACTCTCCGTGAAGATTGATGAATAGAAAAATTTAACAGCTTTTATGAGTACTTATGAAGGACTTAGCTACATAAAGTGCTTTGGGCTTTTGCCCAGCCTAAGTACGCCGCCTTTGGGGCTGGTATCCAGGTGATTGCTGGGGAGGCTTTAGTCTACGAACTTCAGACAGCTTCAGACAGATAAGTTGACCTTTGAAAATTCTGTTCAACATACACATACTCCTTCAAAACACGTAAGAACCTGTCCAATGAACACAACAAAATACAAAAAGCAATATTGAAATTCAAGTATTCTGAATAACGTTCTAAGGAAGGTACAAGATGGACGACTTCACGACACAGTATTCGCTGTTGGCATATTTACACATTGTTGATCCCATTGTATAGACCAATAACGAGCCGCCAGCAGGGACAGTACTCGTGGCCTACGAGTAACGTGTTCGATGCTCTACCACTTAGCTGTGGGGTAAAACAGGCAAAAAATATTGTTCCACACTCACCCTAATGGCTGCTGGTGGCGCGGATTGCAACTCTCAAGTTGAAAAGCATGTTGTGCCCTACGAGGTGTACGGAGGGATGACCGCCGCCATGACTGAGTTCGTTGAGTATCGAACGCGTTATGCGAAGGCTGCATGATCCGTCCCCGCCAGGGGGAAATAATCTTCCGCGCACATTTCTTTTTTTTCAATTTACAATAAAATTGCTTCTAATAATGACGACTACAGTTTAATTGGCATCACATTCAGTTATTTCTCACTGAAGTTACGTCTAACAAAGAAGTAGCTCTTTAACTCCCATGATAATTAATAGAAAAAGATAATCTCGCTAAGTAAGACTCATCAAAATTTTGTGACAGACACGTCACAACAGAATAAAACGAAGGACTGAATCAAGCAATGTTCACCAGCATTTGAAACATTCCTATTTGGCGTGTGTACAGATACAATGTATTTATTGGCGTAAAGAACAGTCCAATCAGATGTGGCAAAATCACAACATGTGCTTATTTAGAATATTAGCAAGGGCTTAAATATTACCACCTTCTCTTTAAAGGAACTCTTCAGTGAATTAAGAGAAACGAGTTGTGGTATTCATTATTCTCGTTTACCATGGTGCATTTCAGTCGGGATCTCCTAGGAACATTTTCGCTGCCTTGGGTCTGGTAAGTCTGCTGTGCAAATGAAGACATATGATCATGATGCTAAACATTATTTTGTGTAGTGCCCCCATGGTATACAACGCCAACCGAAGCCACGTCAGCAGAGGTGACGCAAAGCGTACATTTAAGAATTTATTGCATAGCTAGGATTTCGTGGGTTTTATAGATTAAAAAATATGATAATTACTCGCCGGGGAAAATTTGCTCAATTAGGGTTCATCTAATAAGCTCCAATTTCAAAAAAAGTTTCCCACATTCAAAATATATTTTTAGAGCTGAGAATCTTCAATGGAAAGTAGTACAGCTGTATCAGAGGCACCAACCTTGTACAACATACTATAATGTTCTAGTACAAAAAACTTAGGCCTTTCGCGTCAGACTATTTGTGCTCGTTTGCATAAGTGTATGTGCGTTGAAAAATTTCGAGCATCTTAATTATACTTAGTGGCTTGACTCGCCTTCTTGTTCAGATATACTTCCGTCTAAGTATTGAGACTATTGTTGTTGATGTTAATAATAATAATAATAATAATAATAATAATAATAATAATAATAATAATAATAATAATAATAATAATAATAATAATAATAATAATAATAATAATAGTAGATCAGTACTATTGATCACCGAAATGAGGGAAGCTATAAGAAAATAGCCGTGTATAATGTGTTTTGTTGCAAATGTTGAAATGTCTGTCTGGAGGTGGTGCTTGAGATATGGACACCATCGGGCAGAACAGAAGCAGTGTAGAACGCAGAGCCACTGGTAGGCGGCAGCACCGCGTCGCTCTAGCAAAGCGTAGGAAGTACCCGCTTTTTCTGTCATACTGTCGTATGGTCAGTGCAGCGTAAGAAACACTGCGGTCTTTCGAGTTACGTATCTTTGCATGCCCTAATAAAGAATGACACTACTTATAACTTAAGTATTGATGCTACGCCTCAGATATGCGCAATATTTTGTTTGTCAATGGAACGTGCGTAAGTGTAAAGGCTGCCACTAGTTGAAGAGGGCTTTGAAGACAAACAAAAGCGACCCAGAAAGACCGAAGCTGTTGTGGTGCAGTATCCCAAGAAAGACTGTCGTCTTTACACTAAAGCGAGTTTTCAAACGTGCACATCAACAATCGTACTAACAGGATAGATAAACAAAAAATAAACAAAATAAAACTTGGAAGATGAAAAAGCAGGAAATAAAACGCAATTTATTTTAAAGTTAAAATAACAAGAACTGATTGCAGCCTTTCATAGAGCAATGTTAAATCGAATTTTCAAAGATATGGCCATTTACAATAGGTGAACTGCATGAACTGTATTTCCACTAAGGAAATAAACTCACAATAACACTGCAGAAAATTTAAAAAAAATACTCTTCGACAAGAGGAAGCTGTAGATATAGTTCATGGTATGCGTAATGGTTCTGATGTGGCAGCAGTTTTACGATAACGTATAGAAACGGTTGTCCGTAATAAGCTTACGTTCTTAGCTGTAGTGTTTTTGTGCTGACAACCTGCACTCTTCTTCTGTACGAAGAACAATGGGCCGGCAAAATAACTGATTCATTATGTCATCGTATTATCTTTGTTTATTGGTTGTGTTCACGCTGCTTAAGATAAATACAGAATGATGTCGCAGGTGTTAAATATAAATCATCGTGACAGAAATCTATTTTTTGACTACACTATAAATTATGTGTGTAGGGATTGGGCATCAGAAATCACTAATAGTAATCTGAACCAGTACACAAAACAAGCTTAAGCAACGAATAAACAGAGCTGTCAAGTATATGACCTAGGGCTCATATATAATGTGCCTTAACACATTGTGTCCGAAATTTGACTAAATTTGGGTGCTAGGTAGTCTGCGAAAAATACACCCAAATACAGATAAGGGAGCTAACACTACCATACCACAATGAGCCGTTCATCGCGCTCGTAATGCAGGATATATGTAGGTAAAGAAATATGGTTTGTTTTTTAGTACGGTATACAATTCACAATTGCTACCATTTGCAAGAGACAATGTTGACATGTGTGTCCGTTGCAATAAAGCTAAATAAATAGTGAGATTTCGTGTCAATATGTTTATATTGTTTTACCATAAGCGTTCTTTAAAACTTTTGGTTTACGTGCTTTTAATAGGAATATTTTGGCAAAACATTTACAGCTCACCAAGACTTAGTCTTGAGACGTACCTCGTTCTCGGCTCTCAATAGAACTCACACTAAGCAATCCAAAAGGACTAGTTTTCGTGGAAGTTGGTGCATATTGGGTGCAGATGACTGGGGCGCGAAAAATCATTTCCTGAAACAGGATGAACAGAGATTGGCGCTGTCCTTACTTCTCTTCTGCTCCTCTTGTTTCACGAAATGTGTTTTGCGCCTCAGTCATCTGCACTCTGAACAATGTTTTTTTAACCGGCCTTGCTTGGACACAGACTACCTAAATTTTACCTAACCCAATTCAGTCAGACTCAAAACCACAAACTTTATGTGCACTCAGACTCGCACTCCATGCTTCATCGGAGTCTCACCGTGTCGACTCATGAGTCCGTTGCGCCCAGTTTCATCCAAGGTCTCAATGTTATTCACACCAATATCTTAAATAGTATCGGTTATATTAGGCTCTTTCGACCAAGTATCTTTAAATGTCAGTTATTAGTGATTGCAGTCCAGTAAATACATATAAGTTTTGTGTGAATATTCACATGAGATATGTTTGCTTGGATCTTCACCGAATAAAAGAAAGGGTGGAGCCACCTTCTCCTTTCTGTAACTTACTCTTGTTTTCAATGAACATTGAGCTAACGTTTGAATGCTAAAGTGTTGATGTGTGAGTTCACATGATCAACATAAGCTCTAGCCGACTTAACGCTGAATAAATGCTGAAGCTGAGTTGCCAGGTGGTGAGGCCAGCAGAAACAAATAGGAGCGAATTCAAACTCACTCATAAAATATACCTCACACTTAGGGCTCATTTTGACGCACTCATCAAAGGTTTCCTCAACCGGACTCACTCAGACTCAGATCCATGACTTTATATGAGCCGGGCCCCGCCACGGTGGTCCAGTGGCTGAAGTACTCGGCTGCTGACCCGCAGGTCGCGGCATCGAATCCCGGCTGCGGTGGCTGTATTTACGATAGAGGCGGAAACGTATTAGACCCTTGTGCTCAGATTTGGGTGCACGTTAAATAACCCCAGGTTGTCAAAATTTCTGGATGCCTCCACTACGGCGTCTCTCATAATCATATGGCGGTTTTGGGACGTTAAAGCCCATATATCAATCAATCAATCAATCAATCAATCAATCAATCAATCAATTAATTAATCAATCAATCTTATATAGGCCGGAGTGAATCTGGGAAAGTTTGCTCTTGAGCAGTGATGCTTCGTACTACGACGAAGTATTCCCATTGAAAGACATGAACTTTCCCTATTTCGGGCATTTTTCCCTGCAAACGTTGACAAAATTTCCAGATAAATTTCCTGCACAACAGTAACAATTTCACCCCCATCCTCACAAAGACATAATAAAGTTACGAGCGTCTCACGCACGGGCGGCTTTTGAAATAATAACTAGCCCCTATACTACCGCACAACAAAAGCATGACTTTAATAATTCCTGTAGTGTTAGTACACTGCACACTGCGAGCTTCAGGTCTAACATCACTAGTGAGCAAAAAATCACTCTGCGTAACTATAAGAAACAAATCTCAAAAGCCAAGCTTCCATGATGCATAGGTCAGAGCCGATTACAGCGGAGGAAGGCGCACTGTGACCGGTAATGATGGGTCATCATAGGAGAAATTAACCATTGGTGAAATTCCCTTCAACATTTGAAAGGTTCCCCTTTTCTTTTTGGCTCAAAATGACAGGTGATAATTCCCCGAAAAAGCGAATATTCCCCTCACGGAACGTCACTGCTCATGATTGCGTTTTCACACCAATGATAATGTAATGCTGAAAATTTGGCGCAGCTAGGTACACAGTCGTCACTACTTTGAGGTGTGTTGTAGTGAACACTTACCGGTGTGATTGCGTGTGTTACGATTGAGATGAGGGCTAAAAGTAAACCAATATGGGACCCAATGTGGGCCGTTAGATGCTACATTTTCATGCATTGTGGTTTTAGTTATACAATAACAACTGCATAGTGCCCGTAGGTTAATCATATATAAGATGATGTAAACATGTAGCGTCTACGCATGCTTGCGCATGCTTTTATTGTTAATTGCCATGCTATAATTTTTTCAGCCTGGGTCATCCTCAAGTTCCGGAAGTGCTTTATCTTTTCCAAGTCTGGCAAGTGTTTTACCGTAATACAATGTACTTGCTCTCTGAAATACACGCGAACTTTTCTAGTATGTCTACCTTGCGGTCGGCGTAAACCATGCTCACAGCAAGAAACAAGATGAAATATCATGGTACTTACAGCCTAGTGCGTATTGCAACTGGCGTAATACGTATACACAACCTACGAAAGCAAAAAAAGTTGGTATAAAGAACGCCATATATGATCTTTCTCTACTATTTTGATGCTTACTTATCTATTGCTACAAGAACAAGTTTACCTTTTTTTAGGTCATATATAATGAAGGAGATGAGGAATGGATATAAAATATTTAAACGTAATATAAACACTGTTTTTTGTGAAAGATAGATTAAGAGAACGCTCATAACTTCGACTTAAAACTCTCTTGAGTGCAAATTAGGGAGTAATAAGGTGCATTATTTGAAGGTTAAATATTCCGTCTGCTGCAGGTGCCTTGCGCGGGCGACCGCTATTCTCAAGCGCATAAACATGGAAGCGGACAAGGTCTCGTTCGTGGGCGCCGCTGCCTATCACAACAACCTAGTTTTCGCCGCGGTCGCGGTATCATCCGCGCAGCAGACTCTTAAATCTGCCACAACCTTCACCCAAAACGCAGAAGTAGCGGAGCAAGTAGCTATAGCTATAGCTATGCTCGACAGCAAACGGGAATTCATTTACAGCAACTCCAGGCCAGCCATCAAAGCCTTCGAACATGGAGTCATCTCTGACCAGGAGTTACGTATCCTGTGCAAAGCGGACCCGAGTGCCCTGAAGCACCACACTGTCATCTGGTTCCCCGCCCATCTTGGCCAGTTGCTGGGTGCCCTATCCAACCTCAATGAGATCGCCCATGATGCAGCGCGCGCACTTACCGACCGCACCACCATAGGGCAACCCCATCTTGCTGAGCTAGATACCAATAGGGATGCACCCATTACGTACAATGACATGACAAAGCACTTTTACCTGGAACGCCGCATTTTTCCGCCCCCACATCCGAAACACAACAGACCACAGGCATTAACCCTACGCCTATTGCAGACACACACGTACCGAAACCTTGCCACGCTTCACGTTTATTATCCTCATGCACACCCCAGCGACACATGCCCATCATGTGGACACACAGTGACACTCGCATACATGCTCTGGAAGTGTAGAACAACTCCTCTCGACTCTACCTCAAGCAAGTGGGAGAGGTCCCTCAGGAGCTCACTTCTCGCCGACGAGCAATGGGCCGTCCAGCAGGCCCACGAAGCGGCCGCCAGGTACACCCTGTCGGTCCCTACGTGGGAGACGCCCGCTACGGGCTAAGCGCGTCCTGCAGGACTGAAATAAAGTTCTTTTCATTCCATTCCATTCCGTCTGCTGGTAGCAAAACTACTTTGTGACGCAGTCAATTTTATTAAACATGTGACACTCTGACTCGCAATAGGTAAACGCAGCAACTAATGGTACGACCGCTACTTGATGTATTCCTACTGCGTACTTGTGTGTAGCTGCTTTGTGTGATACCTACTTCGGTAATCGTTGTATTGGGCTCTGTCTAACAAAATCGAGCCCTTGATTCACCTTGACATTGTCTTTCAAATGGGTGTAAAATTCAATTATTTGTACTGGTTGACTCGGAAACAAACACGATAACTTCGAAACAGAAGTTTATGTAATTGTGCGAATATAACTCATCCAGACAGGGGGCTCTATTTACAATGAAGAAATATTTCAGTTGCTATTTGAATATAGCGAAATCAATGTGAATTGGGACTTTATATTGAAACCAAAAATTTCACAGAAGGCACATTTGACTTCCTGAATGCTGTACATTCGAAATACTGGCTTTCCACAAAGCGAGAGCAGGCAGTTAGAAAAAAAAGAGTAGCGCTAAATTACTACGGAAATTTTTCAAGAGTTCGGGGGATATTATGCTAAAAAGACGCTTGAATTACCAAGACCATGTGCTATCCAACTGCATTCTTCCGTATATATATATATATACATGCAAGAAAGAGACGACGAAACTTTCACAGAAGCGTCTTTACTTGACGTTTTCAGCTGGTGGACCAGCCTTCGTCAGAGTAATAACTCTGACGAAGGCTGGTCCACCAGCTGAAAACGTCAAGTAAAGACACTTTCGTAAAGGTTTCGTCGTCGTCTCTTTTTTGAATACAATACGTAGGGTCCAGCGTGAATGACGTTCAAAGAATCCGGTATGTGTATATATATATATATATATATATATATATATATAGTTCAAAAAATTAAGCACGTAGAAAAAATTGTTTTGTAAAGGACTGACGTTTCGGCCGCGGGACCGGCCTTCGTCGGAGTGATGTGAACATGCGACGGTAACGGAATTCATATTGCGTTACCGTCGCATGTTCACATCACTCCGACGAAGGCCGGTCCCGCGACGGTAACGCCATTCATATTGCGTTACCGTCGCATGTTCACATCACTCCGACGAAGGCCGGTCCCGTGGCCGAAACGCCAGTCCTTTACAAAACAATTTTCCTACGTGCTTGATATTTTTTAACTTTTACTTGCGGGTCCTATGTTAGCACTTCATTGTTTATATATATATATATATATATATATATATATATATATATATATATATATATATATATATATATATGTATATATATATATATATATATATATATATATATATATATATATATTTATATATATATATATATATATATATATATATATATATATATATATACATATATATATATATATATATATATATATATATATATATATATATATATATATATATATATATATATATATATATATACGTTATTCAGTGCTTACGGTCTATTTATTGATCTGCGCAAATAGGTATATACTTTTATTAAACAATAATAATTGGAAATCGGATACTCGTTCATAAGACACATTAAGGATTTCAGTTATGTGAACATTTACTCCGGCCCTAGGTTCTTGGAAGTATTCTTCTTTAATGACGTGCTATCTTCCTTACAGCGTGGGTCACCCTTTGGTATTGAAAGTCCTATACCTGGTGGAAGTAAGGCGAGTGTCTTTTTCCTAAATCAGAAATTTTTTTCTGTTACGTTCAAAGGAAGTACTGCCATCCATGAACATGGCACCGAGTGCGAACAATACTCTCAAGACAGAATATTAGAGAAAAGATATTACTGAGCCAGATACAATATATTATCCCTGGCATGTGCTCAATGTCTATACGTGCCACTAGGCAAGTGTCGGAAAACTGGCGCAAAGGTGCAAATTGATTATATTTGTTTAGATTTTAGTCAGTTCCTATAGTTTCCTACAAAAGCCGCAAAAAAATTGTTCTCGTCATTTCAAACACTCTTATTCATCGAAAATTATCATAGCCGTAATGGCTTCCACGAGTCGAGTTTGAGCTACGCAATAGGCTGTTTAACATCGAAAGCTAAATACCATCGAATTCAATTTCTCCTTCGCCAGGCTCTTCATCGTCTTTATTATGCACGATCATAGCTCTTTGAGTTTTTTACTTTTTTTGTTCGAGTGATCTGTCAGAGTTTCACTATGTCCACGCTATTTCTGATGAACAGTTCTATAACTAAAAAATCACAGGTTAATAAAATACTATTCCTCAGATATTTTCTTATTTGGTCCCAATGTGGTCGCCTGCATAGTTCTATTCAGGCAGTGAACATCATCGAAGGGGTATCATGTCCTTGTGTGACTACTGTTTATTTATTTCTTTAGCTTGGTTGTTGTATATCCTGCATATGTTGGCTAAATCATGTATATATAATCAAAATGCTGTTTGTGGTGCTATGTTTAAGATAACACTCATATGTACGTTTGCCACGTAGCTGAACTGTTGGGTAATAAGATGCGTTATCTGAAGGTTAAAGGTTCCTTCTGTCGGAAGCAAAGCTATTTTTCGATGCAATGAATTTAATTTCTTACAATTGTTTGAGGTTACAACTGATGCTTTCATACCTACCATGTATACTGATTGCATTCATCTCTATCTAACAAAGGAATGATCCTCTGATGCAGCCTCTTCTTATTTCACAGCTGTGTATAAGATATTCAGTATTCGCAACTCAAATGAACATGAGAGGGCGCTGCGGAGTTGCATCATGGCGGATTCACAAATTATACAGCGTGCGCTGTCGCTAACACAAACATTGAGTTTTCTGCAGTGTGGTGGCAGTTTGCGTTGCTTTGTAGAAGGGGAGCGAGTTGTTAACGCGGAACATCTTATTTTAGTCGCTCCAAGTGGTCCCGCAAGTACGAGTGGCGTTTTTGGAGTGGTCGCGTTGTGTGTGTATTGGACATGGTGCACCGCGCCTCTGTAAATTTTGTTTGCATACTTCTGGCGCCGCAGTGCCATGTAGCTACTGGATACAATGGTCATTTAATAGGTTCGAGTCAGCAAGTTAACACTGGTGCCTCACCTGGAAAGAAGAAATCTGCTTGGCCATTTGTTTTTTCATCATGAGCGGCACCATCCTACCGTGTTTCTACCCTATACGACTGGCGATTGCACGGTTTGGACCTTAGTACGCAGCTTCTCTATATTGCCACTAGGTGCCGCATGAATTGCTGGAGCCGCGAATATAGTGCTGGTCCCCTAACTAGACAACTCAATAACGTTGAAAGAAGTTTTCCGTACTGGGGTGAATATCACTGGTAAGTCGAGGGCACACCATAAAATAGAAAAGAAAAAATTTCTGTTGTTTTCTGATTAACGTCTAAATCAATATAAACAGCGACTTTTTAATGAAGCAGTAAATAGCGCACGAGGCCTATTTCGCACCTTGCAAGCTGTACTACAAAAATACTGACTTTACACAAAGCTAGAGCAGGCGGTGAGATAAAAACTCCTTTCAGCTGATATATTTTAGATGTATCAGAAATCACTTTCTACTTCTTATTGTTAATAATGACCTGCCTTCAGATATGTTTGTTCCAGTAAGACTGTTTGCAGATGATTGCATTATATATAACAAGATCACATCCCTGAGAGACCAGTTAGACCTGAACAACAACTTAACTAAAATTTTGCTTTGGTGTTATGAATGACAGACGACTCTAGAACACGTAAAACTAGTTTGTAGGAGCATAACAAAAAAAGGTACCTCTCAATGATATTTACAATATTGGTCCCCACGATTCACAAAGGGTAACAAAATAGACATATTTGGGGATAATATTCACTCCAGACTTGAGGTAGAATACTCGCATAGACGTCACCTGTAGAAAGGCAAATGAATATCTATGGGATATCATGCGAAAGTTACATAACCCATCACTTGAAGGGAGAAGTCTTGCGTACAAAATGGTAGTACTACCTATATTTGAATACTCTAAAATAGCATGGGACTCTCACACCACCGCTAACCTATCTAAACTGGAGAATGTTCAAACAATGGCTGCCAGGTACATACTCAATGAATATCAACGCATGCACTCTGCTTCCGAACTTTGCAACGATGCAAACCTTCAAGCCTTAGAACTTACAACTACGTATGACTGTTTGAATTTTCTATTCCTCATTTTTCACAATCAGGTTAAAGTTCACTCATTAGATTCCTTTGCAATTTCTCCAGATCCGCGCTCTAGACACAAACACAGTTTATATATGAAGCCACCAGCCACCCGAAACGACGCATTTAAATACAGTTTCTTTTGGAGGGCAATAAAAGAACGGAATGAATTACGAAACACAGTCGTGATGTCTTCCTCTATTACAGCTTTTTCTTCAGCTTTAGAATTCCTTATCTTTCCAGAAACAGATGCGTCACAGTACTTTTTTATAATTTTTTATTCCTTTTTTTACCATGTTAGTGTATAATGCCTCTCTCTTTGTTGATTTTTGTCTTCGATGCGCAGAATGAAAATGTACATGCTTGTTTATATTTTTAGCATAAATGCCTGTGTTCGCTGTATGTCTCTATTTTGAAAATAATTTCATACCTATTTCTTTTACTTGTTCATTGCTCAAATTTCAGCTCTTAAGTGCATCCTATTCATTGTATAAGCTTTCCACTCCTGTAAAATTACCAAATTAGGGTTGACAGTGTTAATAAACATATAAACTGTCGATTGCCGTCTTCTGTGTGCATTAATGCTAAACCTAAACGAAAAAGTACCATAGCCTTCGGGGTGTGGTTAGTTGAGCATTCGGTATCTCTCTACATACTACAACTACATATATACGATAAGCTGAATGATGTTATCGGCCGATAGGCTGTGAATTTCATTTCGCAAGGATGCGTAATTGCTGATATTGCGGTGACTTTCATCATGTAAACATTCGTTTCGGCCGCAGATTTTTGCACATAATTATTATCCGGTTGACGTGGTACTTTCTTTACAGCGTGCATCACCTTTATTGGTCGGAAGTCCTGTACCTGGTCCATCTCATGCAAGTGCCTTTTTTTTCCTCAACCAAAAGGTTTTTTTGTAAAGTTCAAAAATAACACTGCCATCCATGATCTTAGCATTTAGTGCTAACCTTACATGCGAACAGCCGGAGACGTTAAAAAATACTGTGGTGCGAAAAATATATAATCCGTAACGAGCGCCCTACCATAAATGTGATGAAAATAAGCTTTTGCAAGTCAGCCCCTACAACATAACACCTCGTTACACTAAGTGAAGTAAAAGTGAAGGGAAGTTTTCCGAATCAGTTTAGTACGCAGCCAGCGCGCGGAATTGCCCAGACAACCTTCAAAACTCACGATTTTTCATGGGTGGGCTGGTCTAAACCACCTCCTCATGCATAATGATCATACTTAGAAGCGTAGTTTTATTCTGCGTTCTGCCAAGCCCTACGAGGCATTGAGTTCAGCGGTTGTAAATATTACGAGTTTTCCTGCTCCTTCACAACGTGACCGAATGAATTCTAAGCTTGAAATAAAGAATTTCTCAGAGATTATAGTTTTTGCCTAACCTATTTCTTTGTCGTAATTTTACTGCTTAGTAGCTGCACAATGGACAGATGCTAAATAAAGAAGTGCTACGTCACTGCAAAACTTGTTGGCGAAATTGTATGAGTGACATCTGATATGTCTGTTAAGCCGAATGCTTCATTTCAAGCAATCAAATACAATTCTTTGGATGGATAATTTTAACAAAGTCACCAATTCCCAGTGTTTCAGTATTCGGCTATGCGTAAGCAATGATTTCGGTTCCTTTCGTACTGTAACTACAACATTACATATGCTGGTGATGCTTGTAACTATTTTGTCCTAATTAATATCTCATGAAGAGTACGAACTGCGGTGGTGTGTTTATGCTTAATGGCCCTGGTATGGTCCTTTCAGCCTTCACCCGTGCCAAGTATAGGTAGTGCTGAGAATCGGGCACTAATAGTAAGTATTTTACTGTAATATCAACGATGTAAGCTGATATTTTAAAAGTGCAGTGATTAAAGTTTTTCCAGTTTACAGCGCGAACATCTTTCAGAACACTAGATGGAAGGAGCACCATTTGTAATGGGTGGTTCATTTATTGTGCAAAACTATGCATGAATATATCCCCACAACAAAGAATAGAATGACTTCTATTCTTCATGAAAGCAATCGCCAAGGAAATATGGTACAATGTTTTCAGTTAAAACTTCTATCGCAAAGTAACACCACCATAAAAAAAAAACCTCAAAATAGATGCCATCGCACGTACCAATTACAGACGAGTATTTATGTACAGGCGTCACCTGGCAGCGTAAAATTTGCACAAAATTCATTAGGAGAACACAATCATAAAAAAAACCACTGATTCTTCACTTGAGAAATGTGAAATTGAAACAGTGGCATATCTTGTAATCGAAATTAAGTAATATCATCGTCAAATGAAACCTCAACAGCGGCAAGTATTCGTGACAGTGTAATGCGCACCGTCTAGTCATCACTGTTGATAGGCGCGCGCTTACTGTTCAGCAGCTCTGCGCAGACATGCGTGCCTGTCCGCGGTGATAGCTGGACGGCACGCTAGTGACTATAATATCATGAAGGCTTGCCGCTGTTTGGGTTTCATTCGACGCAGATAGTACAATCATGTCATCTCAGATTAGTCACGTCATAAAAATACACACGTTTTTATTGATTGGTCATAAATATATACGAGACATTATGATTTGGTTTGATAGTATGTGTTAGTTTGAAGAGTAGACGCTACGTGGCGAAACTTATATACTATGATTTCTCGCTGCAAGACCAAGCATGTGCGACGGTGTCTGCGAAAGAGAAAGTAGCATTAACACTTGATTTGCAATGTAACCGTCAAGGTAAACCGTCCTAGAAGCTATGCGGTGTCGATAGTTGTTTCATACTCATGTTATGTGGTTGATATTTGACAATGCTAACTGTATGGTTAGCATTTCTTATTCGCAGATAATTTGTGCATGTACAAGTGTTTTTCTTTTCAAACTGCGTGAGTGCAGAAATTCTTCTTATTCAATATCTGGGCTACCGTTTGTTCAGAAAACTTTGTCCTCAAGCTCCGGAGGTTCTATATCTATTCCAAGTCTGGTAAGTCTTCAATTCTAATGCAAATTATTTCATCTTTGACGTTTGAAGGAAGTAGAAGTACACATCGTCATATTAAGTGCAAACTAACCACACCACGCGAAAGGAGAAAAAACAGTATATTATTTTGGAACATATAATGCATAACATGAAAGTTATACCATGTGCACAACAGCAGCAAAAGTTGGCACAAGATCGCTGCATTTTATTTGCGCCATAGTAAAATATTTTATCAAGTACAATACAAAAGAAGGATCTCAAATTTCTTACGTAAAAAACAAGGTTTGCGACAAAATAGTTTATTGGCTTTACTGTGCCCAGTTAGATTCTCGATCGAGATATCAGTGCTCCTGAATTTGCACTGGTATGAGATGAAGTGTTTTTCCCTGAAATGGCCCCGTCCGTGTGGCAGCATATTTGCTGCTAAAGTAGGCAGATATGAGAACGACAACACGGGTCGCGTTGTCAACGAACCTTATTTCTATCAGCATACAAACAATATACAGTGAAAAAGAATCGCGCACGTGGAACAACACATAACGTGGCAAAGAATGCTTAAGGATTTGATTGATATATGGGGTTTAACGTCCAAAAAGCACCATATGATTATGAGAGACACAAGAATGCTCAAAGAATTGTATTTCTGTACGGCGCAGATGTAATGGTGTTTTGGCGATACAGTCGTTCTTGAATATCTAAATGAATATTGCTTGTAATCAATCACAACCAGTTTTGCACTCTTACCAAGAGGCTGAAGGCTGAGCGTTGAAGGATGTGTGCCTTCGTGGCTCAGTGGTTAACGCCTCGCAGCAACAATTCAGAGGTCGGAGGTTCGATTGCGCCCCGGAGTCCTTTTTCTGAATTGTTTTCTTTTCTTGCGTTTTTATGTATATATATATATATATAAATATATATATATATATATATATATATATATATATATATATATATATATATACATATATATATATATATATATATATATATATATATATATATATATATATATTATAATGGGGCGTTTTAGAGTGGCACTCTTTTATAAACCAGGAGAGCGGTCACGACACGTCAAGTGATAATGGCGGAACCAGTCTGAGTACCCAGCCAACCAAACGTCGTCTTCTTCACCGACTGAGTCATACCCCCTGCCTTTCTGAGTAGCACTCATCTTCTTCACTACATTTTCCTCCCCTCCGGAAAAGAGTCATCCTGGCGACTCATGGGCGGGAGACAATAGAGGGATCGTAATATGGTTTTAGGCGGTCTATGTGGGCGGTCTCACGTCCACGGCGTCGTTGATCATGAGGCTGCTCTAGCGGCTCGACTATGTAATTGACGGGTGAAGTTTGCTTAACCACATGGTAAGGGCCGTCATACTTGTACGTCAGTTTCGTTGAGAGACCAGGGCTGGTTGAAGGGATGCGAAACTAGACAAGGTCATCTGATGCATAAGAAGCCGGAGGCGTTAGGCTATCGCGGTGGTGTTTCTAGCGTTGCTGTTCAGCAGTTGTGAAAGAGCGGGCAAGCTGCCGACACTCTTCCGCGTAGTTAGCAGCTTGTGACATCGCCGTCGACCCAGCAACATCCGGGTGGTAAGGAAGGATGGTGTCTAGCGTGCAAGAGGGCTCGCGACCATAAAGGAGGAAGTATGGAGAAAAACCTGTGGTTGTCTGGACAGCAGTAATATGCGCATATGTTACAAAAGGGAGAATACTGTCCCAGTTGGTGCGATCGGTTGCGACATACATTGACAGCATATCGCCTAATGTACGGTTGAATCGTTCTGCAATGCCGTTAGTTTGAAGATGATACGCGGTGGAGGTGCGATGAATGACTTGGCATTCCTTGAGAAGCGATTTGACGGCGTCCGACAAAAACACACGCCCTCGGTCACTCAGGAGTTCGCGTGGTGCACCGTGACATAAAATTATCTGATGCAATATGAAACGACCGACGTCACTGGCTGACGCAGAAGAGAGTGGCGAAGTTTCTGCGTAGCGCGTAAGGTGATCGATCGCGACGATTACCCAGCGAGTTCCAGCCAGTGTAATCGGAAGAGGTCCACACAGATCGATACCAACACGGTCAAACGGTCGGGCAGGACAAGGTAAGGGTTGTAGTGGAGCTCGAGAACTTGGAGCGGGATTCTTCCGGCGTTGGCAAGCGAGACAGGAACGTACGTAGCGACGAACGAAGCGATACATTTCACGCCAGTAGTAGCGGTGGGACAGGCGGGTGTAGGTTTTTAACACTCCAGCATGAGCGCATTGTGGGTCGGCGTGAAAGGAGGCGCAAATGTTTGAGCAGAGACGACTGTGAATGACTAGGAGCCATTGGCGTCATTCGGAGAGATAATTCCGTCTGTATAGCAAAACATCTCTGATAACGAAGTGCTGTATTTGATGGTGCATACATCTAGGGATATTTTGCGAGGGAGTTCGACTCAACAAGTTGATAAGTGAAGAGATCCAAGAATATTTTCGTTGCTCCTGTAGCATGTCGCTGACACTGAGTGCAGATACGTCGAGGGCAGGCGAAGACGGCGACTTGTCACTACATCGTGGAGGTGATCGGGACAAAGCGTCTGCGTCGAAATGTTTTCGGCCACATCGGTAAACGACGTGAATGTCGTACTCTTGTAGTTTAAGCGCCCAACGGGCGAGCCGGCTGGTGGGATCTTTTAACGAGGAGAACCAACATAATGCGTGATGATCTGTAACCACGCTGAATGGGCGCCCGTAAAGATAGGGTCGAATCTTGCCTATGGCCGATATGATGGCTAGACACTCTTTTTCGGTGACTGAATAGTTGGCTTCTGCTTTTGTGAGTGCATGGCTGGCGTAAGAGACGACGTACTCATCAAATCCAGGTTTACGCTGGGCGAGCACCGCACCGAGGCCAACTCCGCTAGCATCCACGTGTATTTCTGTCGGGCCAAGAGAATCAAATTGTCGCAGTATTGGAGGTGACGTAAGAAGTTGGCAGAATTTGGCAAATGCATTATCACAAGCTGACGACCAACTAGAAAGGTCGTTGTTGCCAGCAAGAAGGTCAGTCAAGGACAATATGATGGAGGTGAAGTTGCGAATAAAACGACTAAAATATGAACATAAACCGAGGAAGCTGCGAAGTTCTTTTAAGGTCTTCGGCTTCGGAAATTCAGCAACGGCACGTAGTTTCGTCGGATCCGGAAGAATGCCATCTCTAGATACAACTTGGCCCAAAATTAGAAGTTTTCGAGCGCCGAAGTAGCACTTCTTCAAGTTGAGCTGTAGGCCAGCGGAGGTGAGGCAAGTAAGCACTGTCTCGAGCCGCTGAAGATGCGTTGAAAAGTCGCTTGAAAATATCACGACATCGTCTAAATAACACAGACATGTCTGCCATTTCAGGCCACGGAGTATGTTGTCGATCATGCGCTCGAAAGTGGCAGGCGCATTGCAGAGCCCGAATGGCATGACGTTAAACTCGTATAAGCCATCAGGGGTTACAAAAGCCGTCTTCGGGCGATCAGCCTCAGCCATGGGAACCTGCCAATAACCTGAACGCAGATCTAGTGACGAGAAGAACTCCGCGCCTTGCAAGGAGTCAAGGGCATCGTCTTTGCGAGGTAGCGGGTAAACATCTTTGCGCGTGATCTTATTCAACCGGCGGTAGTCGACGCAGAATTTTATTGATCCATTCTTTTTCTTGACTAGAATAACTGGGGATGCCCACGGGCTGTTAGAGGGCTCAATAACACCTCACTTCAACATGTCGTCAACTTGTTCCGTGATTATGCGACGCTCAGATGCTGATACCCGATACGGACGCTGACGTAAAGGAGCATGAAGGCCAGTGTCGATTTCGTTAGATACTGTGGAAGCACGGCCCAAAGTTAGTTGCTGGTGGTCAAAGCTGGCGCGGAAGCGCTCGAGGAGGGCGATGATGTCGGTGCGCTGCTGGGCCGTAAGGTTGGTGTCGATGCAGCGCGAAATTGCGTCGGTGAATGATGGGGAAGAGGATGACACACAGCAATCAACAGTGTCAATAGGTAGCGTAGTCGAGTGGTCAGGAACTACACGTGCACTCGAGGGATCAATGTCATCAGCAAAGCCCAAGCACTCTCCGCACAGTAACTTGGAAGGCGAGGGAAACGGATTTGAAACATAAATTGCACTTGATGCGTCGTGAATATTCAGAACGGCGAAAGGAATCAGGAAGCACTTGCGGCAAACAGCGCTTTCAGAAGGCGCAAAAACAACAGTTGAGCCACTAGATACGTCACAGGAAAGCGTGGTGGCACCATCTAAGACGTGCTCGGAGGCGACTTCCCCTGTACATTCCTTGGCATTACTATCTGTTAGATCTCATTATTATTGTGTTAAAACACGGAAAAACGAGCCCTTAAAAACACACTTCTTTCCCTTATATATATATATATATATATATATATATATATATATATATATATATATATATATATATATATATATAGATATATTGCCGTGGGCAGAATCCTGCCCACGGCAAGTTATCTTTTCACCCACTTTTCTTTCTTTTCATATACATTACAATTGGCCTAATAACTTCCACTATACCTTCCTTTGCATTATTTTTTGTTAGATCTCATTATATATATATATATATATATATATATATATATATATATATATATATATATATATATATATATATATATATATATATATATATATATATATATATATATATATATATATATATATATATATATATATATATACCTTTCGCTCAAAACCTTTCGCGCAAATTTTCACTTCCTTTTGGCGGGCCGCAGCTTCACACGTGACGTTTCGCGCCAACGTCATCATCGTCTCTACGCTGCTCAATCGAGAAGCACCGCTGCCGTCGCCTTCGATCATGTTGTAGATAACACCATGGTGCCACCACACTTCACAAAGACCACCACGTCACTATACTATACCACAGTAGGTTTATTTCTGGAAAAGCGTTTCTACACGAAGAACTGCTGCTCAATTTTTGGATGAAGTCACTTAAAGCACACACTCAACCACAGTAGGTCGAAAACCAAAATTGTCCAGTTTAATTATGTCGGCGTGTTACTACATTGTGGTGTAATCTCCCCATGCTGAAATAATTGTACCAGTGTATAGTCACTGAATTCGGCTCGTGTAATCCACCCCGACAATTTCAGACCCCTTGATGTGCTCTACATGGAATTCATATTCCTGCAGGGCCAAACTCCATGTCAATACATTGCTGTTGAGATTTTTGTCCTGCGACAAATTTTGCAAGTGTTAATGATCTGTCTGAACTACAAAAGGGATTCCGTATAAATATATATGAAAATTTTCTATAGCCTACACTAGAGCTAAACACTGGCGCTCTCTAGCCGAGTACTGTTTTTGTCGAGCTAATAACTGTCGGCGCTTTCAGGTTGACGCTCTTCACAACGCTTCAACATATTGATATGGAAGAGCTAAGTATTTTGGCTCATGTCCAACCAGTAATGAAAGTTTCCTTTATTTTCCGTGACCATAAAGGGTCCCTACCACCTCATCAGTGGCTTGTTCTCTGTACTTGGAAGCAGTATGAGGGCTCGATCACCTATGTTCAGTCGAAGGGTTTTACTTCCTCGGTCCTAATACTTCATCTTGGTCGCTTTGGAACTTGGCGAGTTCTCTTGTGCCAACAATATCGTCTTTTCTTAACGATCTCTGAGGTCTAAGACAAACGAATACGTGGTCTTCACTTGTTCACCTATATGATCTGTCCATAACTTTTTGAGTATGCTCAGCGGTCCTCGAACATGTCTGTTATACCACAACTCGAATGACGAGAAGCCCATACTGGTCTGCGGTACTTCACGGTAGGCACAGAGAAGAGGTGCCAACAATAGATCCCATGACTTGGGTTCTTTTTGACTAAATTTCCGCAGCATTTGTTTCAACGTGGCATTGAATCACTCCACCAAACCATTACACATGGAATGGTAAGGTGTCCATCTAAGATGCTTAATGGCTAACAAATCGTTCAATTTTCTCTTCAGCTCAGAGGTGAAACATGACGCCTGATCGCACAGTATCTCGTTAGGAAACCCAATGAGAGAAAACATTTCGATTAATCCCTCGGCGACAATAGCGGAATCAATTGATGGCAGAGCTGCTGCGTCTGGATATCGAGTAGCGAAGTCTACCAGAGTCAGTATGTAGCGGTCTCCATATGCGATGTGAGCTGTAAATGTCCTATGATGTCCACCGCTACTCTTTCAAAGAAGAAGAACATAAACTTTATTTGTCGAATCCAGACGATTCGAGTCCGGCATTTTTTAGAGGGCTGGGGCATCCACCACGTATGCGGTTTCGACACCTTGTCTCGAAGCGGCTTCCTCGGCACGCCGGATGGCCCAGAGTTATGCTGTCAGGTTCGAGCTGAGCAGTGCGGCCTTCCAACGCGAGTGGAGGCTGGCGGTGGAAGAGTGAGACGAATCGGCACTGTTCGAATTGTTTATTAGGCCCCGACACTCCCACAGCATGTGACTAAGTGTGGCAACCTCGCCACATGACGTGCATCTGTTTGTAGTGTATATGTCTAGATAAATGGCGTGCATGAGTCTAGGGTTTCTGTATGAATCTGTTTGTAATTGTCTGAAGTGTACTGCTTGCGTTCTGTTTAGCCTTTCGTGAGGGGACGGGTATATTCGTCTTTGTAACTGGTAATGTGTGGTGATGTCGTGAAACGTGGTCATACGATCCTCCCATGCCCAGATGTCTGCATTTCCCCGCGGGGGCTAGTCGTCCTCCGGCGATGTTCGGTGAGAGGCCTCGAGCAACGCGGTGAGCCGTTTCGTTGGGGGTGCTCAGTCCCGTATGTGCCGGGATCCATAACAGGTGCCTTCAGTTATCGAAGTCGACCACTCCTGGATGTATGTTATGTCGTTGGAGTATGTGAAACGCCTCTTGCGAGATGCGTCCGTTGGCAAAATTGCGAATTGCTGTTTGCAAATCACTAATCACGTATGTGGCAGTGGTCTGTTTGAGGGCCAGTGCTATAGCCGCTTCCTCTACCGCTTCAGCGTGTGCCGTGTTCATAGTGAGGCTTGTGATGTATTTGCCGCGATAGCCGGTAACTACCGTCACGAAACTATTTTTATTGGTATAACGCGCGGCATCAGTGAAAACCGATTCAGTGTCGTTGGAGTAGCTTTGAGTAATCCGTTGTGCCCTGGCTTTACGCCGTCTTGTATGGCGTTGGGGGTGCATGTTGCGAGGCAATGGGAGTAGGTAGACTTGCTCGCGTACCGATCTTGCAATTTCGACTTTGATGCCGTGCTGCGTATGGTACGTGATGCCGAGTTTTTCGAGTAGGTGTTGGGCTGGGTGGGTCTTGAATAGGCGCTCGAGCTGGGAAACTTGTTGCGCCTCCACGAGTTCCTCGAGGGTGTTATGCAACCCTAGCTCTAGGAGTTTGCTGGTGCTAACTCCGGGCGCCAGTCCCAACGCGAACTTGTACGTCTTGCGTGTCAGGGCGTTAAGCTTGTCTTTTTCCGCAACTGTTCATTTGTGAAACGGGGCCATGTACATTAGTTGTAAAAAAAGGCTTGTATGAGTCGTATGACGCTGCGTTTGTGCATGCCCGCATGTTTTTTCGTGATGCGTCGGATGAGTTGCATCGGGCTGGTGGCCTTTGCCATTATCTTGCGCAGTGCTTCACCATTGCCGCCGTTCTGCTCATTCATCATCCCCAGTACCCGGATCTTCTTTACCATTGGGATTGGCTAGCCGTTTGATGATGCTAGTTTGATTTCCTGTTTTATTGAAGGAACGTAGTCTCTGGGTGGGCGTCCCTTTTTCACCGGTCTATATAGCAGTAAGTCGGATTTTTCGGTTGAGCAGATGAGTCCCGTGCCTACGAGGTAATGCTCCACGCATTCTATGACCGCCTATAAGCGATACTCAGTCTCTCCGTCACTGCCAGTTGTCGTCCAGATCGTAATATCATCCGCGTATAGCGTGTGGTGCAGTCTATCAATTTGATGTAATCGCTCGGGTAACCCCAGCAGGACGAGATTGAAGAGCATCGGCGAGATCACCGAGCCCTGCGGTGTACCCGAGCTTCCAATGTTGATTTGATTTGATTCTAGTTGTCCCGCTCGCATGCGTGCGGTTCTTCCCGTGAGGAAGTCTCGAACGTATTTGTACACTCGCATTCCGAGGTTCAATCTGTCTATTCGTCGCAGTATGGCGTCACGACGAACGTTATCGAAGGCCTTCTTCAGGTCCAGGCCAAGGATGGCTCTCGTTGAGCACCCAGGATTTTCTATGATTTGATGTTTTAGTTGTAGAAGAGCGTCCTGTGTGGAGAGATGCCTTCTGAACCCAATCATTGTGTGTAGTAATGGGTTGTTGTCCTTGAGGTAATCTGTTAATCTATTGAGGAACGCTGCTTCATCAGTTTACCTACAAATGATGTTAGGGAGATAGGGCGCAGGTTCTGCAGCTGCAATTTCTTGCCGGGTTTCGGTATAAGTATGATCTGCGCTTCTTTCCATGGCGGGGGTAACTTTCCACGCACCCGACACTCGTTATTATAATATGTGAGTTTCTCTAGCGATCTGTAATCGAGGTTGCGCAGTGGCCTGTTCGATATTCGATCTAGGCCTGGGGCTGACTTGGTATTGAGTTTGACGAGGGCCGCCTCGATTTTGGAAATTAAGAATTCTGCGTCTATAATGGCGTTGCCTTCTCCCCTGTAGTCCGGATGTACTTGCGGGGGTGTTTGGGATATGTAATGGAGTTCCGCTTCCCGTAGGAAATCTTGATCCGTTCCACCGTAAGCGTGTATGATTTTGCATATGCCCTGCCTCTGTGAGGTCTTGGTGTTCACGGGATCTAGGGGGTACCGCAGTAACTGCTATGTGCGACTCGTAGTGAGCTGACCATCCATCTGCGCATATTTCTCTTCCCATTGCTGTTGTTGCAGGTTAAGTGCGTGCTTTTCTATTTCTATGTTGAGCTGTGCTATTCGTTATCACAGTCTCCTATTATGTCGTTGTCGTTTCCAACGGCGATGCAGTTGGGTCTTGGCTTGCCACATTTGCAGTAACCGGGTGTCTAATCTATCAAGCCCAGCTGTTGACGGCATCATTTGCGTCGCTCTCTCGATGTCCCGCCGAAGTTGATCGGTCCATTGCTCAACGTCTTTGATGTCTTCAATCTGTTGCTTGTCTCAATTTTTTCGTAGTAGTTTCCTATTGGTGATTTTCATTTGGCGACCGGCATTGTGTTCCTGTGGGCCGCCTTCTGCTTCTATAGCAATAATGTAATGGTCACTGCCCAAGTCTTGCATGGTGTTTCTCCAAGTCACCTTTCGTGTATTGCACATAAAGGTAAGGTCCGGCGTGGTGTCAGAGCTTACGCTGTTGCCCTGCCTAGTTGGCGCCGCTGGGTCAGTGACCAACTCGAGTCCGGCGAGTAGCGCCATTTCCCACAAATGCCTGCCTTTCGGCTGATCGTGTTTGTAACCCCACGCCGTATGCACCGTGTTGAAGTCGCCTCGAATGAGGAGTTGTTGCCCCTGGGCGATATCGAGTGCTCGTTTGAAGTGGACGTGAAAGCGATGTTTGCAGCATCTCGGACTGCTATAGACGTTGAGTACGAAGATGCGGTCGGGCGTCTTACGCAGTAGAATTAGCTCTACGAGGACGTTTTCAATATCCTGGACTTGGGTGTCGTGTTCGATAACCGTGAGCTCTCGCTTGACCAGTGTGGTGACGTTTCGATTCTCCGCCTTGCCTGTTATAGACTGGTACCCTGAAAGTTTGGCGGGGCCGTTTGTTTCCTGCAGTATGATGACGTCTGGGTGTTCGGGGATTGTTTTCAGGTATTGTTGTTGGTGCGCTCGTTTGTTTTTGTAACTTCTGCAGTTCCACTGCCATATTGTATGTTTTTGTTTCGAAGAGTGTCTTGCCATGGTTATGTGGAACTACATGTGTGGCGCCGCTTCGCTATGCGACCTCACCAGCGCACTGTTGGCAGCTTCTAATCTGGACAATCTGAGATAAATGCTCTCCAAGCTCTGTTAAATCGTACGCGTGATAGTCGCGGTGATAGTTTCCTCGAGACTGCTCACGCAAGCCTCGAGTGCTTTCCCTCGGGTGTCGCCTGTTGCTGCGCGCGTACGCTTGGAACGTACTGACCTTTTAAGGGAGATAGCCGGCTCGCGTTTAGTATCAGCGCCTTCGACCTCACCGTCCTCTATGAGTTTTTTTGTGTTTCCTGCATTGCCTGTTGATCAGTCTCGCTGTGAGCGGCAGACTGAAGCTTTTGTATGAGTTCGTCTTTAGCGTGAATCTGTGCCTGAATGCATTCAATTTGCTTTTGCATAGTTTGTATTGTCTGTGTTAACTGAGCTATCTCCGCCTCTATTTTATAGTGTGTTTTGCCGCCAGCCTCCGCGTTTGTTGCGCGTTTTCCTTTGACCGCATCTGCAAAGCTTACTGAATCAGTTGCCTTGGCGTCCCTCGTTGGAATCCGTCCAGGTGTTCGACTGCGAGCTCGGCGTTGCTGCTGCTTTCGGGGTCCCGGTGTACGGCTACGAGATCGGGAGTGGCTTCGACTGGGTGTCTGGTATCTTGAGCGGGGCTTTCTGGTGGAATAGTTCGTGGCAGTGGCCTCTGCCTCCTCGTTGGCCCTGCATCGTTCCCATTGTCTCTTCGTCACGATGTAGGGCGTTTTGTACCTTGCACGGCAGTTGCGGTCCGCCGTCATGTGTGCGCCCCCACAGAGCTTGCAATGGGGGGAACACTGGGGGTTGGGCCCTGGGTTAGGGGCGTCACAACCACGACACACTTTGTCCTTGGGGTTTGGGCAGGCGTCCATGCGGTGACCAAGTCTCCCGCAGCAGTGACACATGTCGACTTGCTTGCGATACAAGGTGCAGCGAAGGAGAGCGCCACCGTACCTGACGTAAGTGGGCACTCGCGGCCCTTGAAACGCCACTATGACGATCGTGGTGTTACTGAGCCATTTGGCTGCCAGGGCGTAAGGTTTACGTGCGTGAATGATGCTGGTGTGAATGGACTTGGCGTCTTCTTCCAACGGGATGCCTCTCTTCACCGTGTTGTCGGGGGTCGTCTCGTACGCACTAACCTCGTGGTGGCGGCCGACGATGGTGATGACTTGAAGCTGTCTGTACTTATCGGCCTGAGAGGCATGGGGTGTGCTCACGACGATGAAGTTTTGATGGTTGTTGGGGCACACCGTGTCCTCCCCTGCTTCATGCGCCGGTACGTTGACCGCGCGGTAAATCGCCGATGCGAGGCGCACGGTTCCTGTGGTGGCCACGTCGAGGCCTCCTCGTGGTCGTATCACGATCTTGAAATCGCTCCGTGGGAGTAGTGGCATTTTTCTCTTTCTAATGACTTGCTGCTTGATTTTACGCGGTTGTTACGCGGTTGTCGGTTGCAGTCTGCTCACCCGCCGGTGCAGGAGGGGGCTCCGTTCTGGGTGTCGGTCTGCGCGTTGGCGCGGTTAACTTGGGTCTTAGATCCGATGGTGCACCAGTCCGTGCCCTCCAGAAACTCTTCAGGGGAAGTATCCTCCTCGTTCACTTGGACTTCCATCGTTATTGGCGAAGAAAGCGCCCGCGTCAAAGGAGACGCTCAGCGCGTCTCGTCGGGTAGCTGGCTTTCGTGAGCGTCGGGCCAAAGGGGTGCGGGTTGAAAACCTCTCCAATTCGGCAAAAAGTCCTTTCCGACCTTGAGTTTTGTTGTCAGTGGAATCCTGGTCACTTTCCGCACGCGCTGATGTAAAATGTATGGGCTGAATGACCGCAAATCACTGGCAAATAGTTCTTAGAAGACGGAGCCGACGTGATGCGCGTCCGCTCTCTTCGGCGACCCGCGCCCCCCCCCCCCCCCTACTCTTTCAAAAAGAGTGTCAATTGAAGGCATGTGACCAAGTGGGGCCTTTCCTACCTTGTTTTTAGGATAGGTCTGCTGGCATATGTCGCAAGAGCGTGCATATCTTTTCACTGATTTGTGAATGCCAGACCAGTACAACGCGCCTGAAACTCGGTCGATGGTCCTTTTCATTCCCTGATGTCCCGACATCAATGTCTCGTGAGCCAGAGCCAACACTTGGCCACGCAGTTTTGGGGGTAGCACCACTTGTAGAATCGTTTTGTGAGAGGTCCAAGGTAACAACGGTATAAAAATCTTTTTTCAATCTTGAACGAGTGAGGTGCACATGTTCCTCGGAACACTTGACCCACTTTTTTACACGAATCTGAAGTTCTGTCTTCTTTTTGAGCTTTGCACACATCCTCTCCGGCCAAATTCAATGTATTTATGTCGACCTTAGATGTCGACAGTTCTTGGCCCCTTGACACCAGCCACTACAGAATCTGGCGAGTCTTCATCCTTTGTTCATCTTCCACATGAACGTTCCGATGTCGACTTACTTCCCGGAATTCTCTCTTTTAACCCTTCGTCGGGATTTTGGACTTCCCTTGCTCCTGTAACATTGCCAATGATGACATCGTACAAAGGTCTTCCCATGCATTTGACCACTAAAATACCCGAAAAATAGGGTGACTGGATTTCAACCTTTGCCTCCGGAACTGTGATATTACTGCCATCGGCGAGTAACAACGTATCAGTAGTACCTGTTAGAAGCTTCATCTGGCACCAGAGTTCGACGGAATACTAGCGTATTGCTTTCTGTGTCTCGTAGCTCTTAGACCATCTGGCCAAACACTAGGCCCTGCGAAACCGGCATTTGGCGAGTCACAGCTTTTGGGCGAGTTCTCACCGCGCTAGAAACATTTCCCTCTTGTTTGTTGGATGGTGGATTGGTACGTTCACTGGGGTTCTCTTAAGGAGACAGCAAAGAAGACGTTTTCTTCATAGAGCCATCTCTTTTTGTGCAGATTTTAGTATCGTGCCTTGGCTTATGGCAATATCTAGAGAAATGTTGTTTAAGCTTGGTTTGGCAATCCGAGGCCTTGTGACCAGCTTTTCCACATAGAAAACACTTTATGGTAGTTTTCACGGATAAGCCTCTGCTCTTCTCCGTGATACTACTATTCTCCGTTCTCTAACGAAACAGGAGCAAGTTAGGCTGTCGTTGTGCCTCTAAAAAGTCATTGGTGGCTTCTGCTATGTCTTTAAGCTTGATGTGCTTCATTTCACGAAGAAACAATGTTGGCAATTGATGGCAGTTGTTCGAAAATTTCTCCGACACTATTACATTACGGAGTGCCAAATACTCTTTGTTCATCTTTGAGATTTCCAACCACCGATCAAAAAAACTCGAAAGCCTAGCTGCGTATTGTTTTCCGGTCTTGCCAACTTGGGGCTTGCTCTGGCGGAACTTTTCCCGGTAACCCTCCGCCATAAACTGAAAAAGTTGAAGCAAGCCTACCTTCGCCTTATCTTAGCCGAGTGAATCTTCGGGCGACAACAGTCCAAAGACTTTCAAGGCCTCCTCAATCAAACATAAGCTTAAGGTTGTGGCCCATTTTTCTTTCGGCCACTCTTGTCCGGTGGCGACGTTCTCAAACCTATTTAGGTATGCATCCAAGTCGTCCCGGTTTTCATTAAAATCGGAATTAGGCTTTGAGGGTTCAAGTTGCAAAAATCGTTCCCGCTAGATCCACGGTCAGCCGTTCTTGTTTCGCTAGGATTGCTTCCGATTCGGCTACTTTCAGCTGCAACTGCAAAAATTTCTCCGTTCTTTCTTCCAGTTCTGGCAGCTCCTTTCTCGCCTCGCATTCCACAGCTCGTTCATCTCGTGCCCGTGACTCCTGCTGCCTCCTGTTCATCTAATCACGCCCTAAGCTCATCGCCTTCGAGCCCCATGCGCTCGGCCAAAACCACTAGATCTCGTTTGCTTGCCAGTTTTAATACGCCTACCGCTACCACTAACGGCTTCTCCCTGATGCAGCAGACGCCTGTACACACACGCACTTACACACACACACACACACACACACACACACACACACACACACACACACACACACACACACACACACACACACACACACACACACACACACGCACACACACGCACACACACACACACACACAAACACACACACACACACAAACACACACACACACACACACACACACACATATATATATATATATATATATATATATATATATATATATATACATATATATATATATATATATTGCCACCTAGAGTGGTGAGCCGGCAAGCCCTAGCGAGCCGAAAAGGGCAAGGAGAACGAAAAAGTGTGGCTAGCGCCTCGTTTTGAAGATACACGCTCGTGTCTTTCTGCCCCGCTGTTCTTGTCCCTTCTCTAGGCTCTTGGTACGTGACAAACTGGTGGAGGTGCTGGGTAATCTATGCACTGTACCCCTCCACATAGCAGGAACACAAGCGTCGTACTGGTGGTCACTCCTGTGCACCGCGCCAGCAGAAGAGTCCGAGGGCGATCCCCTGAGTTTGGACTGCTCGCAAACAACATGGCAGCTCCGACCAGCCCTGCCGACACCAACCCAACGGGTACGAACGGCACAACGCCCCTCCATTGCACCTTACTCACACCGCGAACGTCAAATCCTTTTCATGGCACTGAACTTGAGGATGTGGAAGGTTGGCTTGTTCATTACGAGTTCGGTGCCATGCACAACCAGTGGGACAACACAGACAAACTGCGGCACGTCTATTTCAGTCTTTTGGACGGCGCACGTGTCTGGTACGAGAACCGGGCAGGTATTCTTACATCATGGGAAGACTTCAGACGCCGACTTCTTGGGACATATGCCAGCCCTGACCGTCGGGAGAGAGCTGAGCGCGATCTGCAGTCCCGCATACAACTGCCGAACGAAGGGGTTGCAATGTATGTAGAGGAAATGACGCGCCTCTTCCACCGAGCTGACCCCGGCATGCCAGTAGAAAAGAAGGTACAGTACCTCATGCGCGGGATGAAAGAGCAGCTTTTCGGTGGGCTTGTACGCAGTCCACCCAAGACTGTGTCAGAATTTCTCACGGAAGCCGTCACCATCGAAAGCACTCTTAGGCACCGGGCCCCGTCATACGAGTGGCACGTCAACGCTTCAACTACGGACTACTTTGGAGGTTTCGGTGGCCAAATCAATTTTTTCCGAGAGCTCGTACGTTCAGTCATCCGCGAAAAACTCGAGAAGCTGTCAGTGCCCTCGCAGCCCCCTACCTCTTCGTTAACCACCGTTGTCCGAGATGAAGTCCAGCATGCCTTAAGAGAACCACCTTGCATGCGAGATTATCAACCACCCGGTGGCTTCCCCCGCACGACGTATGCTCAAGCTTTGCGGCAACCTGTAACACCTGCAATTCCGCATCCCACCGTGGCCCCAGCCATGCTGCAGACGGTCCAAGCGGCACCATAATACAGCGCACCTCGCCTGATCTCGCGGAAATCAGACGTCTGGCGTGCGCCTGATCGACGTCCTTTCTGCTTCCACTGTGGTGAAGCTGGGCACCTGTACCGACAGTGTCCTTAGCGACAACTTGGACTACACGGAATTTCGACAAGCTCACCACCACCCAGGTTCAGTCAGCGGCCCCCTGAAATTGAAGAGTATGTGGACCAACAGCGCGGAACTTCATCATCCTTGCACCAGTGACGCTTCCCGTCGCCGCGGTGATTTTCTCCAAACGCCGCACCTATTCGAGCGTGGCGTAGGGTTGGTCACCCAGTCCGCGCTGGGAAAACTAACCACAGCGACCTTCGGAGCGAGGCCGCTCATACTGAACAAGCTCAAGGCCTCCTACCGACGCTTCCGCAAACTGACTATTCCCCGACGACGACGACACCAGCTGGTTCCGCAAAGATTTCATTAGATATTCCAGTGCTGCTCGACGGTCGCAAAGTCAGTGCTTTAGTTGACAAGGGTGCGGATTTTTCTATAATAAGTGAAAAACAGACTGCTCTCCTAAAGAAAGTGACGATGCCTTGGAACCTCAGGTCAATTCGTACTGCTGGCGGGCACATCGTCATGCCACTCGGCGTTTGCACAGCATGAATACAGATTCGTGGTTCTACCTTCGTTGTCAGCTTGAGCGTTCTCCGTCAGTGTTCTCGAGACCTGATCATTGGCATGGACTTCCTGAGGGAGCACGGTGCTATCATCGACATGCGACAACGCCTCGTCACGTTCTAAACAAAAAGCGCCACACCAGAGCATAACCCCAGCCACGATCGAGTATGTCTGCGGGTAATTGACGATGCTGTGACGATACCACTGCGCTCAAGTGTTATGGTTCAAGTGGCGGGTAACAAATCAGCATACGGTGAAATGGTGGTAGAAAACAATCGATCCCTACTCTTTTCCCAAAGTGTCTGCGTAGCATGAAGCCTAGTAGACCAACAGGCTGGCCACTGCGAGGTACTTGTTACGAACTTCAGCTACGAGCGCCGACACCTCTTCCCTGGTACTGTCAACGCCTATGCTCACCCAGTAACTAATGTGACTGAGTGTTTTGCTTCCGAGGCAACCGATAATGCCGAAGCACCTCTCCGGGGCGTCGACATCAATCCAACGCTTTCTGACGAAAACAAACAAAGGCTTAACGACCTGTTGATTGAATTCCACGCCTGTATTGCACGTTCATCGAGAATCCGCCAAACATCGATTACCAAACACCGTATTATCACCTACGGCGACGCGCACCCTATAAGGCAACAGCCTTACTGCGTTTCACCAACCGAACGACGCGTGATTCGAAAGCAAGTGAAGGAAATGCTTCAAGACAGTGTAATACAGCCATCAAGTAGCCCTTGGTCATCGCCAGTGGTCCTTGTAAAGAAGAAGGATGGTACACTTCGCTTTTGTGTCGATTATAGGAAGCTGAATAACGTCACAAAGAAAGACGTGTACCCGTTTCCTCGAGTGGACAATTCTCTTGACAGGCTGAGGCGAGCAAACTACTTTTCCTCAATCGACCTCAAAAGTGGTTATTGGCAAATTGCAGTCGATGAACGTGACCGCGAAAAAACGGCTTTTGTAACTCCTGACGGCCTGTATGAATTCCGAGTGCTCCCATTCGGCCTCTGTTCCGCTCCAGCCACATTCTAACGAATGATGGATACCGTTCTCGCTGACCTCAAGTGGAAAAGTTGCCTCGTCTATCTAGATGATGTCGTTGTCTTTTCAAAAACGTTTGACGAGCACCTTTGTCGCCTTCGGAGTGTTATTGAAGCCATACGATCCGCTGACCTTACGCTCAAGCTAGAGAAGTGCCATTTCCGCTACAATGAACTGAAGTTCTTGGGTCACGTTGTGAGCACTGCAGGCGTTCGGCCCGATCCCGAGAACACTGCCGCTGTGGCCACTTTTCCAGCTCCGACAAATACAAAAGTCTTCGGTGATTTCTAGGGCTCTGCGCATACTATCGTCGCTTTATTGAAAACTTCTCTAAGGTTGCGGAGCCTCTCATTAGACTTACGCATGATGACACTCCATTTCAGTGTACTGACGAACAAGCGACTGTCTTTGCGGAACTGCAACATCGAAGCCATACGATCCGCTGACCTTACCCTCAAGCTAGAGAAGTGCCATTTCGGCTACATGAACTGAAGTTCTTCGGTCACGTTGTGAGCACTGCAGGCGTTCGGCCCGATCCCGAGAAGACTGCCGCTGTGGCCACTTTTCCAGCTCCGACAGACAAAGAAAGTCTTCGGTGATTTCTAGGGCTCTGCGCATACTATTGCCGCTTTATTGAAAACTTTTCTAAGGTTGCGGAGCCTCTCATTAGACTTACGCATGACGACATTCCATTTCAGTGGACTGACGAACAAGCGACTGCCTTTGCGGAACTGCAACATCGATTGTCTTCCCCTCTTGTACTCGGTCATTTCGATGGGGGCGCTGACACACAGGTGCGCACTGACGCAAGCAACATTGGTCTCGGAGCTATCCTGCTGAAAACACAAGATGGGATTGAACGTGTGATTGCCTACGCGAGCTGCACTCTATCACGTGCCGAAACCAACTATTCAACGTCAGAGAAGGAATGTCTCGTGGTAAGATGGGCGATTACAAAGTTCAGGCCTTATCTATATGGGCGCCGATTCAAAGTTGTGAGTGATCACCACGCTTCATGTTAGTTGGCTAACCTCCGAGACCCCTCTGGGCGATAAGCACGATGGAGTCTGCGACTTCAGGAGTTTGATGTCACCATTGTATACAAGTCGGGTAGAAAGCATGAAGACGCCGACACGCTATCACGAGTACCTCTGGAATCCGACCATACAGCTGTAGAAGACGACAGCGCCTTTCTGGGGACTCTCAGTGGGGCGGCCCTCCTCAGTAAGCAACGAGCGGACCCCGAGTTAAGACCCATCATTGATCATTTAGAAGGCAGCACCGCGTCTGTTCTTCGTCCACTTTCCCGTACGTTGCCGTCATTTTGCTTACGACACGACATCATCATCATCATCATCAGCCTGACTACGTCCACTGCAGGACAAAGGCCTCTCCCATGTTCCGACAGTTAACCCGGTCCTGTGCTTGCTGCTGCCAATTTATACCCGCAAACTTCTTAATCTCACCTGCCCACCTAACCTTCTGTCTCCCCCTAACCCGCTTCCCTTCTCTGGGAATCCAGTCAGTTACCCTTAATGACCAGCGGTTACCCTGTCTACGCGCTACATGCCCTGCCCATGTCCATTTCTTCATCTTGATTTCAGCTATGATATCCTTAACCCCCGTTTGCTCCCTAATCCACCCTGCTCTCTTCTTGTCTCTTAAGGTTACACCTACCATTTTTCTTTCCATTGCTCGCTGCGTCATCCTCAATTTAAGCTGAACCCTCTTTGTAAGTCTCCAGGTTTCTGCTCCGTAGCTAAGTACCGGCAAGATACAGCTGTTATATATCTTCCTCTTGAGGGATAGTGGCAATCTACCTGTCATAATTTGAGAGTGCTTGCCGAATGTGCTCCACCCCATTCTTATTCTTCTAGCGACACGACATATTGTACAATGAAAAACACCGGTGTTGGCAGCAGATCTTATCTTCTAGTCGTCCCTCAGGACCTTCGTGATGACATCCTGTTAGCCTACCACGATGAGCCGACATCCGGCCATCTGGGATACTCACGGACGCTCGACCGGGTTCGACAGCTACATTTCTGGCCAAAACTCGCAGCTTGTGTCAAACGCTACGTGAAAAGATGCCGCGAACGTCAGCGTCGCAAGTCACCACCTGTGAAACCTGCAGGCCTCTTACAACCCATCGATCCACCACGTACGCCGTTTGACCAAGTTGGGATGGACCTTCTTGGACCGTTTCCTTTGTCTCACTCCGGAAACAAGTGGATCATCGTCGCAACTGATTACTTGACGCGTTACGCTGAAACGAAGCAATGGCCACGCGGTACAGCATCTGAAGTCGCCCAGTTTTTCATTCACCACATTGTGCTTCGTCACGGTGCCCCGCCATTCATCATCACTGACCGAGGGACAGCGTTTACGGCAAAACTGTTGGACGACATCTTCAAGCTCAGTTACACGAACCACCGCAAGACAACCGCATTACCAGCCCCAGAGTAACGGCTTAACAGAAAGGCTGAACAAAACGCTGGCGGACATGATTTCTATGTACGTGGATATGCAGCATAAAACGTGGAACAAAATCCTGCCATACGTAACGTTTGCGTACAACACCGCAACCCAGGAAACGACAAGGTTCACACCCTTCCGCCTCGTTTACGGTAGAGACGTGCGAACCCTGCTAGACGCTATGATTCCTTGTAACATCGACCAGCACGAGCTACTAACTCCTGATGTCGACGATTACATTCAGCGTGCAGAGGAAGCACGTCCATTAGCTCGCGTGCACATAAGATCGCAGCAATGTGAAGACGCCCGAAGGTACAATATCCACCACCGACAAGTCTCCTACCAACATGACGACCAAGTGTGGGTTTGGACTCCTGGTAGACGGCGAGGTCTGAGCAAAAAACTCCTGAGCAAGTACTTCGGACCCTACAATGTATTACGGTGGTTGAACGAGGTCAACTACGAAGTTATTCCAGACGGACGCTCGGCAACGACACAGCGCCACTCACCACGAACAGAGATTGTGCATGTCGTCCGCCTAAAATCTTATATTACGCGGTGATACTCGCCGTTTTGTTCCCGGGCAGCAAACATTTTCGTTTTTTACATTGTTCATTGGGTCTCGAACGAACAACTCTCTTAATGGTTTTTTCTCTTATGACTAACCCCAGACAATCATTACACTTGCATATGCCCTGTGCACTATAGCTACCGTTTCTCTTTTTTTTCCTTATCGACCCTGCTGTCCCCTGGTGTATGAGCATCGGGTCGATGCTCTAATGGGAGGGGGAATATTGCCACCTAGAGTTGTGAGCCGGCAAGCCCTAGCGAGCCGAAAAGGGCAAGGAGAATGAAGAGGTGTGGTTAGCGCCTCGTTTTGAAGATACGCGCTCGTGTCTTTCTGCCCCGCTGTTCTTGTCCCTTCTCTACGGCTCTTGGTACGTGATATATATATATATATATATATATATATATATATATATATATATATATATATATATATATATATATATATTGAGGAGGAACCAGTTTATTCGGCCAGGCTCGAGCTCAATCACGCTGGTGATGATATTCTTAGATGAAGAAGATGTATAGGTGATGATGATTACAAAGAGAATAAAGAGTCATTCGCTTGTCGCGCTCACACTAATTCCCCCGCGCGGTGAAAGCGGCTGCCTGGTCGCTTGACTGTATTATGAAATGCGTCGCGCATAAGGCTTTAAACGAGATACGTGCACTATCTATGTTCCTCGGGAACGATGATCTGGACTAGCGCTAAGAGGAGAAACGCGGTAATTGACAGGAGATGTCTGTTCGACCACCGTGTATGGCCCAATGAAGCGACTGATGAATTTGTCGCATAGGCCGGGGACGCGTAGTGGAATCCATAGAACTTCGTCACCAGGAGAAAAACTCACAACACGGCGAGACGAGTCGTAGCGAGATTTTCGAGTGTCTTGAGAGAGGCCGGTATTAATACGGGCCTGGTGACGGCAGTGTGCGAGACGAGATAGGAATTCTTCAGAGAAAGAAGCCGTCGAGGGTGCAGGGGCCGAAAGGAAAGAGACATCTAGAGCGAAACTCGGCGAGCGACCACGGACGAGAAAAATGGAGAAAAGCCGGTAGTGCGTTGAGCAGCCGTATTATAGGCGAATGTCACGAAGGGTAGAATTGCATCCCAGTTCGTGTGGTTGGGGTGAATGTACATGGCGATCATGTCCGACAGGGTCCAATGAAACCGTTCAGTCAATCCGTTGGTCTGCGGGTGGTGGCTAGAAATGGTCTTGTGAACAGTGTTCGAGGCACGCAAAACTTGCTCGACAATGGAAGATAGGAAGACTTTGCCACGATCACTGAGGAGAATGCGTGGAGCTCCATGACGCAAAAAGATGTGGCGAAGAAAGAAATCGGCGATCTCAGTGGCAGTCCCAGATGGTATAGAAGCTGTTTCTGCGTAGCGGGTAAGGTGGTCGACTGCGGTGACAATCCAGCGATTCCCATTGGATGATATAGGAAGAGGGCCATACAAGTCAATTCCAACAACTTCAAAAAGTGAGGCGGGTCAAGGAAGAGGTTGCATTAAGCCAGTCGGAGCAGTTGTCGGTTGTTTTCGCCGTTGGCAATGGACACAGGAGGCGATGTACTTAGCGACGGCTGAAGAGAGGCCAGGCCAAAAACAACGACTTCGTATTTTGTCGTAAGTCTTGTGGTAGCCTAGATGAGCAGTGGTTGGATCATCATGAAAGGCTTCCAGAACTTCACGTTGCAGAGAACGTGGGATGACGGGTACCCACTTGTTGCCATCAATGTGGTAAATGTAGCGACATAAAGCATCACCGACAAGCTTAAATTGTTTAAGTTGTCGACGGAGTCTGGCGTTTGGAGGAGTAGTAGAGCCGGTCAAGCGGTCAACAATGGGGCGGCAGTATGGGTCGACACCTTGTTGTGAAACAAGGACGAATAGGGTGGCAGGTGATGAACTTAGCGCTGCGATTGGAGAGGTGCTGTTGTTTTGGAGTATCGATGGTGAATTGCTTCCGCTGGGCAAAGGACAGCGCGATAGAGCATCAGCATCTTGATGCTTCTTCCCAGATCTGTAGGCGACATCGAAATCATACTCCTGCAAGCGAAGCGCACAGCGACCAAGGCGACCCGATAAGTTTTCCAGCGATGAAAGCCAGCATAGGGCGTTATGGTCGGTCACCACGGTAAAATGATGGCCGTGAAGATATGGTCGGAATCTTTGCACTGCCCAAACAACAGCAAGGCACTCCTGCTCGGTGATAGTGTAGTTCTTTTCTGGAGCGGTAAGAGCACGACTTGCGTAAGCAACGACGCGTTCGCGTGAGTTTTTGTCACGCTGCAAAAGTACCGCACCGAGACCATGACTACTTGCATCGGTGTGAAGGATGGTGGGTGCGGTGGAATCGAAGTGGCACAGTACCGGATCCGATGTGAGGGCTTGCTTCAATGCCGTGAAAGCGCTCTCGCAGTTTTTGGACCAAATGAAGGGGACGTTGTTTGCGAGGAGTTGATGGAGCGAAGACGCAAGTTCCGCGAAACCACGTATGAAGCGCCGGAAGTAAGAAGATAACCCGAGAAAGCTGCACAGGTCCTTCTACGTAGTGGACGAGGAAAATCGAGGACAGCGGCAAGCTTCTCGGGGTCGGGCCGAATTCCTTCTTTGCTGACAAGGTGGCCGAGAACCTTGATTGTCTTGCTAGCAAAGGTACATTCTTTGGTGTTAAGCTGTAGACCGGCTTTTGCAAGGCATGTGAGGACTTCGTCAAGACGTTGTAGATGCTGCGAGAACGTGGATGAAAACACTACTATGTCATCGAGATAGCATAGACATGTTTTCCATTTCAAACCACGCAATACGCCATCTATCATGCGTTCGAAGGTGGCGGGTGCATTACAGAGTCCAAAAGGCATCACATTGAACTCGTACAACCCATCTGGCGTTGAAAAGGCGGTCTTCTCTTTATCAGACTTCGACATTGGTATCTGCCAGTAGCCTGACCTAAGGTCGAGGCTGGAAAAATAGCCTGTGCCCTGTAATGAATCCAGTGCATCGTCGATCTGAGGGAGGGGATAAACATCCTTGCGCGTTATTTTGTTTAGCGCACGGTAATCGACGCAGAAACGCACTGTCCCATCTTTCTTTTGAACGAGAACAACTGGGGATGACCAGGGACTCGAGGAAGGACGTATGATGTTGCGTCGTAGTATGTCTGAGACGTTTTCCTCGATGATCTTGCGTTCTGCCTGAGACACGCGATATGGACGCCGATGTACAATACGAGAGCCGTCAGTCTGGATGCTGTGAGTAGCAGTGGTAGTCATGCTTAGGGCGGGCGAGTTCACGTCAAATAGAAAACGGTGTCTATTTAACAGGGCGAGCAAATCTTCAGTTGGATCAGGTGTTAAGTCATTGCTTATTGTCGCCGACACAGGTGTGGCAGAGGCATTGAATGGCAATGATTGCGATTTCGGAACATCGTTGTGGTTGTTGTTCGGAAGAGTAACAATCGCAACAGGCTCACTGTCGACCGCGCAAGATACTGTTGAGCCACAGGGGAGCAGTACACACTCGGGCGTTTGATTTATGGCCGTTAGGTACGTAGACCCATCGAAGAAGCGAATAAGCCCCAGTGTGATCACAATGCCCCTACGTAGGGTATGACTGTAAGGGAAAGATAGCACGTCGCCATCCACAATGTCGGTGCAATTAACACTTATAATTTCTTCGATGTATGGCCGAAGTACATAATCTGACTTGGTGACAAGGCGGATGCGTCCATCTTGTTCAAGCGGAGAAGAGTCAGTGGCGTTTAGATGCAGGAGGCGCTGATGACATGATATGAAAGCGGACGCAGAAGACAAGAAATCCCACCCAAGAATGAGAGCGTGGGTGCACTCACGAAATAACGCGAAAACAATGTGATGACGAATGCCTTCTATGCAGACACGAATGGTACACTGTGCAAGTGGACGAATGAGAGCGTTGGTCGCCGCACGTAGAGGTGGGCCGCCATAAGGTGTGGTTACTTTTCGAAGGCGGGAACAAAAATCAGCACGAATAATTGAAACGGCAGCGCCAGTGTCTACAAGCGCCTCAACACGTACACCTTCTACAAACACTACTATCAAATTCGATGGCCGCTCTGGAGGAATTGTTAGCTGTCCAAGGGATGCAGTTTCCCCTCCTAAAACTGCATTGGGGAGTTTTCCGCGTGGGCGTTCGTGGAATGGGAGGCGGGCCGTAGAGGCGACACTGAACGATGATCTGGCGAAGGCGACCTGCGGCGAGACATACGGGAATTCCCAGGCATGTCTGTGTGGTAAGTAGGTGACGGTGAACGGTAATAGGACGATTGGGAGGTTGGTCGTAAGTAGTTTATGGTCGGACGGAAGCTTCGATGTTCTTCGGGAGCGTAGCCGCGTTGCTCGTCTTGTTGGCGCCTTCGACAAAACCAAGCGATATGTCCTCGATAGCCGCAGTAGTAACAGATTGGTCGAGGTGGGCGCTGAGGTGCGTAGTAAGGTGGTGCACGCACTGGCGGTGATAACGAAGCCACAGGCGTATGGTCTGCTGTTGTAGGCACAGAAACAGTGGGTGCGGCAGACAGCGCGGCAACTTCGGCGTACGTGCGCGTCTGGCGCACGCAGGGACTGTTGGAACACGTCGCACGCGATGCGGAGGCGATCTCTTGTTTAATCAGGTCTCGCAAGCTATCTTTTTCAGGAGGTAAAGTAACTTCTGCAGCACAGAAAGAGCAGCGCCCGTGCAGCTCTTCACGAACGATGTCGCGAATAAGCGCACGCAAGTCGAGGGGTGCAGGCAAACGAACGTCGGTGGCATCGTAGCAAAGGCGAAGAGACTGAAGCTCGTCAAGTCGCTGACAGATGGTTATCACGTCCTGTGTGGTGGCAGGATTTTGCATGGCGAGGGCGTTAAAGGCGACGGTGTTAATGCCTTTAATAATGTGGCGTATTTGGTCGTTTTGAGACATGCCGGTGTTAACGCGCTTGCACAGTGCAAGGACATCCTCAATATAAGAGATGTAAGATTCACCCGGGAGCTGCGTGCGTTGAGCGAGTTTCTTCTTTGCTGCCTCAGTGCGAACTGCAGGGGCACCAAATACCTGACGAATTTGCTGCTCGAAAGTGTCCCAGTCGGGAAGATCCGGGTGGTGGTTCCAGAACCAAGTCTTCGCTACATCGGACAAGTAAAATGGGACGCTGCGCAACTTCTGTGGATTGTCCCACCTGTTCAAATCGCTGACGAGGTCGTAGTTCTTGATCCAGTCTTCGACATCATCGCCTCGGAGACCGGAAAACACAGGTGGATCACGCAGGCGAGTGTTGTTGGGCGGAGCGGGTTGCGGTGGCTGCAGTAACCCGGCGACGTTGGATGGGCCAGGGTTTTCTTGGGCCGCCATGTCAGGGGGTTGTATGCGACGACCCGAGCGGAGCTCCAGCGAGAACAGGCGAGAGAACTTGAGGGAACGAAAAGCACAGTCCACCACTTGTGAAAAACCGGTTTATTCGGCCAGGCTCGAGCTCAATCACGCTGGTGATGATATTCTTAGATGAAGAAGATGTATAGGTGATGATCATTACAAAGAGAATAAAGAGTCATTCGCTTGTCGCGCTCACAATATATATATATATATATATATATATATAAATATATATATATATATATATATATATAAATATATATATATATATATATATATATATATATATATATATATATATATATATATATATATATATACGTAAAGATACGGTGCCTAGCAGCGACGCCCACGTCAGCTTGGATGCTGGCGGCAAATTCCAGCTGAGAGTCTCTATATGTTTGCTATCGCAATAAAAAACTCAAACAAAAACGACAAAGTCACAGGAAAATTCGAGCCTGGTTTTACTGCATTGCAGCCCAATATTTTACAGCTGAGTCCCGTGGGTGTTTGGGACTCGTGAAAAAACATGCCTAGGCCGGCTTGATGACCGTAAAGGAATCGCGTTAGTAGGACTAATAAAGTGTTTCAGAAAAGCAAAAGAACAATGTGAAAAACGTAACAAGTGGGTCGTCCATCGCTCTAACTACGAAAGCTCGTTCTTCACATAGAGTTGTGAGAAACTATGGTTCATCACCTATCAACTGTGGCACATACTCACTTCAGGCGTAATAATTTATCGTCGTCATCCACTGCACAAAAAACAAAAATTGCACAGAATTCATTGCTAGTGTTTAGCGAATACTACGCCTCTTCGAAAAATGAAGAATAGCATAGTGAATGACGGCCTACCAGACAAAAACTACAAATATTTAAGGCGTAGTGGGTACCCAGCAAGTGTGCTCCTAGCACTTACCGAAACAGTGTTTAGATAAGGCTCTGAAAGGCCGCTCTTCCAGCTTTCGGTGTGATTGCTGCCCGTTCCGAGCAGGCCTGGCCATTTCAACTTTGTTAGACCCCAGATCATGAAACATAAACACGCTTGACAATATAGATGACGTTGTATTCCAAGTAGCCGGCACAGACTTGTTTAGCAGCTAAGCAAAGTACCCTTTATTGCAGCCAGCACCGAAGCTTTATTGAGAACGTCCACCGGTGATGGCAGCATTTGTCGCATCGAACGATGGTCGCATCTTAGCTTAGCACATTCTGGACACAGGACTTTAACGAAAATCAAATGTATTGCATGAATAAATGAAAGCCAATGTATATGTTACCTGCATTGTTGATTGGTCTGCTATACTCATTGCAGCCTTCATCATTCTCGATTCCCGGAAGTCCTTTAGCTGGACCATTGTCTGCAAGTATTCTATTTTATCTCAACTGGAAATTTAATCTGACATTAAAAGCTTTCACTAGCTCCACCTCCGATATAAAGCTTTCGCTTTCAGGAAGTAAACTTGAATGGTACCAAAAAGAAGAAAGAATACAAATTTCTACTAAATTACTAAGCATGACTCCCTAAACCTCATTGCCTTCATTGCTGATTGTTGTACTACCTTTGTTGCAGCCTTTGTCACACTCAAATCTTGGAAGTCCTTTAGCTGGTCCAAGTCAGGCAAGTGTATTATTCTAACTGATCCTGGAATTTACCTTCGTATTTAAAGTTATCAGTAGCTCAACCTGAGATCTAAAGCTTTCACCTTCAAGAAGTATTCTTCAACGCTACATAATAGTAACAATACTAAATGCTACCAAACGGCAGGACATGATTCTATGAATGCTATGTCTTCTATGTTGATTGCACGCTACCCTTTTTGCAGCCTAGTTCACCTTCAAGTCATCGAGGTCCTTCACGCAATCTCAGTAGGGCAATTGTTTCATTTTAACTGAACCTGGATTTTCACATGGCATTTAAAGATTTTACTAACTCAACTTGAGATCTAGAAATTTCACTTTTATCAAGTAAACTTCAATGCTCCATAGAAGGAAAGGTACAAAATGCTACAAAACGACTGAAGTTGACTCCCTAAATGCTATTCCTTCATTCTTGATCGCGATTATACCATCTTTCCAGCCTGGGTCACCCTCCAGCCCCTCAAGTCCTTTACCTGGTCCTAGTCAGGCAAGTGCTTTACTCTAACTCAACCTGGAATTTTATCTGGGCATTTAAACTTTTACTAGCTCAACCTCAGATATAAAGTGTTTATCTTCAGGAAGTAATCAAAGCACTACAGCAAAAAATGATGGCAATTGCTACTGAATTACCAAGTAATACTCCCTGAACTTTACAAGTTGATCACTCCCTATTGCGAAAAACAGCGTCTCCAGCGTAACGCCAGTACGTTTTTTGGCACTGGTAGACGCTTAAGACACTGGTACACGCTTGTACTCACTGGCACTTCGCTGGGCGCACTGGGAAAAAACTGTGTCGCACTGGTAGGGGCGCTACCTTAATCGCTGCGATGCTGGTGCACACTGCGAAGCGCTGGAAGCGTTGGAATTTTCACTGGCAAGCGCTGGTGAATACTGGAGCACGCACTCTTTCTACCAGGACATCGTGCACATTATTGTAGCGTGTGCCGTGGTATGTGTCGGTGTCGTTCAATATAGAACGCTTGATTCAACGGCACGGAGAGATGCTACCCTCACAGATAAAAAAACAAACAAGGGACATCAGCTAGAATTAGCAAAAAGGAAACCGGGTGGGGCAATTGCCTGTCAATTATGCAAGGCTAGATCCACCGGCTACCTACAACATCCTTAACCTTAACTTCAAGCATCGAAACTCAGCTGCTTCGAGAGCGGCCTTACCCAGTGCCCCGTCCCAGCGAGGTCTATCGTGTCGGCCGCGTCAGTGTACATGCTGCCGGCGCTTTTTACTATAGGTAGGCACACTTATAAAATGTTAGAATAACTTTACAGTACAGTATGAACATCCCTGAGCCCAAATCAACCATTTCACCACGTGTGCGGTGCCCACACAAGGAGCAGCGACGATCGATGTGTCGTGCTTTCAGCAACGCAGGCTGTCACCGGAAACTTTTTCTAAGCGCAGGAGCCGGTACTTCTCTGACTCCTATGTAAGAACATGCAATTTTGAGTTGGTAATTTGGTACGCCTCAGTGAACTAACACACTGACATACTTTTTCAGCGGATTGCGTAAGTGATTTTTTTGGCAGTTTCTTAGTTAAAAGTATCGATATAACTGCAAATATGTAGTTAGGCACGTGGGATGTGTACTGCTACATCAATGCCAGCGCGAAAAAAATACTCAATATTCAATCGTGTGCGCGAATACCTAACGAAAAACACATTTTAAATCATCTGTGCATGTTGACCAATAGCAATTGCAAGAACTGACTATCAAAAAAAAAAAAGAACTATCGGCAGCAACAGCCGATAATCTGTGGCTGCTCCTCCAGTCAATTTGAGATTTTTCAGAGTTAAGATGTGGATGCTTCAAAAAACTTTGCGCTCTTGCTAATATCCGCACGTCATTCGGTGCCCGGAAGGCGTTCGTTATTGTCGAATAAAGACGCAATTGTTATTGGGAAAGAAATATGGCGTCAATCTTGACTTTGTGACTTGTATACATGAAGTCGAACGGTGCGTTTTCTGGATAAATAGTCATTTTACAACCCACCATGCACGTTCTTGCATGGCGTAGTGGGTAGGGGGCTCAGTTCGTGATCAGAAGGAGGCAAGTGCAATTCGCTGGTATAGGACTGGTTGGAAGCATTCGCTGGTATAGGACTGCAGGAGGTGCTGCACCCGGAGCGTTCATTTTGCTTCCTGGCTACCAGGATTCGACGCCCGCATCTGGAACCACGACCGTTCCTGCAGTAGCTGGTGCCGCGCTCAACCTACTGGGGTGTTCTTGGCTGAGGATTGAGTGGTTTTAAATTTCTGTCTTAGAGTCCGACTCTAGTTTGTTCTGAGTCTAACCATATCTGTAGTGCTCATGTCGACTACTTCTCCTGGCCAGGCGCGATCCGCCTGGTCAGCGTCCTTGCCGTCTAATGAATTACCACTAGACTCCTTTTTCCGCAGTGGTATCGACAGCATTCCCGTAGCACTGGTACCTACAAATGGAGGCTTCATCAGACTTTCAAACCCTCAGGTGGTTCAAAAGGAACTCAAGACAACTTCAAATCATTTCCAGACCATCACAGATGTGCGCCCATTTGGGCGAGGAGGTATCGTGTGTAGGTCGCCTGATCAGACCTGCGTGCAGGATCTTCTCAAATGCACCTCCTTTGCTGCTACCCCGGTGAGTGCTTTCATTCCGCCTCACCTTGCATGTACCAAAGGCCTTGTACGGGGAGTCGACTCCAAGCTGAGTCCAGCTGAGACCCTAGACAGGCTCTCTGGAGCAGGCGTAATTTCAATTTACCGGTGTAATCGCCTAGTCGACAACCAGAGGGTACCAACCGAATCTGTTATCGCGACATTTGTGGGCACAAAATGCCCATCAGAAATAAAATTATGGCCACTGATCTTCCGAGTAGAACCCCTCGCTTCTCGTCCGATTCAGTGCAAGAACTGCTGGAGATTCGGCCACAGTGCGGGAGGATGTAAATCTAACGTTCGTTGTCGCACCTGTGGAGAGAGTCATCCTTCAAGCAATTGTACTGCAACAGTGGAAAAGTGTTGTCTCTGTGGGGGCAGTCACTGCGCCGACAACTCTGACTGTTCCGCTCGTTCCCGGGAGGTTCAAATCCTGGAAGTTATTGACCGCCGCCGCTGTTCACGAAGGGAAGCCATTGACATAGTTAGAGACAGGGCTTTTGGATACTCTGGTATAACAGCGCGCTGCACTTCCAGTATGGACTCAACCCTATCGCAGGCTATTGAAACTGCTGTGGAAAAGGCAGTGAGTAAGGCAATGGATAAACTAATATCTAACCTTTCCGACTGTTTAGTGCAAATTCTTTCAAGCCAGATTGGACAAACAGTACAGACTGGTACAGAACCTGCAGTATTACACATTACTAGTGACGCCACACAGCTACGCAATGTAGTGATGGACGAACTTTCTGCATCTGCAGGCAAGGCTAAGCAGCCAGGAACACAGGTGCACTTGGACCGACATTCGCCTCGGCCGAGTACAAGTACTGATACAGATATGGAACTCGATATAAGAACTAATAAACGTACCAGATCCCCTATCTTCACCGATCTCAAGTCCAAATCTAAACGGAATGAATCAGCTATTTCGCGTGAAGATGCTAACAAGGGTGCGACATGCGCCTCTGCGGTGCGCTCAACACCATAGGTCAGTTGAGGGTACTGCAGTGGAACTGCCGTTCTATATTCTCAGCCTCAACCGACTTACATTACTTTTGCAATAATTTTAATCTTGATATTATAATTCTCCAAGAAACTTGGCTTACACCAGATAAAAATTTCCATCTTGCAGGTTTTCGTTCTTTTCGATTAGATCGCCCATCACGTGGTGGTGGTTTAATGATCCTTGTATCAAGTAAATTATGCCATAAAGCGAAAATTTCTTTCAGAATGTTAGACTTCGATTGCGAATTATCAGCATTAGACTTGTGTCTCCCCGGATACCACCCTTTTTCAATCGTAAATTGCTACTTCCCCTCCGGTGTGCAAAGCACGCGTTATCTTGACAGCGTTTTGGTAGCATGTAGAAAGGAAATTGTACTCACAGGAGACTTTAATTCACACCATTTGTCTTGGGGTATAAGGACAGATTCTTGTGGTAGGCGACTGTGGGAATGGACTATTGATCACAACCTCTCCTGTCTGAATAAAGGTCATGTAACATTTGTCCGAGGACAAACTAGCTCAGTATTGGATTTAACGTTTTGCTCCAATTCAATCAAGATTTTGTCATGGGCTGTTCGGGATTCGGCAACTAACAGTGACCATCTTCCTGTAGTTTTTGACATTACTTGTCCAACAATAACTTTAGATCAGCCAAAACGCACATACATCAACCAAAGCAAATTTCAAGCCTGCCTCCGTTCTGCCATTTCCAAGCTTGGAAATGCCAGTACTAAGGAGATTGCATCTACGATAGGTTCAATTCTGGAGGGATCTAGAAAAAATTCTGAATTTTCTATTCCATCCAATAAACGATCCTCCTCTCGTTGGTGGAACGATGAGTGTACGCGCGATTATAGAAGACGAAAAGCCGCTTGGAAAAAACTTCTTCTTAATCAGAGCCCAACAAACTGGAAAGACTATCAATTCCTTGCTGGCGTATTTAAGCGTACAGTGAACCGCGCGAAAGAAGAATACGAGAGTAGACATTTTGATTATCTTTCTAAATCAAAGAATAAGCGTGCTTTGTTCGCTTATCTTCGGACAAGAAAAGTACTACCAGCACCTTTAACGTTGCAGTCATGTGTCTTGACGCCGGTAGAAATGAACACTTCTCTAGAAGACATAGCGCAAGGTTTAGAACGCCGCTTCACTGCGAATTTTTCGGCTATTCAGTCCGTTCTGGTAAACTTGCAAGAATTTCCAGAAGTTTCTTTAGCTGAATTGAATCAGACAGTATTATGCTTACCGAGGACGGCTCCCGGACCAGATGGGATTACGAACTCTATGTTGAAATGTTTACTCCAGGAATCGCCTAATCTTTTGCTAGAACTAGTGAATTACTCTTTGGGGAATGCATGGATACCTCCAGAATGGAAACTTGCCAAAATTGTATTGTTGCTAAAAAATGAAAATGATGCATACACGTTGGATAACATAAGGCCGATCGCACTGACATCAAACTTAGTGAAATTGGTTGAGAGAATCATCAATATACGAATTAATGAACTTATTACCATGAGGTCTATTCTAAGTCCCTATCAAATTGGGTTCAGGGCTGGTTGTTCAATTTGGGATGCCCACGTTGACTTAGAAAGTAGGCTTCAATTAGCTCGGCTACATAAAAAATATGCTGCTTTAGTTACCTTAGACATCGCTAAAGCATATGATACCGTGGAGCACTGTATTTTGATAGATCGATTAGAATACCTTGATTTTCCATCATACATAGTAGCGTGGGTTCACAATTTTCTCGCAGACAGGAAATTTTATTGTTTTAAAGATGGGTTTTCATCATCTACTCATACCCAAACGAGGGGAGTACCGCAAGGCTCGGTGCTTTCCCCGGTGCTATTTAATTTACTAATGAGCACCATCCCACTTAAAAAGGATATAACAACTTATGTTTATGCAGACGATATCGCATTTTTTGCAATGGCAGATAACATTCAGACCTTATATGAACGGCTGCAGACTTACCTTAATATATTGGAGAGCTGGCTCGATGGCAACAGCTTTTTACTTAATCCAAGTAAATGTGCCCTCCTTGTTTTCCCGCTGCAATACCCTGTGAACATCTCTCTGTCTTACCATCATGAGGATATACCACAGGTGGAATCTGTTAAATACCTTGGAGTAATTTATCACACGTCGCTCAACTGGCGATCTCATATCGAATATATCGCCGGAAAAGGTGTGCGGGCCATTGGCATATTACGTAGGCTAAGTAACTACCGCATAGGTATGAGAAGAGACACATTATTAATGATATATCGCATGTATGTTCGTCCCATTTTGGAATTTGGTTGTGTGCTTTTCTCTGGAGTTCCAGCTTACAAGTTGCGGCCTCTAATTCTTCTGGAAAGAGAAGCTTTACGCTTATGCCTTGGCCTTCCTAAAACAGTCGCCAACAATGTGTTATATCTCGAATCGAGGGTCCCTCCGCTTTCTTGTCGAATTCGCCTTCTGACTGTTCAGACATTCTTAAGAATTTATGAATCACCATTACGACATTCAGAAACAGCCTTTATTTCCACCCCGGAATCATTTTTTGCTGCCAGATGGCCGCGATTTCACACGCCACAAATTATATTTGTGCAAAATTTACTGGAGCCTCTAAACGTACGTATATGCGACATCATGCCGAGTCGTTATAATTCAGCCCCGGTAGAAATTCAATTCGACGACATTTTTCCTAATAATGCCAAATTACTTCCCCATAATATTTTGGATGGTTTACTCCAAGATCACCTGCGCCGTATTACAACGAACGTTATTATTGCTACAGACGCATCGCAATACGACGAAAAGTCAGGGGTTGGTATTTTCAGCCCTATTTTAAATTGGATTTATTCCCTTCGACTACCCGATTTCATACCCGTTTTTGTGGCTGAGTTTCTGGCAGTAGTGCTCGCCTTACGCAAGTTAGATACAGCAATTACATCAGCTGTCATAATAACAGATTCCCTATCTCTTTGTGCGGCACTTTCTGTTGGTGCTGATAATCACGTAACAAAGGCGTTCCGTGCATTAGTACCTGCGCATTTAAGAAAAGTGCGATTAGTTTGGGTGCCTGGACATAAAGGTTTGTTTCTTAATGAAATAGCAGATTCCTTAGCTAAGTCGTCAATCAGCGAACCAATTCTACCGCTCTGTCCATCATCCGCTTATGTAACTGCTGCTCGATTCCGCAGACGTACGCTTATGCAAGTCTTTAAAGGTTCAGCACTAACAAACTCTACAGAATATCGCCATTTATTATATCCCTGGCGAAGAGACTTTTGCCGCACTCGAAAACAAGAAGTAGCTATCACAAGGCTGCGTTGCCGGGTACCAAATCTAAATTTCTATAAACACAGGTCTGCTCAGGCACCTTCGCCACTGTGTGCATTCTGTGATGAACTGGAAACAATAGACCATTTCTTTTTGACCTGCAGGCGGTTTAACACATTACGAAAAACCCTATTAGAAATACCTTTGCGTGGCATTGGTATGGACTTATCTCTGCCTGTCATTTTGTCTTTTGGAGCTTCCATTTCTGGTTTCTGTAATGGCACAGTATGCGCGGCCGTCCGGGACTATATTGATGAAACTAATAGGTTGACTAATTAACCAGTTTCATTATCTTCACATGTTCACCTAATTATATACGTATAAAATCAGACTAATGCTCTATTCTAAGAATAAATTTGTTTATGTAAATATTTCTATGCATTACATTAAGCACCACACTTGCCTATAGGCTATCGGTAATCTTTCTGTTATACCTCCATCATTCTAAATCTGAACAGTAAATTTTAAAGCCACTCGATTCTTGGCCAATCCCCCACAGTGGGTATGCGCCACTAACGATAGGAGAACAACAACAACAACAACAACAACAACAACAACAAATCCCGTCAGAAAAGTTTTATTTTTAGTTTCTTATTTTTTAACGCGAATGCGCGCTATTTTGCTTATATATTTATTTATTTATGGCAAATGGGCAAGCCCGTTTTAGCCCTGTGTAGCAATTTTGCGCAGAGTACCGGGACGCTAACGCTCCAGCGTCCCAGTACCTGCGCTGGGAGGTGCTGGTACCAGTGCCATACTGGGCGCATAATCAGGCTTGGCGCTGGCCGCCGGTACCCAGTGGAGCTGGTTTTGCAATAGGGTTATGGCATCGCTGAGTCATACGACGAAATGGTCTTTAACAAGTCAACTACACGTACTGAAATACACATGTTTTAATTTTTTAGTATAATTGCTAAACACTTCCAGCTCTTACGTTGTGTTGATGAATGTTGCCTGCCTATGCACTGTAGTGAAGTTTTGGTGCAACCTGGTTCCGGGGGCAGTTCGGATAGAAGGATGACGCGCTAAAACCGCTCTACAAGGATTTACCAGCCAGCCTCCACTGCTGCGCTGTAAATATTGTATATAGTGTCGTGCAACTATCGTAAATGCATAATCACACTTCTTGCTTAACGTTTTATTGATATTGTCACGGGGTTGTGACGTGGCAAAAAAGAGGAAACTTCGGGTTGGGATTTAACTGTTTATTTGGGCGAACCTGTGCCCGGTAAAGGGAAAGTCTAATTACAGCAGCAGTCTTGCACAGATAGCAGTCTCGGACTGATAGCGGTGAACGCCGCGTCGGCCTTCGATCATCAAGTGACAAGCGGCGAAGCGCGTCGGCATTTATACCCTTGCCGTCGAATGTTCTAGCGTTATCGCTGGTGGTGGCGTAGGTTCCAGAACAATCTGTACCGTTCGCACAGTGGGCGTGATCTTATCGAAATGATCTACTACAGTCCGGAACCTTCTCGAAACCTGCAGGCGCGGTTTGCGCCGAGAATCGTGTGGTGTTTCGGAACGATAACAAAAACTTGTGAAATGGAACGTGGCATTGCCCCCCTCTGAAAAAAGGCATCGTCCCGATGCTTTAACTAAAGATGAAGGTACAATAATAATGCAAGAAAGTACAATGAATAAAAAACAATACAACAATAATACAAGAAACACTGTTTCAGTTTGTTAACGTGCATGAAACGGCTTGAGGCGCGCGACATGGACGACTTCAGGTCGCGATCGGCGTCGTTGGGAGTTCGTGATGCCGTCGGGGACAACCTCGTAATCAAGTGGTCCGAGACGTCGAACCACCTTGTACGGTCCGAAGTACCGTCGCAGAAGCTTTTCACTTAGTCTACGTCGGCGTATCGGCGTCCACACCCAAACACGTTCACCGGGCTGGTATTCCACGAAGCGTCGTCGAGTGTTGTAACGGTGGCTGTCGGTCGTCTGTTGATTCTTGATACGGAGACGCGCAAGTTTTCGGGCTTCTTCGGCGCGTTGAAGGTACTCGCTCACATCGAGGTTTTCTTCGTCGGTGACGTTGGGTAACATGGCATCGAGCGTCGTTGCCGGGCTCCTTCCGTAGACCAATTTGTATGGAGATATCTGCGTCGTCTCCTGCACCGCCGTGTTGTATGCGAAGGTCACATACGGAAGAATGGCGTCCCACGTCTTGTGTTCGACATCGACGTACATTGACAGCATGTCGGCGATCGTCTTGTTAAGCCGCTCGGTGAGGCCGTTGGTCTGTGGGTGGTACGCTGTCGTCCGGCGGTGGTTTGTTTGGCTGTATGCCAAGATCGCTTGAGTTAAGTCGGAAGTGAATGCCGTTCCTCTGTCGGTGATAAGGACCTCCGGGGCGCCGTGACGTAGGACGATATTTTCGACGAAGAACTTAGCTACCTCGGATGCACTGCCGTTTGGCAGGGCTTTTGTCTCGGCGTAGCGGGTGAGGTAGTCGGTAGCTACCACGATCCACTTGTTTCCGAAAGCCGACGTCGGGAACGGCCCCACTAGGTCCATACCAATCTGCTGGAAAGGTCGGCAAGGTGGATCAATTGGCTGCAGATGTCCCGATGGCCTTGTCGGCGGTGTCTTGCGTCGCTGAAAGTCCCGGTATGTCCTCACGTAACGAGTGACGTCGGTGGTAAGACGTGGCCAGTAGTACCTTTCTTGTATCCTCGCGAGCGTGCGGGAAACACCGAGGTGCCCTGCCGTCGGATCGTCATGCAGGGCCTGCAGGAGTTCTGGTCGCAGAGCTGAAGGCACCACAAGGAGGTACTTAGCTCGAAGTGGTGAAAAGTTTTTCTTTTGTAGAAGACCGTTTCGTAGAAAGAACGACGCAAGTGCGTGCTTGAATACCTGCGGGACTTCGGCGGTGCTGCCTTCGAGGTATTCTATGAGGGCTTTAAGTTCCGGGTTGGCCCGCTGTCGTTCAGCGAAGCCGTCGGTAGTTATCGTTCCCAAGAAGTAGTCGTCATCCGAGTCATCGGGTAGCGGTTGGTCGACAGGCGCACGAGAGAGACAGTCAGCGTCAGAGTGTTTTTTGCCGGACTTGTAAATGACAGTAATGTCATATTCTTGAAGTCTCAGGCTCCATCGTGCGAGGCGACCTGAAGGGTCCTTCAAGGTGGCTAGCCAACAGAAGGCGTGGTGGTCGCTCACAACTTTGAAGGGCCTGCCGTAGAGGTAGGGGCGAAATTTCGACGTAGCCCAGATGATGGCGAGGCACTCCTTTTCTGTTGTGGAATAATTTGCTTCTGCTTTGGATAGCGATCGGCTGGCGTAACTAATAACCCTTTGAAGTCCGTCAGCCCTCTGCACAAGAACGGCGCCAAGACCTACGCTGCTTGCGTCAGTATGTATTTCTGTCTCGGCGAATTCGTCGAAATGGGCAAGTAACGGAGGCGTCTGGAGGCGATGTTTAAGCTCCTGGAAAGCGTGTTCCTGTGGCGTTTCCCACTTGAACTCCGAGTCGGCCTTGGTAAGGTTAGTGAGAGGATCGGCGATGCGGGCGAAGTTTTTCACGAACCGCCTATATTAGGCGCACAGGCCCAGAAATTGGCACACGGCCTTCTTGTCAGTGGTCGGCGGGAAGTCGGCGATGGCGGCTGTTTTCCGTGGATCGGGACGAGCTCCAGACTTGCTCATAACGTGCCCCAGAAACAAGAGCTCCTCATACGCAAATCTGCACTTTCCTGGCTTCAGCGTGAGTCCGGACGTCTTGATGGTTTGAAGTACAGCTTCAAGGCACAGAAGATGCTCGTCGAAACTCGAGGAAAACACGACGACGTCGTCCAAGTACACAAAACAAGTCTGCCACTTCAATCCTGCCAGTACTGTATCCATAACGCGTTGAAAAGTTGCGGGCGCTGAGCATAGGCCGAAGGGCGTCACCTTAAACTCGAAGAGGCCGTCCGGTGTTATAAACGCCGTCTTCTCTCGGTCTCTTTCGTGGACTTCGATTTGCCAATAGCCAGTCTTGAGGCCCATTGACGAGAAGTACTTGGCGTTATGGAGCCGATCAAGTGCGTCGTCTATTCGTGGGAGAGGATACACGTCCTTTCTTGTGATTTTGTTCAGGCGGCGATAATCGACGCAGAAACGTAGGGTCCCATCTCTTTTCTTCACTAACACCACGGGGGATGCCCACGGACTCTTGGACGGCTGGATAATGTCATCTCGCAGCATTTCATCAACTTGTCTCTTCATTGCCTCACGTTCTCGCGTCGAAACCCTGTATGGACTCTGACGGAGTAGTCGGGCATTTTCTTCGGTTATGATTTGATGTTTCGTGATTGGGGTCTGCCGAATTTTCGATGACGACGAAAAGCAATCTTCGTATTGCAGGAGCAGGGCCTTGAGCTGTTCTTTCTTATCGTTCGGAAACCTGGGATTGACGTCGAAAGCTATGGGAGGGGCTTGGTTCCTCTGAGCAGGTTCCGCAGAATCGGCGAGGGCGAAAGCACTGGTGGCTTCGACAATTTCTTCGATGTATGCGACCGTTGTTCCTTTGTTCACATGTTTGTACTCATTGCTGAAATTCGTGAGCATAACCGTTGCTTTGCCTCCCCGCAGCTCTGCAATTCCTCTTGCGACGCAAATATTTCGGGTGACCAACAGATACTGACTGCCTTCAACGACGCATTCCAAGTCAGGTGATTTAGGAGCGCCGACTGAAATAATGCACCTCCACCAGATGTCACGTGGTCGTGACGTGGCCAAAGACAGGAAACTTCGTGTTGGGATTTAACTGTTTATTTGGGCGAACCTGTGCCCGGTAAAGGGAAAGTCTAATTACAGCAGCAGTCTTGCACAGATAGCAGTCTCGGACTGATAGCGGTGAACGCAGCGTCGGCCTTCGATCAACAACTGACAAGCGGCGAAGCGCGTCGGCATTTATACCCTTGCCGTCGAATGTTCTAGCGTTATCGCTGGCGGTGGCGTAGGTTCCAGAACAATCTGTACTGTTCGCACAGTGGGCGTAATCTTATCGAAATGATCTACTACAGTCCGGAACCTTCTCGAAACCTGCAGGCGCGGTTTGCGCCGAGAATCGTGTGGTGTTTCGGAACGATAACAAAAACTTGTGAAATGGAACGTGGCAATATTAACATTGATTTTTGCACAGACGTTTGCGAATATTTTTCGTCCCTGACTGCCAAGCTGCTATTTTTACAGCCCCGGTTACCCTCAACTCCCGGAAGTCCTTTACCTGGTCTAAGTCAGGTAAGTATTTTTTTTTACTAATACAAAGTGCTTTACTTCATACGTTCGAAAAGAAGTAGCGCATTAGGTCAACCTGGTGTTGGATACAAACCGCACCTACAATATTTCGAGGACGCTTCAGCTACATCTTTGAGGTATGAGGCCAAGTAAAAAAAGCAATTTTTTTCAAAATGACGTTTTTTCAGTTTTTTCCTATGATAGATGCACAATTTATTGCCCATAATATTGCTGTCTAAAGCTATAGTCTACGCAGTTTCAACATATACAAGGAAAAATGCTAGACCATCCATGAACTGCCAAACCAAAACTGAAAGTGTCAGTAGGATTAGTTCAATAAGTATTAGTATGTTGCCTGTTTAGCAATCATATCAAGTGAGAAGATGTCATTATGCTCCAACATCATTGTCAATACAACGTATTGTGAATGAAGGTAATTATCTGCTCACTAGGTGAGTTGTAAAGTGGTGCATGTGTTGTTCACGTTCACGGACATGTAAGTCAGCCTGTAAACGATGGAATTTTGTTTGTTGACCGATGCCCGTAGTTTCAATGATGACAACACAAGCACATATGACATTTTTATTGAAAAGAAGAGACGCCTTATCAACGAGACCGTGGATAAAATATATTTCACACCAGCAGCAGCGGCGTGACCGGTATTTAGCCAACGAGCGGAGACACCCTTCGTCCAGTTTGTCAGGCACACAGGAGCATCGTCCAACAAAATATCAACGTGCATGTAGCATAGTCTCTGGAGGCAGAAGCGCCGTCTCTGCACATCTAGTAACAATGTCAGCGGGTGAGTGGCAAGGCTTCAAGCGTGCCACATGTACAATATCAGTGGTCAGTGGCGCAATTGAAGGCGGTGAGGCAGCAGGGGCCAGTTGTAGGGGCCAGGCTCGATTCCAATTCGCTCAATAATATTTCTACATGCATGTTGACATTTTATGGCACTTTGTTTCTATTTTAGAAGGTTCTTGAAATATTTTGCAACAATCGCTCGACCACTCACCGACCTTCTGAAGGAAGACGTGAGTTCTACGTGGGGTTCCGCTCAAGCTGCCGCTTTTTTTCACCTCATCACACTTCTGACGACTCTACCTATATTGGCCCACTTTGACTTGTCTGCTCCGACAGAAGTCCGAACCGATGCGAGTGGTCACGGGATTGGAGCCATCCTAGTCCAACGATGATGATGATTGCGATGTTCCTCTAGCATTGGTGGACTCGTCCACAGAAAGGAATCGTCCGCGAACCGGGTGGCAGGATCTTTTGTTTAGTTCGTTTTGTATTTCAAAGCATCCAATTGAGTTTCAGTAAGACACAAAACAAATCGTAAATGTTGTATGAAAATGGTACACGAGCTAGTGATCCGGCAGAAATAATATTATCAATAGACTAACAAGGCAATCTTTTTGTTTCCATTATGTACCTACACACAGCAGAGCAAACCTCCCTGTGGCTATAACTTGAAGTAATCTCTCAAAAGATAAAATTACCGCCAAGCCAGCGGAGGCAACCCGTCGTACTCTTTTCAGACACACACGCGCATCGTCCCACAAAATGTAAACATGCATGTAACAATAATAATAAGCGAATTGAGATAGAGCCTGGCCCCTATACTGAAAAAGTGTGCCTTCATGAACGATCAGCACCGCAGCGCAAGAGCGCCGCATCACGTCACTGATGCTGCAAAACAGCGAACTGGGCTGTGATGAGGAACACAGACGATCAAAGAAGAAGTACACAGTACGAGCGCTCGTGCTGTGTGCATGTTGTTTGAACTTTGTGTATGTTTTTCGGCGCTCCAAGTTTGCTGAACGAACATAAACAACCAACTAGTCCACCTATGTATCCTGCTGGAAAACAGGCCGAAAAAAAATGAAAGCTAGTGCTATAAAAAAGGCACAAAGGAGTGAAGTCTACGATAAAGCTGGGGATCAATATTGAGCATTGCAGCCCTCCAGACTGTCTTGTGTGTGCACTGCACTTGTTTCAAATTTTTTTGTTGATTTCTTCAAAATTTTTATTTCTGGTCTTTTTTACGCGAACAGTCATATATCTTTGCTAATTAACATTTTCATAAACATTACCACACATTTTCATCACATTTTTAGGCGTGCAACTAAACACAACAAAATCATCCCAAAAGACGTATTAAGGCTGCCAGTTATAGGAAGTTGGCCCAGTGCTTGTGCATTTTTGGTTATTTAATTACTGTGTTCTCACTATTCATCAGATCTGATTTGTTGCCCCGCCGCGGTTGTCTAGTGGCTAATGTACTCGGCTGCCGACCCGCAGGTCGCGGGTTCGATTCCCGGCTGCGGCGGCTGCATTTCCGATGGAGGCGGATATGTTGTAGGCCCGTGTACTCAGATTTGTGTGCACGTTAAAGAACCCCAGGTGGTCACAATTTCCGGAGCCCTCCACTACGGCGTCTCTCATAATCAAATGGTGGTTTTGGGACGTTAAACCCCACAAATCAATCAATCAGATCTCATTTGTTTTCGTTCATTGCACAGACCAACGCTTCTTGTATACGCCTGCAAAGCTATGATTTTTTAACAGGTATAACTTGAGTTAGGACTGTTGAAGCAAGGCATACTTTTGAATAAATTACAGTTATGAAAATGAGACAATAATAGGACTTGCTTTATAACCGTCACATGTGCCTAAAACAAGTGGTTTACACTATAGAATATTATATGTTTGTTAAATATTGCTTTTCAACACTATTGTTGGTCACTTGGCCGCATACCTTGAGAGCAGATAGCGGAGCGGGATCAGAACTCGTGCACATATTCTTTTGAACTCTCACCCTGTTTGCGTTCTCGATGTATGCCCCGAACGTGCGGTCAGGAAATGAGCGATTGTGCGCGTAACATTCGCCCTTTTCAAGTATGACTGCATGGCTTTTGCAAACACAGTGTTTAGGTGCTCACTACGTAAAACTATTCATTTTGCAAATCAGCAAAGGACCGATACGAGTTTTTATGGCGACACGTGGGCCTACGCAGATTTGACTTTTTTTAGGCTTCTGCTGCTGATGACGATGATAAAACACCTCGGAGCACTTTGTAGAGGGTCGGCCTTCAGAAGAACCACTAGATACTTACTTCAGATTATATAAAGCCAGGCGCTATTTGTTGCTTTTGTCACACAATATGTGACGCTTTTAGGAAACTCCTTGTATTGTAAGTCATTTATATAGTAACATTTCCAAACAAGTTCAAGAAATCATGCGGATGTCTTCATTATGCAGCACCTGGACTTGATGGGCTTGTTCATAAGAAGAAAATGCCACTTTCGCCAACATTCTAAACATTTTTTAACAAAACGCACACCAAAACACCAATTGAAAGGACGTGGCTCAGCCGCAAAGATATTTTTGAATCTTGAAATGAGTTTCGCCTTGCAAAAAACAGAAACTATGGAAGAACGCTTCATCAGTTTTAAGGGTGCCATGCTTCTACGATACATTCCACAAAAACCTTTTAAAACACAAAATTATATATTTTTATTGTACTGTACATCTTCCTTTGCCCCCCAAAAGCAATGCTATGTCTGTTCAGATGCTCTTACTCATGGGCAGCACAGCTTACGGAAACCTCGTATATTAGGCATACTCGACCAATTCTATCATCATGGTTGCATTTTGTACATTTGTGTCTACATGTCAAAGATTTATGGACAGCCAGAATCGCAGCCGGGCTGGTATCTACTGATAAAAAGGCGGGAGAGAGAAGTGAGCTTGAAGGAAAGGTGTGGTGACAAGGAGGAGAGAAATCAAGAGGGTATAGAGAAAAGCTTTGCATAGAATTAGGAAAGGGATATATTGAAGTACAAAAAGAAAAAGAGAGATATTCACAGAAAGAGACAAAAAGATAGAAACGCAGACGAAGCAACGGGTACACACAACATAAGAGAGAAAGAAAGGAAAGAAATCGGAAGATTGGTATAGTAAGAAAGCCAATGAATTTTCAAAAATGTGAAGTGATGCCCACTGCACACTGGGCATTCTCTTTTCATGATGGCAAGAAGCAACAACGACACAGCATTGGCATCAATCATGTCAAGGACGCTTGTTGTGCAAAGCTAACATACGAGTAAATAGAAAGTGCCACCAACTTAGGTCTTCATATCGCAAATCTGAGTAGTCTCAATGAGGCGCTGTTCAACGATGCACAACTATGTTCAAGTATGCACAAGTGTCTCATTATTTGCAATCAACTAACCCCTGCTCTGGCCTTCCTCTATTAGGGGCTTGATGTTGCTCATACAGCATGTATGCGACACAGTTGTTTCAGAATGATCAGAGAGACCACAAAACCAATAATTCTTCAATTTATTGTTGACAGAACAAGAATCTAGAGAAATGTACAGAGCGTGTACCTGGCTACCTCTTCTTCTTCACCTCCAAGATCCGCCTCTATTCAGTTTTTTACATCCTCTCACCGACCGGATTCAACCAAAGTGGCCTTCTAGCGAATATAACAGCTGAACCGGCATCTCAACCAGTTTTCCTTTAGATGTCCGAAGCAAGAATGTTGTCACTTGTCCATGCTTGCCTGGAAAAATCTTTTTGACCGGGCAGATGTCCGCTGTGTTTTTTCGTTTCCCCAAGCAGAAGCACATATCCTTCTTGTATAGTGCTCTGAGCTTCTGTCTTGATGCTGGTGCACTTAAGCTCCCTCAGGTACTCCCTTTTGCCACTGGGCCACCCAGTCATCAGTGCCTGTTTTGTTGCGGTCCAGTAAATCAGAAAACTGTCTTGTCCAAGTGTGTTGTTCCTTTTCTCGTTAATTGCTCGCCCTGCTCCCATAACATCGACCTGTGTTATGGGTTAGGGCTTGTTAGAATGATCATACACAAGTATAAGTGAAAGGCCGGTTTTTAGTTGCTCATTTTGTACCAACACTACAGTCCATAGTTCACCTTATCCAAAAGTGATACTCCTATAGTTTTTTCCATATGTTCTAAAGGAGTGCGGGTTGACCACCTCTCATCTAAAGGCTCAGGAATGCCTGGTCTGCTAGGCTTGTTCTCTCGAATTTCTCATCTTTCGAACACGTTCGGCAATCGGTCACTAGTTTTTTGGTCACTAGCCTTGCGTCCTAAAAGTGCTTAAGCATCCTCGAGGTTTCTAAATGCTACAGTAAATGTAGCAAGCAGTACAATCTTGGTGCAAAAAAAAGAAGCTTTATTTTATTGGCCTTATTTATCAAAATTTTGCAATGAAATATAAGAGTGTAATGGGCGATTTGGTGTTATAGAAGTAGGTAGTTGGATGTATCGCTGGATACGTAGTTATTTGTCAATGCGATCCTTCTTTGTGAGCCCTGAAGACGGTTCAACCTCTGCACATTACAGCCACCGTGACGTCCCCCAGGGTGGCGTACTCAGCCCTGTGCTGTTCAATCTTACGTTATTTGCTGTCACTGAGCATCTGCCAAGTACGGTCAGGCTATCAATGTACGCAGATGATATCCGCGTTTGGGCATTGGCTGTAACACGCCTGCAGGTACGAGGGAGAATTCAAAAAGCTGACACTGAAACATTACGCTACCTCCGAAATCGAGGATTGGAAATTTCTTCCGGGAAATGCGCCCTCGTAGCTTTTACACGAAAGCATATGCAAAAGTACACTATAAGCATCAATGGTCAAACTGTACAATATGTTCGATCGCACAAGTTTTTGGGCGTCATAATTGACAGGAATCTATCATGGAGCGATCACGTTCCGTACATGAAGAAACAGTTATTGGACATCTGTAATATACTGAAGTTCTTGGCATGAAAGACTCGGGGAATGTCTCCCAGTGTAATGCTACAGCTGTACAGAGTACCCTTTTTGGGTTTCCTGCGGTACAGTTCACCGGCACTGACCAATGCAAGCAGAACAAGCCTTCGAACGCTACAGAGTGTTCAGTCCTAGGCATTCCGAGTTTGCCTCGGCTTGCCTCGTAGTGGGTCGACAATGGCTACAATAGCTATCGCCGGTGACCACTTCAACGCGACACATATCGACGTTGAGGCACTCAGAGCACATATAAGGCATATTGCTCGGACACCCTACCACCACCTAGCCTCTGTACCAGCAGGCAGACCACGTTCGTCATTTTGCCAAACGGTCACCACTAATCGCGATTCTTTGCCAACATGCTTCACACCCGCCGCCAGGCCTTCGACTCCTCCCTGGTGCCTGACTCAGGCTAACATCAGGTTAACTATACCTGTCATCCAGAAAAATGCAGGTATGTCGTCACCTGCTCTTAGACAGCTTGCTCTGCTCTTGTTATACGAGACGTATCAAGGCTGTATACACGTATACACCGACGGCCCTGTTTTACAAAATAGTTCAACGGCATCATTTGTTATGCCGATAAAACACACAAGAAAATTCAAGACCTCCCACCTTACCACATCAAAGGGAGCAGAGCTCACAGCTCTTTGTGCTGCTTTGCAATTCATCAGCGACCAAAAGCCACAAAAAGACAATTTTTAGTGACTCAAAGGCGGCACCGCAAAATCTTCTATCACCTTTACGCCACGGCCCGTACGAACAGCTGGTATTTGAGTTTGCAGAAAAGACTCACTAATTCATAGAGAAAGGACAAGAAATAGCCTTTCAATGGCTTCTAAATCATTGTGGAATAATTGGCGATGGACGGGTCGATCGAGCTGCCCGTTCTGCCCATACTGAAATTGACGTAATATCAAGTGCGCTTTCCAGAACTGACGCTGCACGGAAACTCCGAATGCTTGCTCGCAAGCGCACCACGTCACAATGGAACGAGTCACATTTCATCCATGCACGGTTAGGTACTTTGTACCCAACTCTCAGTCTTCAAATTTCTCCGGAATTACGCCGACGAGACGCTACTATACTGTGAAGATTATGTTTGGGCGTCGCATTTACAAATGCGTACGCGTTCCGCCTAGGAATGGCTGACACTGCTGCATGCGACCATTGTGGCGGTGATGAAACAACTTGGCACATTCTCTGTGAATGCCCACAATACAGCTCGCAGAGACAGTCACTCCGCAATGCACTAGATGGACTGGACAACCAGCCTCTTTCGGAAGAAAGAATCTTGCGCTGCTGACAGGAGTTTGTGTCGCAGAAGAAGGCTGTGAAGGCGCTCCTGCGCTTCTTGCGTTCAACCGGCCTGTCCAAACGGCTGTGATCGGAACTCCCTGAATGGGTGCGGATGTGGTTTTTTTTCTGATTTATTTTATATCTATCTATATCTATCCTCTTTCCGACCCTTTTCCCCAACCCCGTACAGGGTAGCAAACCAGTTCGTCTAGGCTAACCTTCCTGTCTCTTCCTTTTATTTATTTCTCTCTTCTCTGGTGTAAAGTTTCAAAACCCGAATTGTGACTGCGCAGCGTCTTCAAGGATTGGTTCTAAAAAAAAGCTGAGGTAAGGCACTTGCCATCTTCCTAACTATGTGTTACACTTCACAAACATGAGCTGCTCAAGCGTAAACCACTGTACGCAGGAGCCTGTGTGGTAGTGGATACTGGTAGTGCTTCTCTAGCCGTCTACACACATAACAGCAGCGGCGTCGCCCCTCCCTTCTTTCTTAGAACAGAGCAAACATAGGTTTAGTTCGGCGCTTGGGTTTTTTCTTTCGAGAATATGGAGGCACCGCTGTGGCTGTGATTACCTGGACTTTCTTACTCCAGATGGCTTCCGGAACTAATGCTTTCTAAGGTCCCTAGATGAAACAAGGTAGCGTCACTTATTGTTCTCGAGCGATCCTCCTCACTCTCTCGATTACTCCTCTTTTTCTCTGCCATCCGCGTCTGTAATTGGTGCATTACTTGCACGTGATCTTGCAAATGGCTGGTGGTGTTATTTATTATTATGCAAAAGGTTCAAAACGAGTACGCATGCGCATATGGCTCCAGCAGGATTCTTGCCGTGACCACAGACAAAATCGTAGCCAGAACATAAACTGAAGAAGAGGAGCGTTTTGGTGTGCGCTAAGTCGACCAAGATTGTTCCGCCATGCTCATTCAATGGAACATCTGCGTTTTTCAGCAATGCTGCGTTGCCGTAAATAACAGAAAATGGTTTCGCTCTCTTCAACTTACCTCGTGCTTTTCGAGATGAAGCACACCATGAAGTGCAACTATGAACCATTTCACGCGAATGCTTTCGTGCAACTCCGTCAACATATGTCAACGCGGATCTTCGAAGCGAGTTCACTAGTCGGTTTTTATTAAAACGCCAGGCGCGCGTCTAATGCGTGTCTAGTGCATGCCAGTTGGTACAAATACATGTGGGTATGCACGTATACAGAGCAGCTGTAGGTTGTAATCAACGCACCTTCAGAAACATTTCACTCTTGACCAGTTCCTGCTTGAGCCGAAACGCGCTGCTTCGAGACACCTCACCAGTAGAACTCTCACTTTTCAGGAAGTTCCCAGCACCGCATCAGAATCACTTGGCATCACGCTTGTCCAAATGGCCACATTTAAAAAAAACGTCATCGCAGTGCTGCTGGACGAGTGTTCGTACCAGTCTGGTCGTAGTTTTTTTTCTTGCGTGTGCACAAGCCGGTTGTAATCAATCGTCACAACGTCACGCATTGTGACTACTTACAGGATCCAGCAAGATGCACGTTCACTGTGTCACAGCACGAACAAAACACAATCGGAGAAGTGGACTAGTTAAAACTGGACGAAATACCGCGGCTGTGGAACTAAAATGTACTACGCGAGACGCTATGGCGAGTGGTGTAAAGTAAAGAACTGCACAACGTTGCTGGTTGAGCACAACATCGCGCTTGCTCTTGTGTTGTGCCGTTTATGTTCATAAAGGTAACTGTTTATTCTACGTCTTATTTCATTCCATTTTGTTTCATTTACATCTATTCACCGTAGCAACAGAACCCAAACATTCGCTTTTGCATGAAAGTTTTAAACCTTCTAGGGGGCGCTTCAGGCAAATAAGCGAGGAGGAAAAGGGAGGGTGTCGCTACCTTGGAAACTTGTTTCATCTAGGGACCTTAATGCTTTCAAGAGATTATTCTATATCTGTCTGTACGGAGGAGAGCACACACAGGTCGTCGTGTACGACTCTGAGCTGCGCTGAACTAAAGACCTTCGTCGACAGAGTTTCGGGCGAAGGCGCTCATGTGTGGCAAGGTAGATAGTACTGCAAAACAGGAGAGAGGGGAGTAGGACTTGAGCTTCCAGTGAACAAAAGCATCGCACCAGCGTTAATACGCATCACAACTTAGAGAAGCGTTTTTTGTGTGTGTGAGCTCATAGCACCTCCTCTCATCGTTCACTATTAACTCGGCAGACCTCCCAATATTGGCTGCTTTGCCGGACGGTTGCTTGTTGCAGTGGTTCCGGCGAGTGCTGCGGGAGGTGGGTCACATGTGTCCATTTTCCTTTTTTCTTTCTTTTCGCATCTTCTCCCTCATATACCAGTGATTTCCTTTAGAACACGCCTGTACTTAACTGTGGAGAATTCTTCGTAAGGAGAGACAGTTGCAGACGTCACTTATCTCTTTTTTCTTGATTAAAATCACCCAAAGGGAGAGAACATGTCTCCGGTTCTGCCGACTGTGACAGAAGCTAGCACAAAGGCGTTAAAGGTGTGAACACAGCAGATGCCTGGGGATTGTAGCTGTGGTGCCGCGAAGGGCAAATACAAATCACAAGGCAAAAAGAGGGCGTGGTTGGGGGGGGGGGGAGGGCAGTTCAACTGAACAGCGGTTAGGCAAAAGTATACACCAACCTGAGTGTAGGACATTATTATGAGAAAAACTTGTAACAGGCGCGTTGTTTAGAAATAGATTCAGCTTGTGATTATACCAGCCATTTTCAAAAGAAAGCTCCTTTATTGTTACACACGAGGCTCTTATTTACAAATGTTTGAAGTTCGAAAAGCAGCACGCGAACGTGCTAGATTTTCGGTAGAAGACGTAATGTTATTTCCGTTCAGTCGGGGCCATGCTATGCGTAATGTCATTCCCATTCCATTCCTCTAAGCTTTGTTGCCATTCTATTCGCATTTGATTCCGGGGTCGCGAAAATATCGAACGATCACGGAATCATTACTATTCCGGAGTGTCAACTCCGCAACACTGGTTGGTGCACGTTCATGTTAAATAAGTATTAGTGCGACGAAAACAAAGGCGGAAAAGAAGAGACAAACTACAGCACTGTAGCTTGTCTTTTCTTTCCCGTCCCTGTTTTTGTCGCGCTATTATTTGTTTATTATCTACGCTGATTAAGCTGGTGCGAATTTACATTCATACCGACGGGTACACGTCCTTATTCGTAATTTTGTGCAGGGGCCAATAATCATCGCAGACGCGTCGGTTGTCGTCCTGTTTATTCTCTAACGAAATGAATGACGCCCCCAGACTGGTAGAATACTGGATGATGCCTTCACGTAAAACATTTCATTGACTTGTTTTTTACGGCCTGGCTATTACGCAACGAAACTCGGTAAGGGTTTTGACGCATCAGTTGGTCAGTTTCTTCTGTAATGTGTGATATCCCGCTACTGGGTTTTGTAGAACTCTGAAAAACAGCGACAAGAATCATACGAATTCTGGAGTACGTCTTGAAGCTGGTCTTGGTTGCAATTTGAAATGTTCGCGTTGCCGTTTTAATCGGGTTCAGAAGCTCTGCTCACTGAGGCTTTTATGTTAGCATCGAACAGGGTGAAAGCGCCGCCGGCGAAACGCATTTGTCTTTGTAGGGTACTGTCGTACTACTGCTAAGGTGTCTATATTCGTGGCTGAATTTCGCCAGCGCAAACTTTGTTTTGCCATCATGCCGCTTGGCTGCTTTTGTGACGCTAACGTTATGGTTCAAAAGCAGCTGCTGGGAGCCCTGGGTAGCACTTCAAAATCTGCAGGTTTTCAGTTTCCGACGGTGATGAAGATGCTGGACAGAGAGAGAACTGTGACCTCATCTTTTAAATGCAATGCGTTATTCCCTGGCTTCGTTCGGGAAGCAGCACTTTTTCTGAGGTCAGTGCAATTGAGTGAGGTGCAAGAATTGTAGAAACAGGCAGACAGATGTAGATACATTCTCGCCACAAACTGTGCACAATATATAAAATTATTTTGGCACACATCAAGAGCAACAGGCACAAGAATCTCGTGCTTGGTGTGTCGTCATCGTCATCTTCTCCTGGTTGGAGTCTTGTAGGACGCACTAACACGCTAATCGATAATGACGGCAAAGTGGTGACATTTGAATTTTCGCCCCGAGAATCACCTCCCTGGAGAAATGTTGTGCTAATACAAAACTCGCAAAAGCTTCCCGGTAATGAAAAGTACAAACTAAAGGTTAATAATGAACTGATAGCGTGTTAAAAGTTATCGGCTGCCGAGTAATCTGATCAGCGCTGATGTTCGCCGGCATTTATTGACGCCGAATTGAAAAGTAGAGCCTTACCGCTGGTCTTCGTGTTAGCCCTTCACAAATCCAAATTATTTGCGTCCTCTGCGACGACTCTAAAACGTCGTAGCCTCTTCAGTGCCAAAGGCTGCTACTAGTGTTCTTTTTGTTAGACCACAACACATAGAAAAGTACCCACAACTGACAATGCAGACGATCTTGTGTTCTAATGGCCGACCCACGCTTCTTCACAGCTAAGTGAATGTACCTTATAATGCAGGCAGCGGAATTTTGTGGAAAAGGACGACCAGTGAGAAAACATTCGCAATAATTGTTGCATTTTAGATAATGACATTTCCGGCAGAAAACCATTACGAAAAGTAAATGTAAAGTATGAAGAACTCACAGGCGATGCACATGTTACCGTCATTGTTGATTGCTGCGCCTCGCTCGTTGCAGCCTGGGTCACTCTGAATTCCCAGAAGTTCTTTACCAGGTCCAGTTCCGGAAAGGACTTTGTTTTAACTCAACCACAAATTTAACCTGGTATTCAAAGCTTTCACTAGCTCAACCACCTAGGTTTCTCTTTCAGGAAGTAAGCTCTAACGCTACAAAAAAAACAATACAAAATGCTATCAAAGCACTCAGCATAACTCCCTATCGTTTATTACCTTCATTGCTGATTGTCGTGCTACCTTTGTTGCAGCCTGTGTCATCTCCAAGTAACAAAAGTCCTTTGCGTCATCCAAGTCAGGCAAGTGTATTTTTTTAACTGAACCTTGTATTTAACCTGGCATTTAAATGGTTCACTCTCTCAACCTGAGATTTGAAGCTTTCTTATTCAGGAAGTAATCTTCTACACAACATAGAAGGAACAATAAATTTTCTACATAACAACCGAACATGACCTACTAAATTTTATGCCTTCTTTGTTATTTTCCGTGCTACCCTCGTTGCAGCTTGGGTCACCTTCAAGTCCCGGAAGTCCTTTACCTGTCCCCAGTCAGGCAAGTGTATTACTGTAATTCAACCTGAAATTTTGCCTGCCATATAAAACTTTTACTAACTCAACCTGAGATGTTAAACTTTATGCCTTCAGGAAATACAATTCAAGGTGACCGAAAAACAATACTAAGTGCTACCAAATAAGCAAACAGGACTCCTTAAACGCTGCGTCTTTAATGTTCATTACCATGCTAACATTTTTGCAGCCTGGGTCACCTTCAACTCCCGGAACTCCTATACCTGGTCCCAGTCGAGCAAGTGTTTTTCTCTAACTCACTGGCTTTAACTAACTCACAAACTAAGTCTAACTCACAAACTAAGTCGGGTTGAGCCAGCTTTCACTGGCTCAACCCGACTTCTAAATGATTTATATCCAGGAAGTGATCACAAACGCTACCACAAAGAAAAAGACTGATACAAAATGCTGCTGAACATCCCCGTAAACTTTACAAGTTGATCATTACGGCAACGTTGAGTAACTCGACGAAATTTCTTTTAACGAGTGAACTAGGAGTAGTAATTTAAGCACGTTTTTATTGTTTTAATATAAATGTTAGGCTTTTCCATCTCCTATGGTGCTTGGTAGAAGTTGCCTGCCTAAGGAGTGTAGTTTGGTTTTTGTGCAGCTATGATAACTGCATATTCACATAACTTCACATTGAGTTTATCGATATGAACATTGATTTCAGCATGCGAATATTCTTAATCCCAGACTGTCTTTCTGCTATCTTTTCAGCCTCGGTTACCCTCAACTCCAGGAAGTCCTTTACTTGGTCCAAGTTCGGCAAGTATTTTTTCCAAATGCCAAGTGTTTTACCTCGGACGTTTGAAAGAAGTAGTGCACTAGATTAACCTGGCATTTAGTGAAAACCACACACACAGTTACTTTAGAGTACTTCAGCCTTACCTCTAAGGTAAGAGATCATGTGAATATAGGAATTATTTTCTCAAGATGCCGTTTTTTTCCAGTTTTTGTAAGATAGTTGCACAATGCATTGCCCCTCATTTCGCTACCTAAAGCTTTCCTCTATCTAGTTTAGTTCAACAGATAGAAGCAAAAATGCTCGACCATAAAAGAACTGCGAAACCGAAAGTGAAATGACCTGTTTTGCGTGCATCTTATGACGAGCTTAATAAGTATCATTGTGTTGCCTATTTAGCAATAAAATCAAATTTGAAGATGCGATATTGCTGCAAGAGCACTCTCAACACATCATTTTGTTCATAAACGTACTAAACTGCTCTGTAGGTGAGTGCTAAAGTGGTACATCTGTTGTTAATGCTCAACGACCCGCATGTGAGCCTGTAAAAAAATGAACTTTCTTTGATAGACGATGCGTGCCATTTCATAATTGACAGCTGAATCAGATTATAGTTTTTAAGCAAATTTATTTCAGGCGTGTGCTTTACAGCGGAAAAGTGTACCTCACTAACGATCAGCAACGCAGTGCAAAAGCGCCCCATCACATCAGTGATGCTGCAAAACAGTGAACTGGGAGCATGATGAACACACAGAAGATGTAAAGAAGAGGCACACAGCAAAAGCGTTCAAGCTGTGTGAACCTTTTGGCTCTTTGTGTATGTCTTTCAGCACTCCCAGTTCTCTGAAGGGATAATAAATACCAACTAGTACATCTTTCTATTCTACTGCAAACAGGCTAAAAAATACTAAAGCTGGCACTATAAAAATGGCACACACGAGTAAGGTCCACAATGAAGCTGGCTGTTAATATTGAGCATTTCTGCCTTCCTATTATCTTGTGTGCGAACTGCACCTGTTTCAATGATTTCTCGTTTATTTACTAAAATTTGTATTTCCAGTCTTTTTCACGCGAACAAACAGTCTTCAATAAAACCTAGCACACATTTTCGTCACATTATTCGGGGGACAAAGAACCTCAAAAAAGCCGTGCCTAAAGGTATCATAAGGCTGCCATTTATACAAAGTTGCCCCAGTGCTAGTGCATTTTATGGTTAATTACCTACTACGTTTTTCCTATTTGTCAGATTTCGTTTGTTTCCGTTCATTGCACATGCCAACGCTTCTATATGCTGGCAAAACTGAAGTTTTTTTAACAAGTAGGACTCGAGTTAGGAGCGTTGGCACAAGGCATACTTTTAAATAAATTTCAATTATGAGAAATCAACGAAAATATGACTTGCTATATAACCCTTCCATGTGCCTAAAACATGTGGTTTATACTACGTTATAGTATTTTTGGTATATATTGCTTTTCAAAAATATTTTTGGTCACTTGGCCGCATACCTTTAGACCAGATTGCGAAGCTTAATCAGAACTCGTGCACATCTCCTGAGAAACTCTAACCCTGCTTCGTTCTCGGTATATGCCTAAAACATGCCGTTGGGAAATGAGCGATTGTGTGCGCAACATTCACCGTTTTGAAGTATGATTGAATGCCTCTTGCAAACATAATTTCGTTAGGGGCCCACTACATCAAACCCATTCCTTTTGCGTGTCAGCAAAGAACCCAATACTAGTCCTCATGGCGACATGTGAGCCTATGAAGATGTTGACTTTGTTGAGGCTTCTGCTGCTGCTGATGATTATAAAACACATTGGAGCATTTTTTGTAGGGTGGGAATTTAAAAGACCCACTAGTTGCTTACTTCACTTTCTTTGACACCTGGCGCAATGCGGCACCTTTGTCGCGCAATGTGTGATGCGTCTGGGGAACCCTTTGAATTTGATGCCATTTGTATCGCTACATGCATGCATATTGATATTTTAGGGGGCGACACGCGTGTGTGCCTGACGAGGAAGACGAAGGGTTGTCTCCGCTTGATTATGCCATTTCGGAAAATAGGCCTTACATTGACGGCGGAAATGGCGCTAAGCATTGGCGCCTCAGCTTTGGGACATTGCCACAGGGATGCTTTCAATGCCGTTTGCGATTATATTCAGGCAACCAAGCGTATACCTTTGTGATCTTCAATCAAAAAAAATTATTTATTACTCCCAAGGGCAGAGTGAAGTAAACGCAGCTAAGTGGTAAACATAACACCTCAAATCTCAAAATTGCTCAACTTGATTTTTTTTTTCGTTTGCTCTTTTTATGTTGTTTTTATTTTTACATTAGTCTTATTATAATACCAATTCATTACACATAGTTAAAATGATTACAGAAAAACTTCACTACACTTTCTTGGCCAATCCCCCTGAGTGGGTATGAGCCAACCTCCCAGGGAAACAAAACATAACAAAACAAAGCTTGATTGCTGGTGAAGCGGTCACGCCATCACGGCTGGCTGGGGATTAGATGTATTTACATTTAATCCCCAGCCTCCTCGATACGGCGTCTTTTATTTTCCGTTACATATCTGGTGAAGGTGGAACGTTCCCCATCTTTACCACGAAGCTTCGCAGTGGCCGCAGCGTTCAGTCTCCGGCCATTGCTACCAATGACAACAACCCGTCAGCGTCTCCATCTGCAGCTCCACCCACTACATACCCGACGTTGCCCAACCCCCGTGATCCCGGTACAGTCTCCGCACAACCTGGGCTTGCCATTGACTAGTAGCTCCGTATGTACGAGCGTGTTAGCCTGGCACACTGATGGGACCCTACCATGATGTTCGCCATTGTGATATTTTACTTGGACGGCACCACACGCGTCTGGTTCGACGCCCATGAGACAAAGCTCACCAACTATGATACCTTCAAGGAGAGACTACGCGACATCTTTGGGGACCCATCCAGCGCCAAATAAAAGCGCGAAAAGCACTCGACACTGGTGTGCAGTCTTCAACTGAGTCGTATGTCTCGTACTTACAGAACGTGCTCGCGTGGTGCCGGAAAGTGAACGAGCAAATAACAGAGAGTGACAAGGTGGGCCAAATACTCAAAAGCATCGCGGACGACGTCTTCAACTTGCTCGTGTACACCGACGTCATGACCGTAGATATGAATATTAAGGAATGCCCCCGCTTTGAAATGGCAAAAGCCACCATGTTCTGCCTCAATTTACGCGGCTACCAAACACGGCTGTTACATCAACCTCCACCGAACTCGGTGGCGCACCGACCACGCAGGACAGCCTGACAGGTATAGTTCGACGGCAGCTTGAGATGTCAAGTCCGGTACCATTTCCTTCACTTCCACTCGACCGAGGCGCCGCACAAACACCTCGGGTCGTCTCCATTAGCCAAGCCGTCGTGAGCCAGCAAAATTGCAAAGCATGGTTTCCTGTGCACTGCTATGTCTCCCGACCCACTTCCAGACCAATGACAATATAATCACCACGCCATGACTCACATAATCTTCCGCGATCCCGTAATCCGCGGAATGGGGAACTGCAGAGGACAAACCGATCTGCTTCCGCTGCCACCGAGTTGGCCATATCTTCCGCTACTGCCACAGCACTCTGACGCCATCAAACTGGAGCCCATGTTCCTCTACTCGACCATACGAGGACTCCCGTCGGTATTCGCCCAGTCGTGTGCACCCTTCTTCCGACGTCCCTAACAGCTACTCCACCTCTCGTTCGCCGTTACCTCAACGCCACCGTTCCTCATCACCCCAACCTCGCCACTATCCGTCGCCGGTCAACTATATAACCTCTCGGAAAGAAAAAGAGACCATGCAGCTCCAAGAGGTAGTGATTCATCAATATCGACTGATCCAAATTCTCCGTTGACGCTCCCCACTAATACAAACATAATTGAGGTGTATGTGGACAGTATTTCTTTGACGGCGTTAGTTGATACCGGAGCTCAAGTGTCCATATTGAGTGCTCATCTGTATTGCCTACTCAAAAAAGTCCTCACACCTGCAGGTAATAAAGCCCTCCATGTCGCTGATGCTGGAACTGTGGCCAATGCTGAAATGTGCACTGCCTGTGTTAGCATTGCCGTCACCATGTCCCCGTTTAATTACGGTACTTGAAAATTTCCCTCACGACCTAATCTTCGGCATGGACTTCCTATCGACGCATTCTGCCCTGATCGATTGTGCCATCGGTACTCGCTTCCTAGAACTTCCTCTTCTCCCGGATTCTCACCCTGAACTTCCGAACAGCCTGTGTACCACAGACGTTTTCCGGATACCACGTAAAGCTCTCGCAATCGTTCAATTGCCAACAACCTGTCCCGTGTTTTTCGGCGGTGATCATATCGTGACGCCAATCCCTGATGTTCTCCTGGCGCATGGCATTACTGTCGCATATTCCGTCGTAACCATGACCTCTAACCGAACATATTTACCTGTTATCAATTTAGGTTCCATATAACAAGTGCTACCCGAAGGAATTACAGTCGCCACGCCAAAACTCTTCATTGACGACCACGTCACCTGTTTTACGGCTGACGTATGTCCCGATCACCCACGTCACTCGCAGGATGCCACGTGCCTCGATGTGACCTTACGCTCCATGATCGCCGCGGACCTCAAACCTGAGAAGGCAGCCGCGCTATGCCACCTTTTAGCTTCATACCGTGACACCGTCGAAATCGACATTCGTTCGTCCACTCGGCCAGATTTCACTCATCCAGCAACGCATTAACACAGGCGATTCTCATCCCATTTATCGGCGACCATACCGGTTGTCTGCCACCGAGTATAAAGTAATTCAACAAGAAGTCTCCAAGATGCTAACCAAAGGAATTGCTGGACCCTCTTCGAGCCCTTGGGCGTCCCCCGTTGTGCTCGTTAAAAATGATGGCACATGGCGCTTCTGCCGGGATTATCACCATCTGAATAGATTCATGAAAAAGGACGTTTACCCTTTACCCCGCATCACTGACGCTCTCGATTGTCTCCCCGGCGCCCGATACTTCTCTTCAATAGTCCTACCTTCCGGCTACTGGCAAATTTCTGTCGACAAAAAGACTAAAAGAAGACTGTTTTTGTACCCCCAGACGGCCTATATCAGTTCAAGGTTATGCTGTTTGAGCTATGCAACGCCCCAGCCACGTTCGAGCGCATGATGAACTCTCTGCTACAAGGGTTCAGATGATCAACATGTCTTTGTTATCTTGACAATGTCGTTGAATATTTCCCAACAGTTGAGACTCACCTTCAGCGTTTATCAGCTATTCCCGACATGTTCCGCACTGCAAGACTTCAATAATCTTGTCAAAGTGGCACTTCGAACGCCGGAAAATTACAGTGTTGGGCCCCCGTGTCGACGCCTTTGGTCTGCAGCTGAACCCTTAGAAAATCGGTGCAGTCACCAGTTTTCCTGTACTCCAGTCAGTCAGAGATGTCTAGCATTTTGTAGGACTTTGTTCCTATTTTAAAAGGTTTGGGAAAGATTTCGCAACCGTCGTTCGACCCCTCACTGAGCTTCTGAAGAGAGATGTCACATTTACGTGGGGTACCGACCAAGCCACTGCTCTTTCTCACCTAATCACGCTACTGACGACTCCACCTATGTTGGATCACTTTGGCCCATCTGCTCCGACAGAAGTCCGAATCGATGCTAGTGGTCACAGAATCAGAGCCATCCTAACCCAACGCCAACGTGGACATGACCGCGTTGTAGCCTACGCTAGCCGCCTCCCCATAGCTGTTGAGCGCAACTATTATATTAGAGAGCGTGAATTTTTTGCTCTTATTTGGGCAGTCTCAAAATTCCGTACATATTTGTATGGCCCAATTTATATGGCAGAGCGTGATAACTGACTATTATACGATATGTTGGCTTACTTCACTGAAGGATCCTACTGGCCGGCTCGAGCGCTGGTCTCTGCGACTGCAAGAGTATACCTACACGGTGACGTACAAGTCCGGACGCCTATTTCACGACGCAGACTGCCTGTCACACTACCCGGTTGCTGAGTCGAGCACAATGCCTGACACCGACACCGAGCCTTGCCTCTTTTTCCTTTCGCAAATGACATGCATCAGTGAGGACCAGCGCCATGATGCGTCCTTACACGCTATCATTGAGTGCCTCGAATCACCATCTTCCAATCAGTCGCATCACACATTCGTCCTTCACGATGGTGTATTATACTACCAAAGCTCTGAGCCGGATAGACCGGTCCAGCTGCTTGTCATTCCGAAACACCTTCACTCGGAAGTTCTACATAAACTCCATGACCTTCCGACTGCTGGTCACCTTGGTCTGTCACGCGCTTACTACTGAATACGCCGACGCTTCTTTTGACCAGCAAGAGGCGTGCCGGCTATTCACAAAAGGACGCTTCCCAATAAACACTTGCAAAAGTTTAGGCGGCGAATTGATCAACACCTATAGGTTGGTCTGGTGCCCGGTACATGCATGCCTAGAGGGTAACAAAAGGGCGGACGTTCTAGCTTGAGCGCTCTTGAACCAAGTGGAGCAGCAGCCTTACTCGCTGTTACCACTACGAAGCAATACGCATGACGGCTTTCGCGAGGAGGCTCCGTGAGAGCTTCTGGCTCACCAGTGATTCACACGGCAGAAATATGGCGCCCCCCATAAATCTCCTAAAAAGGAAGACGTCATAGACCTCCGTAAAATTCAAACGGGAGTTGATCAAAATTTATTACGTGTCCATAAAATTCGTGCAACTTTGTATGGGTGCGATTGTCCGTGGTGTCGCGACTCGCCCCCGACCCGTTACCGAATCTCGTGAAGTTGTGCTAAATGGCCAAATGAACTCGATCGCTTACAGCGTCTGTATAGAATAGAAAATTCTTTGGAGCTGTGGGAGGCACTCCTTGCTAGCTCGGATCCAGAGGTGCAACTAGCACTCCTGGACCACGTCCGGCCGGCGGCGCAAGCAAGTGGAGCCTTGGACGTGGGGCCCCACCCATCTAGCTTCTGCACTCCTTTTTTTCAACTCAATAAAGTCATTTCTCTTTCTTTCTCTCATTTGACCAGGTCTTGTACGCTCAGTCAGAAGATACGTTGCGGCTAGTGACAAATACCAGCGCCACAAAACACCGCCGACTCTTCCCACCGGACGCCTTCAAACACTTGACATTCCGTCAAAACCTTTCTTCCACGTTGGCTTGCACCTACTTGGCCCTTTCCCCTTGTCTTCCTTGGCTAACAAGTGGATAGCCATGGCCACCGACTACACCACGCGCTATCCTGTCACACTAGCTCTTCCAACAAGCTGCGCCGCAGATGTCGCCGACTTCCTCCTCAAGGACGTGATTTTGCAACACGGAGCCCCATGGGAGCTGCTTACAGAACATGGCCGCACCTTTTTGTCGAAGATTATTGCCGACATCTTGCAGCCCTGTCAAACAAAACACAAGCTGACTACGTTATACCAACTGTAAACCAATGGTCTCTTGGAGCGTCTAAATCGAACTCTTACAGACGTGCTCGCTAAGTATGTTTCTACCAACCACACCGACTGGAATCTCGCGTTACCGTACGTCACATTTGCCTACAATTCTTCTTGCCATGACATGGCCGATTACTCTCCATTTTTTTCGGCTGTTTGGCCGAGAACCAACATTGCCTCTAGACACCAACATACCGTCCCCTGCAGTACGGACCAGTGAAAATGCCATGCATGCTATCAACGCTACCACTCAGGCCGCTCGCGCATGCTAAATCACCCGTACTAAACTTCTGACCTCTAAAGAGAAGCAACGACGTTTGTATGACCAGCGACACCGTGACGTACACTTTCCGCCCGGTTTTTCGGTCTTGCTCTGGTCTCCGACCCGCCAAACTGGCTTGTCAGAAAAACTGCTTAATCGCTACACAGGTCCATACGGAATCCTTCGTGTGGTTACTCCTGTAACATATGAAATAGGTCCTGCCATCCCGTCGCCTTCATGTGCCCAACAGGATACCGATATTCGGAAGTTTCATCGCCTGGGTGGTTCAATATGGCGCCCACAGAGAGTATCTGTTACGGTCGGAGTCGCTGAGTACATATGCGGCCTGCACTGTTCTTTTTGGCTTTGCGATGGCTTTACCTTTTCTGCAGTCGCATAATATGCGCGACTTATACGCTTCAGAAACTCGAATACGATGCCTCGAAGAGGTCCTTAATTCTAAACACATCACTTGTTGTGGCGTGGTGGTCTGTAGCCGATATTTTTGACGCATTCTTTGAAAAACGTCACAGCTTCGCTGCAAAGACGAAGCGATGAACGCGACAGCAACAAATCGGAAGTTCAGCGCCGAATGACAAGCAGATCAAAACGTGCCCCACATATCTCACGTGAAATGAGGAACGAAATGTACTCACATATACAGATGAAGGCGAATAAGCGTCTCAGTTGTTACTTTGCTGTGCCTAAAAAACTCACCCTCTTCGCAAACGACAACTGTGGAACGACTGCAGTGACCTTTGTACGTCCAGTAACTACAACAGAAACGATCTAGTGAAAGCCCTACGACAGGCAAGACGTACATGCACGTGTTATGAACGCCACTGCCTTACCGCTACTCCCATACTCTTTGAAAAAATTACGCTGGTGGCCGCGAAGCGGCGTGGCAGTCTACGGAACTTGCGAATCGTACATGCTGGGCGCTTAAAGCCCTGCCACTCTCCTAGTGACGTTGACATTTGTATGCTCTGAGACGGCACCTGTGCCGCCAGGGGTTACACTGCATGAATGCATATTGATATTCTAGGGGGTGACGCGAGTGTGTGCCTGTCGAGGAAGACGAAGGGTTGTCTCCGCTCGATTGCTGGTGAACCGGTCACGCCTTTACCGCTGGTTTTAAATACACCTATTCCGCAGCCTCGTCAATACGGCATCTCTTCTTTCCATAAAAGTATAGTGTTCTTTCCAAACAAAACCATCTGGATCTCATTATTAGGCATTACCCGGACATGATAAGCTTGTCCATTGAGAAGCAAATGTGTCTTTCACCAACATTTAAAACATTTTTCAACAAAGTGCACAGCAGAACACTAATTGAAAGGACTTGAGTCAGCAGCAAAAGCATTTTTCTATCTTAAGGTAATTTCTGCCTTGGGAAGTTTAGCAAACTACGATACATTGCTTCATGAGCAGCAAAGGTGTCAGGCTCCTAGGTTACATTCCGGTAATAGCTTTTAAAGGAAAAATTAGTTCAATTTGTGATAGCGTGCATTTTCTTTTGGCCTCAAAAACAATGATTTGCCTGTGGAGACATTCTTACTCATGGGCAGCACACTTTATAGACAACTTGCTTGTTAGACATAATTGACATAGTTAGACATAGACATAGCGTTTTATCAACAGCCACAGTTACAGCCTTGCTGGCGCCCACTGTTAAACAGGCGGGAAAGGGAAGTGAGCATGACGGAAAGGCGTGATGACAGGAACGAGAGAAATCAAGAAAGCAATAAAAAAGCACTGTAAAAATGAAGGAAGAAAGAAATATACTTGAGCACAAGAAGAAAAGAAGAAGTATTCAAAGAAACAAATAAAAAGATAGAAACTCAGATGAAGCAACTGATACTTCGAAAAAGAGAGAGAAAGAAAAGAAAAAAAGAGGAAGATTGGTTTAGTAAGAAAGTGAATGATATTGATAGAAATGAATTGATGAGCGGAGAAAAGGTGACAAAACATGTAGAGAAAGACCAATAAGATAGAAGCGATAAACAGTGAAGAACAATATTCCAAAACTTTGCCAGGCAATGAAATATAGAGCTTATTCGGTGCCTATCGGCTGGATCCTTTGTTTAGCCTTGGGCATCCAGTGCTAGCTGTGCGCACTTTTTTTTCTCAATAAAACATATGAAGTTTCCTCTGCACACCAAGCCGTTTTCTGAAGTTAACGTCGTTTTGCACTGTTTCTGGTATTGAAGACATCGGAACATTTGTGCACCTCACGTGGGGTTATAGCGCGTACGCATAGGTCCTGCTTTGACGTTGGAACAATGTCTTATGAGATGTTATGTTCTTTGACGTCATGTTGCCCTAACAAACGTTACCGACCTGTGACATCTTAGGCTGACGTATTCCAAGGAATTTGTATGTTGACTGTATTAACGCTAATAATTACAGTAACATTTTGCAACTGATGGCCACAAAAGACTTGTGCTCTTGAGGTCTCATGTTCTTCTCTTAAATTTTACATGATAAGCTTTACATAATAATTTCTTGAGGTCTCATGTTCTTCTCCTAAACATATACAAGCCTCGAAACAGGGGCCAACTTTAGCAGTCTTGTATGCAAAGCGCTTTAGATATTCTTCTATGGCACCGTCGTCTAAATGTTTGTTTTTCCACATGTATTTCTAGCACTAGTCACACGAAAAGTACTTACACGCAGTGAAATACGTGGTACCTTTACCGAGAGGTCCTAATTACCGTTCGTATATTTTCCAAACAGAAACACCTTCAACGAACCTCGCACATGCTGCCGTATGTTGTAGCGTTTGTTTGCTTCTAGAAGTCACTTAACGGACCCTTTCATATTTCCTGATAGCAGATCGAAATGGCCGCTTGCCGTTTACTTGCCTTGAGGTATACTTCAGTGAGCAAAGCCAACTTCAGAAATGAGAGTTTACTGTTGAACTACATAGTGAGATTTAACCTCACCGAAACACTTCTCGTGCATACGCACTAGCTCTTAGCTCTCACCGAGATGCTACGCAGCATACGTGTAACTTATCTGAGCACCGCCACTCTATCCACTTAGCGGCTATATAACCGTCCGCCCAGCGCATCGGCGGCTGCTTTTTTTATCACGATGTGGGCCACACGCAGACTTACTCTGGAGCGCGCGTAGTTACGGGCATCACCTATATGAGTAGTGATGTAGACAGAGGTGATGCACAGCTGTGATGCACAGCTTATGAGAAGATATTGCATGCACGTCAGCTTCATGACCTGGATATACGTCGTGAAGGGTAGCCTTCACCACGCACAAGTGCAATATTTATGTCTTACTATCACACATTTATGTCTTACTATCACACAATGGTTGCTAAATTACATAGTTCGGAAAGCACGAACTATCGTTTCATCCAGGAATTTGGACTGGAACGTATTAGATGGAAAGCGTGCGCTTTTCATATGCACATGAGGGATGCTACTTTTGAGCCACCGCATATACATCTGCCTTACTATAGGGCAAATAGAGGGTAAATAGAGGAAAATAGAGGCTCAGTGGAAGCCCAGCAGACGCAGAGGAAGAAGGAGGAGGAAGGGAAGAAATGAAAGGCAGGGAGGTCAACCAGAAGCACGTCCGGTTTGCTACCCTGCACTGGAGGAAGGGGTGAGGGGATCAAAGGAGAAGAGAGAGAGAAGTGAAGGGCAACGTGTGTGTAGATGTGACCTTGTCCATTGCACGCTTATAAGCAGTCGGTCGCGTAGTCCGGTCGTCTTTAGAAACTTTTACAATACCAGCGTGCTGGCCTGCAATGCGCAGAGCCATGAACCAAGGATCTTCTCTTCGGAAAAAGGTCTACTGTCTAGTGTCTCTAACGTTTCGCGTAGCAAGTTGCGGTCGCTCGCAAAACGTTCACATGAACACAGTAGATGTTCTATTGTCTCGTCAGTGTCGCACAATTCACATCGGGAGCTATCCGCCATTCCTATGCGAAAAGAGTACGCCTTTGTAGAAGCTACTCCTAACCACAGGCGGCAAAGTAAAGTTGCATCTTGGCGGGAGAGGTCCGTTAGAAATTGAAGCTTTCTCGATGGGTCCAATTTGTGTAGGCGGCGGTTCGTGACACTGGGGTCACTCAGCCAAGTTTCCGAAATGATGTTAGCGAGCGAGTGCCCAGCACACGGCTTTTATTTAGTGCTGATAGGGGCCCAACTCCGGTGAACCCACTTTTCGTATCGCTGAACTCATTGTCCTAAATGTTTGTACTACCACAAATATAGCATACATATTGTAATGCATATTTTAAGTTCGACCATACTTTGGGTCGTCTTACGTTCTTTGGGGCAAACGTCTTCTGGAGTATCGCTTGGAAACATGAAAAGTATTTGACAGTGGAGTATTTCAAGATCTCTGCCAGCTGCTGCTAATTGCATGATGCGATAAACGGCCTCAAATAGAGTTCACTGACATGCCCGGAGTAAATTAGAAATTGTGGGCAATTCAAACATTTTCGGTTCAATATCTGTACATATCTGCCCCTGTAATTATCTTGTGCCCGGGCGTCTTACATATGACTACTTGTTCACACTACAAGAAACTAGATAAAGGCATCGACTCCAGCAATATAATTGCAGAGTGTTTCCGTATTAATGAGACTAATTGGTTTCTTCACTACCCAAGAGACGTGCATTTCACCCAGCCATATCAGCTAGCTTCCAGCGCACTGACTGTCATGGACGTAATCTTCGCACCTGAGCCGCAACCGATCCTAACCTCAGCAAAAATAGCTTGACCAACAAAATGCATGCGCTTCATCTCGCCTGGTGCTTACCTGGACCTGCTTGATGCACAAGCAGGTCCAGATAAGCCTCTGCCCAGAAGATCCTTTGTTTCGTTTTGCGTTCGGTGGGTCATCTGACTTTCATCTTAATCAATAAAGGATTAAAAAAAACCTAATTGATCATTTAAAAGCATGTCCCTACGAGCATCACGGGTTCTGCTTCATGTCAAAGAGAATGTTTTGTTTCGGGTCCAAGAAATGAAATGTAGCATTCATATTGCCCCGCTGAGAGCCCACGGAGCCTGCGAGCCCACAGAGTAAAAAGAAGGGAGCAACACCACCAGCAGCAACAGTTTTTCTGAGTGTCCTTAGAACTAATGTAGTCCTGTGTATTGTCCTTCGCGCGTCACGACAATATATTTATGTTTTATGACAATGTGGTTTGAATGCGATTCTCCACTGTATTTATAGAGACCACGTTTTTATGCATCATTTCCTTTTACTTATTCACAGATTCAACCAAAGCCGCCTTCTAACGAATAAAACAGTTGAATCGGCCTCTTGACCAGTTTTCCTTCGTTTCTGAAGCAAGCATGTTGTCACGTGTGCATGCTTGTCTGGGAAAATTTTTTTGACCTTCCAGATGCCCACCGTGGTTTTTCGCGTTATTGAAGAAGAAGTACATCTCTTTTTTGTGTATTTGTTCGACCTTTTGTCTTGCTGCTGGCACACATAGGCATCCTCAGGTACTCCCTTTTTCATGTGGGCCACCTAGTTATCATGACCTGTTTTGTTGCACTCCAGTTCTTCTGAAGTGTTTTTTTCCATTTATGTTGTCCTTTTTCTTGTTGATTGCTTGCTCTTTTCCCATAACAACCACCTGTGTAATGACTTGGGGCTTGTTAAACTAATCATACACAATTATAAGTGAAAGAGCAGTTCTTATTACTCAATCTGCTACAACAACCACAGTCCGTACTTCATCGTCATCTGAAGTTGTACTTCTATAGTTTTCGCCATGGACGTCTAAAAGCTTGTGATCAGTTTTTCATGAAATCTCCCCACCATAGAGCTAACTCTGTAAGAAAGTTCTATTTCACTTTAAGATTATTGGTATACTGTGGTGCCCTTTCATCTGCCATCTTTAACAAAATATTTATATATTTTTTTGATTCCCTGAACACTTTTGCATTGTCAGTGTAAATTGTTTTACGCATCCTTCTTTTAGCTACGATTCAGAACGCTTGTATAAACGCTTTTGATGACATCCTTTTGATCAACTCCAGTGGTACAACTCTGGTTACTGCACACATAGATACCACATTGTAGAACTTTGTAGCTTAGAGCCTTTGTCATCTCGAGCACTTAGTGGTCTATGTAAGTCTATACCATCTATGTTGTACGGTCTCGTCTGCGTTATACTGTAAGCCGGTAGTGGTGAAGTTTCTCGTGCCATTGGTCCATAATTAAACCTCCTACACGTGATGCATCTGTTCATAACCTATTTCACCATCTCTAGGCTACGAATACTCTAAAACCTAGTTCACAAATGCTTCAATAATGCCATAACGCCGCCTTGCATTGTGACTTGAGGCGTATTGAAAACTAAGTGTCCTGACGAGTGCCTTTCCGCTGGCGAAACGATAAGATGCTTCTCAACAAAGCTCAAACTAATTCAGTGACGCCTCCCTTTCACTCTTAAAACACATTGATTGACTTCTAAGATGTTCATGTCATATAGGTTTATGTTGTCATATATTCGTGTCACTGCGTTTTGTAACGTCCTTTTGTCCTGCTTTATCAGCACAAACTATGCATTGTCCAATTCTTCTTCAGTGAGCGAACCTGTCTTCTTTTCTTTTCTTAGATTTGCAATGTAACGCGTCACGCATTGTGTAACTGGTAACGCTTTCTTGTACGATTCGAACATGTTCACATCAATTATTTTTATCTTGACACGTTGCGGTAATTAGGCTAAGCACGGTCTCTTCGTCTCCTTTGTTGTCATCATTGGGATATTCTAGCGTGATGTCATAATCAGGCTTTTAATTTTTTGTTTTTGATCCACGTGGGGCCTTTCCACCGTGATTCACTGTTCAGTGACCGTCCCGTCTTCATTCTTTTCGTCAATAAATTCGCAGGATATTCATCAATTTTAACATAGCCCCATCGAGTCTCGTTGAACTTGCTCTTGATTTCTGCTGCGTGGTTTTAAACAAAGAGATCTTTCTTCTTGTTTTACTTTATCCAGCGTACTACACTAGAGGGTGTATCCAATTTCAATATTTACCACTCGTTATTTTGCTAATGAAGTTCTAAGCTATATGACTGGTCAATCTGAGTGATACTGTGGCAGCTAGCAACTCTATTTTGATAGGGTAATCTTTTTTTAGGAGCTACTCTGCCTTTTTCAATGATTAGGCTGGCTTCGTTGCTTCCATCGGGGTATTCTGTTGAAATGAATGCTGTCGCCCGATAAACCATTCAAATTTCATCGGAGAAGACGTGTAGTAGAGTCGATGCTTTCATTTTAGATTGCCTTTTGTGTTAGCATCTGATGAGGGAGAAGTCATCTAAAGGCTGAAGCTGCTCCGACCCGTCTTTCCGAGCTTATCGGGGCTGACTTGGTGACGAGTCATTCCATTTCAGTGTCTTCATCCAAATTTACTGCAGCAATAGTTTTGCTCTAACTGGATATAGGTCGAAAAACCTGAAGGGTTGTACAGCCTTCCCTTAGCTTGAAGAACCTGTTCTTTTGAGAGTTGCCTCATATTCATTTCCTTTGACTATGTCGTGCCAGGAAAGCTCAACACGTCGCCCGAGAAATTCAAGTTCAATTCTATAACCTTGTTTGCCTTTTTTTCTGATCTCATGAACTAAATCTTCTCCTTCTCTGCCAAATATGTTTCTTATTTCAGCCTCGTTGGAAGCCCTTTTTCTGAAGTTTATTCCCGCTTTACGTAAAATGTCTCTTGCTTCTTTGTATAGCTTCGCCGATGTTGAGTATGAGTCGGCTCCTAGTAGGAAGTTATCGGCGCAAAATTTGTTTACTGAGTTGCACCCCAAATTCAGGTTATTTCTCATGAAATGTTTTTGTATGTCGATGAATTGTGGTCGCTAGAAGAAGGCTACTCGTTGTAGTGATGAAATTTACCCTCATCATCCTCCATGCTCTTTTCTTCGGCATTAGCATGTCTTTGCTGGGTATTTCTTAACACCACGGAAATCGCTCGGCGTCTTAGTCATTCTCGTGTATTCTGTTTTGTAAAAAAATATTTTTCCACATCGAATGACAAAGCAACCTGGTGCTGCTGCAAGTGCATCTGCAAACGAGTGATGTCGGGGTCAAGGCTTGACTCATATTCTTAGTTGTCATTCAAGAATTTCCCGGGGTTTTTAACTGATGAAGCCTCAAAGATGATCCGTAGCTTTGTTGTTGTTCGGTCTTTTTTTTTATTACGGCCTGATGCGCCATGCAGTAGACAAGTTTGCATTTGTATCTGATCCGCAGCTTCTCCGATGTTTTCTGCTATTTCTTTCACATAGTACATTCGGACATCTTTGTCGTAGTCTTTAAGGTCAGCTCTATCATTGCGTACATTCTTTGTCACATGAGTAAGCCTCTTTTCTGCAATGACGTTGTTATCGCCCAACGTTACGTTTTCTTTCCTTGCTAGCCACACTTGGTATTTTCCAGCTTTGAATTTAATTATTTTTCGTACGTACTCTTTCACATGTTCATCAGTCAGTTTTTTTTCTGGTTTCTCGTTCATTCTCGTGATTTTTGAATTTCAGAATTTTGGAAATTCATCGACTATCTTGTCAGATTTTGCACTGACCTTGAGTACCATAATTGTCACCGAATTCAGTTGCGCATGACGAAGTTCTACAAGACTTTGTATTGTTCATCCCAAGATCGTTTTTATCGCCATTACTTTTCAACGAAGTTTGCGAGTTTCACCAGTGGCTAGGGTTTAGTAACAATATGTTTTAGTAAATGTAAAACTGTACAGATTTTGCTTTCATTGGCCGTCTTATTACTGTCATCAGCGAAAGAAGTTCCTATTGATCTTGTCTTTTCTTCTAAATTCAACAGTGGCAACGGTAGCATGTCGCAGAATATATAGTCTATCACCAGTGCCTCAATCGTTACGCGTTACAATGTAGGGTCCTTTTTTCAATTGACTTTGAGTGCTTTAATGTCGAATTCTGTCCCTCCTCCTCCAAACTATCTAAAAATGACCCTTTCAGAACTTTTGACCTGGCAACATACTTTCCTTGACAGTATTTGGTGGATTGTGTGCTTGCTCCCACAATCTAGCAGAATTCTTGTGTACCAACCACTGTATTTTTCCTTGGTCCACGGTGAGGCTGTCTGTAGTAGTAGGTGGTTTTGTTTTTGGGACTTCTGTGCGTGCATGTTGCAGGACTTTCTAGCACCTAACCGGTCACGTTGGGCGCTTGTACGCACGCGCCCATCACCGCCACCTAGCTGTGTAGCGGACTTTTCCGCAGGTGTACGAGATCGATACAAGAATATTGCGTGCCTTACCTTTCATGTATTGTAGCGTACGTTAGCGCAGCATGTCTTCGCCGTGTGGTGAGGTCCATTGAATCTGAAGCACCTTCGATGCTACTGCAAGGCTTCTTTGTGCTGTTCCATCGTGACGCTTCTTCTGCAATATTCTGTGTAATGTCCAGTCCTCGCACAAAAAGATGCAGAGCTCATCACTTTGCACATACAGCACGTCAGGAAAATAGTATATCACTGCTACCTCTATTGATGAGCGATGCATTGTAAATTTATGACGTACATCAAAAGAACCTTTTACAAGAACTAAATTGTTCATATAAGCGACATCCATCAATTGCTAAAATCTTGGGTCCATGGCTATAAGGAAAGCTACAAGCCACTGCAGCGCGTGCAGTTATTCATTTTCTGGAGGAATAAGAAATAACTCATAAGTACTGAACGAAAAAAATGTATTATTGCCACTGTTAACCAGTATATTTCAAAACCACATTTTCGTGTTTCACTATGATATTTCTGGGAAAACATTTCTGAAAACAGTTCAGTATTTAAGCGACAAGATCACTTTAGAAAATTTATCGAACTTTCATGCTTTCCGTCAACACTTAAATTGCGTGAATGCTTGTGGTTTTACAAACACTGTGTTGTATGGACAAATTTGTATGTAATGGGGACGCAGTTCTGTGTGGTGTGGGCACTCAGTATTAAAAAGTGTGAACTCAATGCGTAAGCATTGTGCTCTGTACGTATTTATAGCCTTGTGTTTGGTACGAAATATGCGATATCGACTTTTGTGCAGGAGAAGAGGAGTAGCCGATGCCACGCATTGGCACCAACCTCTCCTTATATACACCTAATAAATAAGAGATGCATTTTTTCATCGAGGTGCTTTGAAGCGTAGATGTTCTAGTCCACTTCAAGCCGTGCGATAACTGCAACATGTCATACTTTTTCTCGCGAGTTTCTTCTTTGCTGCGAATATTGTTACGGAAATGAAGTAAAGGAAGAGGAAAAACACAATCAGCTGAGAGGTGCGCGAGCTTGCCAATCAGCCATTGTAACTCTTGTCTGTGGCTTTTCCACTGTAAAAAACATTTTGTACAGAAGTGACTGACTCCGTAACATGTCGGTGAGAGGTGCAGGGTGACCGTCAGGCATCGGAGCTCCGCAGCAGACGTCACATCGGTTTTCCAGCCATGGCCAATGCTCAGTCCTCCAAATCAATGTCAGCGTCTCCGACGAACACGGCGTCGCAACCATACGTTTTCATGCCACTTAAGGATCCCGGTATATTCTGCGGGACTGATGGCGTCGACGTTGACGATTGGTTGGCCATGGTTGAACGAGTGAGTGTGCCGAACAGACGGGATCCCTCACTTCAGTTGGCTAATGTGCTGTTTTAGTTTAGAGGTATGACCAAGGTATGGTATGAAAACAACGAAGAAGACCTCACAAGCTGGGACCAATGCAAAAAAAAAAAAAAGATGCGAGAGGTGCTTGGCAAAAACGCCAGTCGTAAGATCACCGCCAAAAAAGAATCGGCCTGCTGTGCCCAATCCACAATGGAATCATAACTCACAAACAATGAGGACGTGCTGGCCCTCCGGCGAAAGTCCAAAAGCGATATGACAGAAGGAGACAAGGTCGGGCATGTCCTGAAGGGGATTGCCGACGACTCGTTCAATCTCCTGATGTGGAAGGGCTAATCCACCGTGGACGCGATCATCAAAAAGTGTCGTCAGTTTGAGCAAGTGAAAAGTCGCCGCATTCTGTAAACATTCGCCCGACTTCCAAACATCAATGCAACATAGACTTGCGAGGACCAGTCCGCACCACAACGTCCGTCGCCGCCTGCAGACCTGACACGCATTGTTTGTCGCGAATTGGAAGCAATGGTGCCCTCGGTGTTCTATTCGCGCAGCACCGATACCACTGTTGCCACTGTACCTCTTGTTCAAGCCATCGTGCGCCAGGAGCTCGAAAACATCGGAGTACATTCCGTGTGTTATGTCACCGCGCCCAGAGTCAGCGATTGTCCTTTCGCGATGCCCTCCTCCAACCGACGATTTTCTCCACGTACCCGCAACCCGGCTGAGTTGCACACTGCAGATGACCGCCCTATATGTTTCAACTGCCACCACGTTGGACATATTGCACGTTACTGCCGCAACACACGGTCCTCGGCACCTCGCGCAACGACCCATGTGACCTGCTTCGACGGTACCACCCGCACCTTTTCACCTGCTGAAGAGTCCAATGCCGTTGACAAATCTCGGAACACTGGGTACAGCCGCTTGTCTTCACCACGTGGGCACCAGTTTCTTTCGCCGCAAATACGCCGTCCACTGTCCTGTTCGCCGCAGTCACAGAGCTTCTTGTCCCCCGTGGCTTCCGGCTGCATCATCTCGGAAAACTGAGAACTGCAGCCCTCGGAGGTGGTGCGGCATTGACGACTTCCGCAGCAAATTCTCTTTTCGTTCCCACCAGACGAAGTGTAATAGACGTTCAAGTAGACGGCGTACCTGTACAAGCACTTGTAGACACCTGCGCAAGCATTTCGGTCGAGTTCGTGCCTACGCACACGTTTAAAGAAAGTTCTGAAACCAGCGGATGCACAAATTCTCCGTGTGCCTGATGGTGGCACGCCGATGGTTCTCGGTCTGTGCACTGCCCGATTAAGTATAAAGGACCACACTACTTGTGTCATTCTAGTCGTGATTTACCACTCCCCTTATGGCGTCATTCTAGGCCTGGACTTCTTGTAGAATTATTCTGCTCTTATCGGTTGTGATACCATCGTCCTTCAGGCACAGGTGCCTCAGATAGTTGCTGATCCCCAGACTTCCCCGCCACGCCTGTGCTCCCTTCAGGATGTACGAATGTCACCTCAGGCAGCCACCTCCGTCGTTTTGACCGCACAGTCACAGGTTCCTCATGGTAAATATGTCCTCCTTCCTTTCGCCGACGTCCTTCTGAGCCACAACATCACCATTCCTCATAGGATTGTGACTGTCACTGACAACTGTACCTCAACCCCACTTCACAATTTCATCTTGTGCCCTCAAGTGCTTCCTCGTGGCATGTGGCATGTTATGGCCAGCGTATCTAATGTTGACGAATTCGAAATAGCGGCTCTCACCACCGAGATTGATTTACTTCAGTCTCCTGTAGATAACAGCACCTGTTCTCTGCCAAAGCGTTTCTCGAAGATGATTGCACCCGACCTCAATCCTGCGCAAGCCAACGACATCCATCGCCTTCTCGCGTCATATACCGACATAAAGTGTTCAGCACCGTGTAAACACCGGTGACGCCAGTCCTTTTGGCTGACGCCCTATCGTGTCTCCCACCTTGAGGGCAGAGTTATCCTTGCGGAAGTTGAAAAAATGCTCAACAAAGGTGTAATAGAACCATGAAGTAGTCCTTGGGCCTCCCATGTCGTCCTTGTGAAAAAAAAGGATGGTACCTGGCGCTTCTGCGTTGACTATCGCCACCTCAACAAGATCACGTGAAAAGACGTATACCCGCTACCACGTATTGATGACGCATTAGACTGCTTGTACGGCGCTACATACTTCTCGTCTATTGATATTCGCTCCAGCTACTGGCAGATAAATGTCGATAAAAAGGACCGCGAGAAGACGGCCTTGATTACACCGGATGGTTTATAACAGCTTAAGGTCATGCGTTTTGGACTATGTAACGCCCCTGCCACTTTCGAACGAATGATGGACTTTCTCCTGCGTGGTTATAAGTGGTCTACTTCTGTCTGTTATCTACACGATGTGATAGTCTTTTCATCTACTTTGGATAGCCACCTGACCCGTCTAGCTGCAATTCTCGCAGTCTACAGAACAGCTGGGCTACAACTCAACTCTAAGAAATGCCAATTTTGCCGCTGTCAGATTACCATTCTGGGCGATCTAGAAAACGCCGACGGTGTCCAACGAGAGTCCAAAAAAATCCGCGCCGTCCGTAGCTTTCCGAAGCCCCGTTCTACATCCGACGTCCGGAGCTTCATTGGCTTATGTTCCTACTGTCGTCGTTTTCTGAAAAACTTCGCCGACGTAGCCAGGCCACTCACAGGCTTGCTGAAGAAAAATACTACATTCTCATGGGGCCCTAAGCAGGTTCAAGCGTTCACTGCTCTCATTGGCTACTTAACTACACCCCCTATTCTTTTCCACTTTAATCCTTGTGCTGCCACACAAGTTCGCACCGATGCCAGTGGCACCGGTATTTGCGCAGTTCTCGCTCAGCGGCACCACGGCAGACAGTGCGTGATAGCTCACCCCTGTCACCTGCTTTCTCCCCCTGAGAGGATTTATTCCGTCACCGAGAGAGAGAGAGAGAGTGAT